>NC_091953.1:75955911-76259661 GCF_031021105.1 Erythrolamprus reginae
GCCATTTGGATCTGTTTCCTAGAGAGAAAACAAATGCCAGGAGCCACAAAACCTGGGTGGGCATGGCCAACTCGGCATCACTCACACCCAGCCACATGAACCCTGTTCTGGTACAAATCAACTTTTCCCAGTCAGATAACTCAGCACAGTGAAATATCACAGATCATTTTATTACAGGAATTCTCAGAATAACTCACAGTTATGATGCAATTCTTCTGCAGTATAATCTTTCCCATTGTACAGGTAAAAAGAGGTTCAATTGACCCATGCTCTAGGTGGAATATCTACATGCTGGCTGGCTTAGAGAAAGAGTGAAGACAAAGACCCTCTGGAATGTTCTCTCCAATTACCCCTCATCCCGAGTCAGAGCCAATAGGAATACACAAATGTGGTCACATGTAGAACTACATTACCCAGAGTGCAATTTCACTACATTTCCTAATGCAATATCTTAGAGACATGCCTAAATACAGTCCAACTATCTCTGTCTCTGGGGACAGCACACTCCCCGTCTGGAATTTGTAAAATTCCACACTAACTAGCGAATAAATTGAAATAAACAAAGATATAGGCTAAATAATGCAGCTTAACTATCTTACTAAGGTAGCAATGCATAGCATAAGCAATGTAACATAACTATCTAACTGACTAAATAAAGGTCATAGCATAACAGTCTATCTGAACTAAATAACAATGGTAAATGAAACATATCACCAAACAATGCAAACACTGAGCTAGACACAAGGCATGCAAAGCTTGAGGTACAGTCTTGAAGCTTGACTTGTCTTTTCAACAAGACTAGTTTGGTGACTGGTATGGCATAGATCTTCTTGGCAAATGTCTTTTGCGCTGGGCAGAACTTGGAGCACAAGTCCCATGTGCCAAGAATTTGGAGATGTGTTCTTGTCCTGCAACAGGACAAGGAACAGGTGCAACCAGGACAGGAACATGAACAGGAACAGTTGTCAAGTTTGATGACCTCTGTCCTGGGAAGTATAAAATTGTAAAGTACTTCCAGGGTCCTACCACCAACAAAAGCAATAGTTGGGAACTAGAAGTATCAGTATGCTTGGTTGGGGAAAACGGTTGGCAGGTTCCTGTAAAAATCTACAGGAAAGTACACAATAGCAGCAGATTTTTCTTCAACATAGTAAAGTCACTGGAGAAAAGTTTTCAGTCTAGCTTTTTCCCTTTGTTGATCTATCTGCTTACTTCAGGAGTAAATTCCATTAAAATTCCAGGGATTGTTCTTTAAAAAATAAATTTTATTGGTTTTAATAATTATAAAAACAGATGCACACTACACAAAATCAGTGCACAGTGATGTGTGTTCTTTTTATTTATTTATTGGATTTATATGCCGCCCCTCTCCGAAGACTCGGGGCGGCTAACAGCAGTCATAAAACAGTGTACAATAATAATCCAATACTAAAAAATGAATTAAAAACCCCTTAATATAAAAAACCAAACATACATACAAACATACCATGCATAAAATTGTAAAGGCCTAGGGGGGGGGGGGGGCACCCAACAATCATTTGTTCAATCTCCTCCACCAAAATGAGGGTGTACTAACTTGTAATATTTGAACCAAGAACATTAGTATATTTGCAATAACTTGGTCACAAATGTTACTGACCATTAAACCTCTAACCCTGTCCCATCATCACATCAGTTTTATAATTTTATTTTCATTGGTCGTATTCTAAAACTATTACTGCTTGAGCATTTTCTATAGCTGCTTCCTTGATTTCTCTGAATTCACCCATATCCATCCTCATTACTAATACTGCCATCTCCTTTGTAATCACCCATTTTATATTTAACATATTTATCTCGTCTTTATTTTATTTTATTTATTTATTTTGTCCAAAAGATCATGAGGATTACAGAGGATATACCGAAGTTTAAGATAAGAGATTAGCGCTGCATGCCAAAATGATTCAGTGTGGAACAAAGGAAAGAAAAATAAAGATGATGTGGTGTTTTACAAATATATGCATTTAGCAATCCTTTATCCCAATTACCAGTGGCCTTAGCCGGAGATTAGAACAGTGTTGACGACTCCACCATAAAGAAAATCAACCAGCCAGCTCAGGATGGCCTTAAAACAAACCATCGCTGCACTGCAGGCACAGCTCTTCACGTTACAGAATCAACCCTCAGCCCTGTACAACCACAGGTCATCATTCAACCAAGGCCAAAGATTTATTTAGCTAAGCCATCAGTTTTTACAGGGGCAAGAGTTCAAGTCACCTCATTTCTTCATCAATGTCAAAAATTTCTCAATTCCTCTCCAGAGGATTTTGCTAGAGATGCCATGAAAGTTTCTTTTATTCTAAGCCTGTGCAAAGGTGCTGCATTTGAGTGGGCAACGCCTTTCTTAGCACGTCAGGACCCAATCCTGCAAAATTATGCTGCTTTTCACCAGGGGTTTGAACAAGAATTTGAAGATCCCATGTGCGTACAAAACGCTATTGTTCAGTTGCCCCAATTACACATGGGCAACAAAACCATCTCTGAGTATATCTCTGACTTCTGAAAACTAGTCACACCCCTGAATTGGAATGAGAAAGCCCTCATGAAACTGTTCCAAGGTGGCCTGAAACCCAAATTTGTGAATGAGATGATGGGCCATCCAACTCTCAATACGTTAAATGAACTCTACCAGACCTGTTTGACCATTGAGACTAATTTGTCATCTGCCCAGAACCACGCCAAAGATGTAAAAACTACGGTTTCAACTCCATGCCAAGATGCCCCTTCTAGATGCCAACAGACATGGGAAACCGACCAGCTGTCATCGCTCAAGAGGACCCAACGGATCTAGGTACGGCCAGACCTCGCCTGAGTGAAGCCAAGAAAACCAGACATCGAGCGGAAGACCTATTCATGTATTGTGGAGAGGCTGGACATCTTCTACCTACTTGCCCTCAGAGAAGACGTGTCACTCCCACTTCTACTCCAGTCTTGAACAGTGGGCCTGTGTTTCCGGTCCAGGCTACCTTGCTGGGAAATGATCAGAGCCAGGTCTAAAAGAAACCTTAGGCCAGGTGGGCACCAAACCAAATTTCAATACTATGGCAGATGAACCAAGACCTTCAAGACACTTGATCTTAGCCACTGATGTAAACTTAAAAACTCCACCCAAAGCCCTCCCTGCTACTGCCTTAGTAGATTCCAGAGCCACCACCAATTTTATGGATGAGACCTTCGCTCGTTTTCATGCCATACCATTGTGCCCAGTCACACCTCCTATTATTGTCAAAACTATTTATGGCCGCGTTCTCTTGTCTGGACCAATCAAATTTCAGACCCAACCACTTACCTTAACCATCCCACACCACAAAGAACCTATTCAATTTTATGTCACCAAAGGCGTCCACTTTCCTATGGTCCTTGGCTTAGCATGGCTCAGAATCCATAACCCCCACATCATGTGGTCCCAAAATCTTATTTCCTTTCCTAGTCTACAATGTGTTGACCACATCCATCCACTGTTTACTACTCAACTGCCTGCCCAGTTTGGTAGCACCCTCCCACCAGATATTTCTGAATTCGCTGATGTTTTCGATGAGCGAGAAGCAGACAAATTACTCCCCCCCCACGACTTTATGACTGTGCCATTGATCTGTTACCCAATGCCAGACTTCCTAGCAAATGCCTCTATTCAATGTCTCAACCCGAATTGGCTGCCTTAAAAGACTTTATTGACAAGAACCTGGCCAGAGGTTTCATCCAACTCTCCGCTCAGGTACTTTTTGTCAAAAAGAAAACTGGAGACCTCAGACTCTGCTGTGATTATCATAAACTCAATATTCATAACTGCTACCCTCTTTCTTTCATCTCTGAACTCATGGACCACCTCCGTACAGTAATCATTTTCACCAAAATGACTTGCAACGCACTTACAACCTCATTCACATTTGTGAAGGTGATGAATGGAAGACCGCCTTTGGCACCTGCTACAGCCATTTTGTATTCACCGTCATGCCTTTTGGACTTACCAATGCGCCAGCAGTATTCCAACATTTTATGAATGATATTTTAAAGGACTTTATTGACCACTTCATGGTCGTCTACCTTGATGACATTTTGATATACTCTCCTTCTAAAGAAACCCACCTACACCACTTAAGACAAGTATTCCAGCCCCTCTGAAAACATAATCTTTATGGCAAGTTAGAAAAATGCCAATTTTTTCAAACTTCCATCGACTTCTTGGGACATGTCATTTCCTCCCAAGGCATCACCATGGACATTGGAAAACTCAATGTGTTGCAAATTTGGTAACCTCCAGCTCGAGCCAAAGATGTCCAACGATTTTGGGGATTTGTCAACTACTACCAAACCTTCCTTCCCAAGTTCGCCACCTTGACAGCGCCCCTCACCCGACTTCTCCAAAAGGAGTTCCATTTCAATGGGGCACCACAGAGCAACAAGCTTTTCTCAACCTCAAAAAAGCTTTCATGCAAGAACCTATTCTCCAATACCCTGATCCCACTCGTCCGTTTATCATACAAGTTGACGCCTCTGATGTTGGAGTGGGGGCTGTACTTCAACAATGCCAAGACAGCGGAACTTTATTTCCCTGTGCTTATTATTCTAGGAAATTAAAACCTGCTGAACCATTTGGGGAAAAGAACTTTTAGCCATCAAGACTGCTTTTGAGACCTAGCGACATCACATGGAAGGAGCCCATCACCAAGTACAGGTCAGAACTGACCACAAAAACCTGGATTTTCTCCAAACTGCCAGGAAGCTGAGCCAGAGACAAATCCAATGGTCCTTTTCCTTTGCCAGATTCGACTTCTGCATTACCTACATTTCCAAATGGGACAACAAACAAGCCAATGCATTGCCTTGCAAACCTGCATGCACCCAAACCCAAGAACCTGTACTGCTTTGTACCATTCTACCTCTCGTGTCAATCGCAGCCACCCACGATGTGGTATATCTTCGAGAACAAATTCTGGAAGTGCAACGCCAGGACCCCTTTGTCAACCAAAGAAAGCAAGACCTAGAACCTGATTCTCCATGGACCATTGCTGACGACTTGTTCCACTACCGTGACCTGCTCTACGTTCCCACAGGTCCACTCCGAAGTCTCACCAGTGCCATCATAATCCAGCAGCCGGCCACTTTGGCCTCTTTGAAACCCTACGCCTCGTCTCCCGCACCTTTTGGTGGCCCAGACTGCACCATGATGTCAGTGCCTACATTAACTCCTGCATCCATTGTCACCAAGCCAAGGCTGCCACTGGACCCCTTCCGGGATTATTGCAACCTTTGCCTACACCTGAAAGACCCTGGGGTACCATTTCCATAGACTTCCTCACCTGTTTACCTGTCTCTCAAGGATTCACTGCTATATTTGTAGTGGTGGACACGTTAACCAAGATGGCTCATTTCATCCCTTGTTGCCGAATACCTACGGCCAAGATCACAGCTCAACTATTTATCCAGCACATCTTCCACCTCCACAGTTTACCCAATGCCATCATCTCCGATCTCGGTCCCCAATTCACCGCCCAGTTTTGGAAATAATTCATGACCGCTCTCCAAGTCAAAATTTCCTTGGCATCCACCCATCACCCCCAAACTGATGGGGGCATCAAAAAAGTTATTGGCATCCTGCAGCAATACCTATGTTCTTTTGTTCACGATAGACAAAACGATTGGGCCAAATATATTCCTGTAGCTGAGTTCGCCTTTAATGAACATACCTCCATGCAGACCACACCGTTCTGCACCAATTATGGGTTCCATCCCTGATTGTTTCCGCTCACACCTTCTGATTCTCCAGTTCCACTTGCTGACGATTTTCTTAATGAGTTACATGCCATTCACCAACTCGTCCAACATTCCTTAACTCAAGCCAAAAAAGACTACAAATGTTTTGCAGACTGTTCCCACAAAGACACTCCCCCATTGACCGTTGGTGAACAAGTTTGGCTTTCTACCAAATACCTGTCTTCTGAACCTCACCGCAAGCTTGATCAACATTTCATTGGCCCTTTTCCTGTGTAAACCATCATCAACCCAGTCACATACCATTTGACTTTGCCTGCTTCCCTGCATGTCCATCCTGTCTTTCATCGCTCACTATTATTTTCACCTGACTCTCTTGCCGTTCCTGCTCCTCCATGTCCTGTGCCTAGACTTTGGCTTCCTCTACACCACCTGGACATTAGTGGCATCCGAGATTCTCATTGGCTCGATGACTGGTTCCAGTACCTGGTGGAATGGTCGGGAGGCAGGCTAGATAACACTGTCTGGATGGATCCTAAAGACTTTGAAGCTCCTGAATTACTTTTTGACTTTCATGTTCATTTTCCTGACAAACCTAACCCCATTTCTCCACCGGGGGAGGGGAAGGGCCATGAGGAGAGGGATGGTGTTGTGTATACCCCTGTTCAGTTTGGGGATTTTTCAAATTCTGATTCAGAAAGTGGTTATGAATTAGTGGTAGGGCCTGATTTAGAGGCATAAGAAGTAGGAGACCAACCACAGGATGTTTCTATGGGTTCAGATACAAGTGAAGGAGAAGCAGATGCTAGATGGATAAATCCTTATTTCAGACGCTTGCAGAGGCGAAGAGAGCACGTGTCAGGGAAGAAATATTAAGGAGAGTAATGGGTTAATTAATTAAGTAATAAATTCATCACGTCCAGGTGTCAGAGGAAGAAAAGAGTTGAGTCGTCAATCTGCATTAAGAAATATGGAGGTTTCTTTCATGCAGCTCTGAATGTAAGCTATACCTGGTGTGCTTTTAATTGCAATTTTTATGACTCTGGGCTAACTCTGACTAGCCATAAATGTTAGAATGACTTGTGGAATGTTTTAATGATTTTGATGTTACCTTGCATACCGAAGTTTAAGATAAGAGATTAGGGCTGCGTGCTGAGATGATTCAGTGTGGAACAAAGGAAAGAAAAATAAAGATGATGTGGTGTTTTACAAATATATGCATTTAAGCAATCCTTTATTCCAATTACCAGTGGCCTTAGCCAGAGATCAGAACAGAACCCAATGACTGCAAAAAAAAAATGAGAAATATGATGCTTATATATAGAGAAAAGGAAATTACTATTTTTGAAACAAGTGCCAAGGAAGGTGAGATATCTAAGAAGGGAATATGAATTCTTGTCAAGAAAACCTAATGAAAGAGGAGTAAATTTCAGATGGCTGTTTCCAGAAGGCATTTTTGTGTTTTGGCAAGTACAAAGATATAGATTAGATACAGTTAAGAAGGGTGAGACATTTTTAGGCAAAATTTTGTCCAAACAGAATGAGTTGAGAGAAAACTACAAGTTAAAATAAAAGGAACAGAAAATGTTCAACCACCACAAGCAGAGGAGGACTACTAGAACTGACCGAAGAACATTTATTGGACATAACGACAGGGGGCTCTGAACTAATACCAATACCACCACTTGAAAGAATGGGAAAAACAACCAGTGGCTAACGAACAGAGAGAAAGAGTCATGACAATATCAGTAAAAGAGAGACAAAAGCCTCAAGATAGGAACTATATACATAGAAATATGGATCAACAAATTAAATGGATCTCATTGAATGTTAATGGACTTAATTCACCAAATAAGAGGAATACAATATTTACTAAACTTAAAAAATTAAATATGGACATAATCTGTTTACAAGAAGTACACATTAAAAATCAACATAAAAGGCTTTTGGAAAATAAATCTTTAGGAGAACTATATGTTTCACTAATTGATCAGAGCAAAAGAGGAATTGCAATATACGTTCAGAAGAATACAGAATCTAAAAACATATACTCTGATCAAGAAGGTAGAATTTTGATGGTTGAAATAAATATCTGATTCATAGTTCGTCAAGATCATGGTTTTGCTGTTTCCCTGTTCAAGACGGTGTGTAGACTTTCTGGACTTTGGAATTTAGACTCAATTTCCCAGTTCAGGCAAGATATAAAGAAGACAATAAAGATGAAAGTGTAAACCGACAGTCCCGATTCCTGCTTAAACTCTTGTAAAATATTTGTTATACCTTTAATCATCTCGATCGGGGTCTGGGTCAATATAATTGCATCATCTGCAAATAAATTTATTTTCATTTCTAATTCCCCTATTCTATATCCTGCCCAAGTGTTATCTTGTCTAATCTTATTAGCTAAGATCTCTATTGCTATTACGAATAATTTTGGAGACAAAGGGCATCCCTGCTTGGTGCCGTTTAATATTTTAATACTCTGCGTTCTTTGTCCATTCACTCTTATATATGCTTCATTTCCTTTATAAATCTCTTTTATAGTTTCACAAAATTTTCCCCCCATATTTAATTTGTTACATAATTTATATAAATAACTATGGTTAACTTTATCGAACGCTTTATAAACATCTAATTTCAAAATTCCCAATTTCCTTTTAGTAGCGGTAGCATGGTGCATCACATTCATTACATTTCTAATTGGTTCACTTATTTTCCTTCCCTTCACGAATCCATATTGATCCTCTTCAATTATTTTTGGTAAAATATTTTCTAATCTATTTGCCAGTATTTTCATAAATATTTTATAATCCTGATTTGCCAAACTGATCAGACGGTAAGACCCAGGCTCTCTTAAATCTCGACCCATCTTCGGAATGGTAACAATTTCTGAAAGCTTCCATGTCTGTGGGGTGCCTCAGGGGTCGGTCCTCTCCCCCCTGCTATTCAACATCTACATGAAACCGCTGGGCGAGATCATCCAAGGACATGGGGTGAGGTATCATCAATATGCGGATGATACCCAGCTTTACATCTGCACCCCATGCCCAGTCAACGAAGCGGTGGAAGTGATGTGCCGGTGCCTGGAGGCTGTTGGGGCCTGGATGGGTGTCAACAGACTCAAGCTCAACCCGGATAAGACGGAGTGGCTGTGGGTTCTGCCTCCCAAGGACAATCCCATCTGTCCGTCCATCACCCTGGGGGGGGGGAGTATTGACCCCCTCAGAGAGGGTCCGCAACTTGGGCGTCCTCCTCGATCCACAGCTGACATTAGAACAACATCTTTCAGCTGTGGCGAGGGGGGCGTTTGCCCAGGTTCGCCTGGTGCACCAGTTGCGGCCCTATCTGGACCGGGACTCATTGCTCACAGTCACTCATGCCCTCATCACCTCGAGGTTCGACTACTGTAATGCTCTCTACATGGGGCTACCTTTGAAAAGTGTTCGGAAACTTCAGATCGTGCAAAATGCAGCTGCGAGAGCAGTCATGGGCCTACCTAGGTATGCCCATGTTTCACCATCACTCCGCAGTCTGCATTGGTTGCCGATCAATTTCTGGTCACAATTCAAAGTGTTGGTTATGACCTTTAAAGCCCTTCATGGCATCGGACCAGAATATCTCCGAGACCGCCTCCTGCCGCACGAATCCCAGCGACCGATTAGGTCCCACAGAGTGGGCCTTCTCCGGGTCCCGTCAACTAAACAATGTCGGTTGGCGGGCCCCAGGGGAAGAGTCTTCTCTGTGGCGGCCCCGGCCCTCTGGAACCAACTCCCCCCGGAGATTAGAACTGCCCCTACTCTTCCTGCCTTCCGTAAACTCCTTAAAACCCACCTTTGCCGTCAGGCATGGGGGAACTGAAACATCTCCCCCTGGGCACGTTTAATTTATGCATGGTATGTCTGTGTGTGTGACTGTTAGCATATGGGTTTTTTTTAAATATTTAAATATTTTAAATTTGTCTGATTGCTTATGATTTGTTTTTACATGTTGTGAGCCGCCCCGAGTCTTCGGAGAGGGGCGGCATACAAATCTAAGTAATAAATAAATAAATAAATAAATATCACGATTTGACAATATATTATTAAACAATTTCCCCAAATGCGGCAACAAAACATTCACATAAGTTTTATAGAATTCCCCTGTAAACCCATCTGGGCCCGGTGCTTTGGCTTGTTTTAACCCTTTAATTACTCTAGCAATTTCATCTTGTGTAATTTCTGCATTCAAAATTTGTTTATCTTCTTCACTTACTATTTTCCCAACCTTGAGGACTCCTATCTTCACTTGCTCCTCTTTATACAAATCTTCATAATATTTCCTCATTATCTCCTCTAACTGGTCATTACCATATCTAACCACTCCACTGGTGTCCCTCAATGCTAAAATACATGATTTTTCTTTCCTCTTCTTCAGATATCTCGCCATTTGCTGCATTGATCTTGTCCCCCAGCTCTGTATTTTTTGTCGCATCGCCATTCTCATCTTATTCGGTTAATATGGAAAAATCAGAGATTATGTGTTTAAATATAGATCCGAGAGAACAGATAGAAATTAGGAAAGAATCAGGGTTGAAATTAGGACTTAAAAAAAATAAAATATTTGGGAATTTGGTTATTGAAAAACCCAGTGAAAATGGAAGAGATTAATTATAGATTAATATGGAGGAAAATGTTGAAACAGATGAGGAGCTGGAAAGATAAAAAGCTAAGGAGACTCTCTAAAAGAAGAGCTTTAAAAATGATGATAGCTCCCAAGGTGATGTACCTATTTCAGGTGCTGTCGGGGGGGTTATCGGTATGTAAGGTTAAAGAGTGGGACAAAAAATTAAATTATTGGATTGAAGAAGATAAGAGACCAAGAATAAGAAAAAAGTGGTTAATTGCGAATG
Source organism: Erythrolamprus reginae (assembly GCF_031021105.1). Lineage (NCBI taxonomy): Eukaryota > Metazoa > Chordata > Lepidosauria > Squamata > Dipsadidae > Erythrolamprus > Erythrolamprus reginae. Next base: position 75,966,551 of record NC_091953.1, read on the forward strand.
AAAAAGAGGGGGGATGGGGAGTTCCAGGTTTGGAGCTGTATAGGGAAGCTTTTCACATGGAAAGGTTAATGGAGTTGCAATTAAGTGAAAATAAATGGGCAAAATTGGAAAAACAGATAAACGGGATGAACAATAGAGAATTAATTTTTAGGAAGTGGAATAGAAGTGATATAGGCAAATTAATAGGCCCAATGAAAGGGACTATGGAAATTTGGAAAAAATGGCAAGGGAAAATAGGATTATATAAATCTAAACTGTCATCGCTTTATGTAATAAATAGAGAAAACAAAATTAACTTAAATAGGGTTATAGGAGAGTTGAAGGGAAGAGGAATAACTAAGATAGAACAGTTATACGAGAAGGATGGCAGGCCAAGTAGAAATCGTATAGAATGGTGGTTAGGTAAGGGAAGGTGGCTACAAATAAATGCAATATGTAAATATCTAAATGAAAGGGAGAATAAAGAAGTATTATGGCGGGAGGAGACAGGGTTAGAGAAAATAATAAGAGAAAAAAGTGAGGGGATAAAGGCGCAAGCAACTAATATATACAAACTGCTAGTGCAGTCAGATGGGGATACGATTGATGGATTGACTAAATGGTGGCAAAATGAGATATTAGTAGAGGTACAAGAAATGGAAAATATAGTAGAAGATATAAAGAAAATTAAAAATACAAGAATTAGGGAAATGAGAAGGAAAATATTACATAAGTGGTATTTCACTCCCATTCAATTTGCACATTTTCAGCAGAATGTCAGGGGGAATTGTTGGCATGGTTGTCAAGATAAAGGAGTGTTTATGCATATGTTTTGGGAATGCCCGATAGTGCAGGAATTTTGGCAAAAAGTGAAAGAGGATATCAATAGAATGTTAAATATACAATGGACAATCACTAAGGAAATGGCAGTACTAGTAAAAAGTAATGCGATGGGAGAATTTAGAGAAATAAAAAAAGCAGCAATAGAAAGCGCTCAGGCAGTAATAGTTTTGGGTTAGAAGGATGCGACAAAATGGACAATGCAAAATTGGTATAGGTACATGGTGGACCATATTCAATTTGAAATTATGGAAAAAAGGATAAATTTGGATAATGAAACTGAGTTGGGACAGCTGATGGGATGGTGGGACAAGGTAAGACGATATATGACGAGCAGAATCCGAGACCAAGCTACAAGAAATAAACTGGAATCACTCTATAATATGTAAACAGATATATTGCTCTTGGGTTAAGTGGATTATACAAGAAATACCCCCAATTTGGTGGTGGGGAATGTGTGTATGTCGGGGTGGTGGGCACAATTCACAATTCACTACGCACTGTTTTATGTTGTGTGATTTTAAATTGTTAAAAATCAATAAAAAATATTATTTAAAAAAAAGATGAAAGTGTAAACCTTGAAAAAACTAAATTAGATGAAATTTTATTTGGCTTAGATGAAAATTGATTAAAAATGTTTTATAGCTATTTTTTATCTATCGAATAAGAATTTGAACAAATTAAAGACACAATGATAAAATTGATCATAAATATAGGACATACAATAGATGGCAACAAATTTTGGAAAGAAATTATAAAATGTCAATGTCAGCAGCATATAAAGAAAATATATATAAGATGACTCTTGATTAGCAAAAATGTTTAAGAATAGATCAATGAAATGTTGGAAATGTAAGCAATTACCAGGCTTTTTTATCCTATGTGTGGGACATGTACAGAAGCCAAGAAATTTTGGAAAGAAATTCAGCACTGAATACAGAAGATTTTGAAAAGGACTATTGAATTTAAACCAGAAATATTCTTATTAGGTATTTTACCAGAAAATTTAAACAAAGAAGAAATATACTTGATTGTACATATTGTTACAGCAGCTAGAATGTACATATCGTTACAGCAGCTGTGCACAGAATTGGAAGTTAAATAAAACACCAAATGACAGAAATATTATGTAAGATTTTAGACTGTGCTGAAATGAATAGACTTACCTTTAAGCTTAAAGATAAAGAAGAGTGTGATTATTATAAAATCTGGGGAAAGACGGGCTACAAGAATGGTGGAAGGTCTTAAGCATAAAACGTATCAGGAAAGACTTAATGAACTCAATCTGTATAGTCTGGAGGACAGAAGGAAAAGGGGGGATATGATCGAAACATTTAAATATGTTAAAGGGTTAAATAAGGTTCAGGAGGGAAGTGTTTTAATGGGAAAGTGAACACAAGAACAAGGGGACACAATCTGAAGTTAGTTGGGGGAAAGATCAAAGGCAACATGAGCAAATATTATTTTACTGAAAGAGTAGTAGATCCTTGGAACAAACTTCCAGCAGACGTGGTTGGTAAATCCACAGTAACTGAATTTAAACATGCCTGGGATAAACATATATCCATTGTAAGATAAAATACGGGAAATAGTATAAGGGCAGACTGGATGGAGCATAAGGTCTTTTTCTGCCGTCAGTCTTCTATGTTTCTAAGTTCTATGAATAGTTTGAAATTAAAAATAACTGAGAAATAATAATAATTATTTATTTATTAGATTTGTATGCTGCCCCTCTCCGCAGACTATTATTAAGTCACATTTAAGGAAATATATGATGATTTAATTTTAATCTATTAAAGACCTGGATGACGAAATAAGGATTGGTGGCAGCAGTGGATAAAAATTTAACACAGAGGTGAAAAGATGAAATTGGATAGTGAGTGTTGTCGTTAGGTCTGGCCCAACTCCTGCCCCAAGGAATGTGCAGGTGGATGTGGGGAAAACATCCACATGCCGCAGGCCTGTTTTGCTCCCAATGGAATCTGCCAACGAAGCCTCCTCTGACCAAGGAAGTGTGAGTGACAGGGAAGAGGGGAGTTTGTCAGACAGTCCAAAAGGAGATCAATCATCTGTATCATCCCTGGATTCTGAACAAGAATTAATGACACATCCACGCATGCGTAGAGTGATGCATAGGAGACAACAACTGAAGGATTATTACAAGAGAAAATGAGGCCACCTGTGGTTGGGTGGGGCTGCTGTAATTAGTGCTACAGATAAAAGTGCAGCCTGGTGGTTAGGCTCATGGCAGTTTATCTGATTCATTGTTTCATCAAGATTGTGGTTTTTGTGCTGTTCAAGATTGTGTGTGGACTCTCTGGACTTTAGAATTGGACTCAATTTCCCAGTTATTGGGTGAGCAATTGGATTGCATTTAACCTGTGCCTTGTGTGTACCAGAAAATCCCGTTGACATTTTAAAAGGGAGCTGTTTCTGTTTATAAAAACTTTTGGGTTTTCCTTTTATTGTGTGGTGTGTGTCTTCCTGGACTAATTACCCTGTAATTACGGGTGGTTGAAACACACTGGCAGAACAGTGAGTAAAGATATCTATGTTTTAATATAGACAGGAAAAGAGAGATAATTATAACATCTATTTATAATATCGCTATTTGTAGAGGATATATGTTTGATTAATTAATTTAGCAGAGAAGAGCGAATTACTTTAGTAAAAAGTGTTTTTAAGATATTTAGACTTTTTTGAATAAAGAAGTAGTATTATGTATTATTAGTATTACTATTTTGAGCAATGATGCTGTGTTTTTCATTGCATATGTTGTTTTTTATTGTATGTTGGAGAAAAATGAAGAAAATTTTATACCCAACAAAAAGCACATCTACCACTTGCATGTACTTCCAAAGAGGATCATCTCCGATAGAGGCATACGGTTCACCCACCAAATTCTGGAGAGAGTCCCTATGAGCAATTGAATCCACACAATGGCTTAGCTTGGCATTTCATCTGAGCACCAACAGCTCAGGAGAAAGACCAATGGAATGGTGGAACAATATCTCCATTGTTATGCAGATTTCGAACACAATGATTGGGTGGAACTGCTACCACATGCAGAAGTAGAATATAACAACACCATCCACAGCAGCACTGGCTTGATCCCTTTCCAGATGACCAGTGGCCAATAGTTTGCCCCATGCTGGAACTATCCATGGAAGCTACTTCCGTGTTCCTGTCTGAATGGATGGAAACATTAAAGAAAGGATGGAAAACACCAAGAAATTGCTGACTGATGGAAACACAGATAGAAGCACGAATACAAGCATGCTTCACATCCTTGGACAACAAAATCTCAGCACAGGCAAACAGAAATTTAATTGATCATTAACAACCTCTACCTCAATCAATAGCCCATCATCCACTACCTCCACCATACGAGCAACCACATCAACCACTTCTTCATCAATCCACCAACCACCAAAATAACATATCCCTACTAATCAAAGACACCCTTGGGTACAAAAATGTAACAATGCCATCCTATTTGGCCTGGGTATCACAAATGAACCTGATATCAACAAGATTCGCAATATCATTGCAACAGTATTCCCTACGGAATGAAATCATCAAAGTGTCCAGAGACAGTCCTGAGTTCAAATAGAGAGATGGCTCGGCAGCCCCTCAATTCTGCAGAGTCATCTGCAAAAATGAAATTAGCAAACGTAAATTCATCAATACTATAAATTCCATTAATCAAAATGATCCTAACCCAAGAAACTTCGTGCAAGACCATACTAATCCATATTGCAAAGAATCGAATCCAGAGAACTTTGTGCAGAACTTAAAAAACATCAAGACCAAGGACAAACCAACATCGACTACTGAGCTGACTGCATCAAAACAAAGACCCACATCTCATTATCCAATCCTCCAAACTCCATCATCCAAAACCATCCCAGCATACAATTCACTGTCCATCAAAAACAATCCACTATAAACCTCAACCCTCAAAAAACTACCGCTCAAATCCATCCTAACTAACTGCCCATCTCCAACCAAAACCAACTCCCATTCAACCAAGACTAGGAATGCACGTCCCTTAATTCCTCATCATCAACCATTTCTAACATTAAATGTAAACTAATAAACTCAAGAAGCATTGCTAACAAAATAACTGAACTCCTTCTCCTACTAAAAACCACAGATTTGACATCATTTTTATATGAGAAACATGGTTAACTACATCCCTCTCCAACTCCATTATCACTACAAATGACTACCACGTTTTCCGATCTGATCGTGAAACCCATAGAGTAGGTGGAGTTGCAATCTTCTACAAGAAATCACTCAACCTAAAGCAAATCCAAGTTAAACAAGAACTTTACCTCCCTGAAACTATCATCTGTGAACTAACCTCAGACACCACACTCCGCTTCATCCAATGCTATAGAGCCTCTGACTATGACATCTCACATGCGAACAAGTTAACCTCACTACTAACGTGGGCAACCTCCTACCAACTTCCCCTCATATTTCCTGGCAACCTAAACCTACCACATATTAACTGGTCCCTAAATGAATACACAACTGAACCCATTCACTCAACCCTCTACAATGCTATCACTAGTCTATGGCTAATGCAACTAGTTACTGACAACATCAGACTCAACAACTGCCTAGACCTCATCTTCTGCAACAGTTTACACTCAATTTATGGACTCCAAGTAAGAGAACTATTTTCTAACAGTGAGCACAGCACAATCGACTTTTGCCTCAATGTACATCCTCTCATAAACAACCCCAAAAGCAGGAGAACCAGTCTCAACTTTAAGAAGGCCAACTATGATAACATAGACTCTGACCTCTCATCTCTTCATTGGAACACAATATTCTCGGCTGTATCACTGTAGATGACTATTACAATATATCTCTGCTCGAGATCCAAAGAGTCATAAAATTACATGTACTGCTAATATACACCAAAACCAAGAGAAATAAATTAACCATAAAAATAAGAAAGCTACAATAAAAAAAAAAATTAATTTGGCATAAAAACAAAACGGGCTATATTGCAAACTTTAAAAACCGCTATAAAAATTTATGTCATCAAATAAAGACTGAATGTACCAACTATCATATCAAACAAGAAGAAAACCTCCTACACACAAAATCCAATCATGCTTTCTATAACTTTGGAAACAACAAACTTAAAGACTCTAGTTCCATCCCACCACTTATGGGACAAACGACAAAGAGTATATTGATGAAACAATTAAAGCCAACCTCTTTAACAACTTCTTCAACTTTGTCTTTGTGAATAGAAACGGTTCATGCCCAGCATTTTCTAGTCACACCCCAACTAAATTCTTACAGAAGAAAGTGCTAAGAAATCACTGCACAACCTAAAACCATCTCTATCTATTGGACCTGATGGACCATGTGCATACTTCTTAAAAAAAACTCTCCTCAACTCTGGCTGAACCCCTAAGCATAATTTTCAAAATATCTTCTACAACTAGATCCCTACCTAAACTCTGGTCTGTAGCCACGATCATCCCTATTTTCAAAAAGGGTGATCCTAGCAATGTTGAAAATTATAGACCAATCTCCTTGACTTACGTCTCTTGCAAAGTCATGGAATCCATCATTTACCAATCCATTACACTCCACCTTGAAACAAATAACCTACTTTTCAACAAACAATTCAGTTTCAGAAAAATATTATCCTGCAACCTGCAACTTTTACACTGCAAAAACATATGGACTACCCAAACTGACCAGGGTAAATTAATTGATGCAATCTACATAGACATTTGCAAAGCCTTTGATTCAGTAGTTCATGACAAACCTCTTATGAAACTAAAATCTTATGGCACCTCAGGATCATTGCACAATTGGATATCAGCGTTCCTGTCAAACAGACAACAGGTGGTCAAAATAGGTAATGCCATATCTAATCCTGTTCCAGTTAACAGTAGCGTTCCCTGAGGCAGTGTCCTAGGACTACTCTTTTTATACTCTACATAAACGATCTCTGTGACAATATTACAAGCAATTGTGTTCTCTTTCCTCATGATGTAAAGCTATTTAATACCTCCGATAATACTTCTACCCTTCTAAAGGACCTTGACCATGTAGCTGAATGGTCTAACAACTGGCAACTCCAAATCTCATCCAACAAATGCTCTGTCTTACACATTGGTAAAAAGAATCCGAATACTAAATGCACACTTGGACAAATTGAACTCGCAGAAGACCCTCACTCAGTCAAAGACCTTGGAGTACTCATTTCCAATGACCTAAGTGCCAGAGCCCACTGCAACAGCATTGCCAAAAAAGCACTAAGAGTCACAAACTTAATTCTAAGCAGCTTCTTCTCTAGAAACAACAATCTACTAACCAGAGCAAACAAAACATTTATCAGACCAGTTCTTCAATATAGTTCACCTGTATGGAATCCACACTGCACAACAGACATTAATACAATTGAAAGAGTCCAGAAATACTTCACAAGAAGAGTCCTCCACTCCTCCTCACGCAACAAACTACCTTACTCCTCCAGACTTCAATTACTATATTTAGAAAATTTACAGCTACGCTGCCTCCAAACTGATTTAACTGTTGTTCATAAAATCATACATCACAATGTACTCCCTGTTAATGACTACTTCACTTTTAACAATAATAACACAAGAGCACGCAATAGATACAAACTAAATGTAAATCGCTCCAAACTAAACTGCAGAAAATACGATTTCAGCAATAGAGTAGTCAACGCCTGGAATTCACTACCAGACTCTGTTGTTTCTTTCCCCAATCCCAAAATCTTCAACCTTACATTACCTACAATAGGCCTCTCCCCTTTTCTAAGAGGTCTGTAAGGGGCGTGCATGTGCACCTTTGTGCCTACCGTTCCTGTTCTAATGTCTTTTTATCTTTTCTAACTCTACTTTATACTTATATTATGTTAAACATACTACAATACAATACGACATTTGTATGACAAATAAAATAAACAAAAAACATAAACAAACAAACAAACAAACAAAGCCTATAAAAAGCAAGCAGATAATTTCAGCATTGTTTTGCTTAATTAATTGAAACAAGTCTTTAAATATCTATTTTTTTTAAAAAAATCTGTATGTAAACATTCAGTTAAATTATTATTTTGTCTTTCAGTCATACGTTTCACTAACTTTTTTTTCATTCCTTTAATTTCCTTATTCTCCTGTATTTTTCAGGAGAATATGTATATGATTATGTATACTTATACTTATACATATACATATACATATACATATACATATACATATACATATACATACACACACACACACACACACATATATATATATCAAATAGCACTAGGTCAATTTGAAACTAATCTAATTTCTAGGTAAGTCTTTTTTTAAATAGGAGACAGTACAATTTTCCAAGATGACCTGGTTTTTCCTCTGATTCTTCCTTTAGTCATTAAGAACATAAGAGCTATGCTTAATCAGGCCAAAGCCCATCGAGTCCAGCATTCTGTGTCACACAGTGGCCCACCAATTGTACATGGGGATCTTGAGCAGAAAGAGAAGGCAAACCCCTCCCTTTTCCCTTGACCCCCACAAATGGTACCCAAGGGAATCCTACCTTCTTCAACCAACATAGAGGTGGAAATTGGACACCAGTTTCCAATTTCCACCGATACACTTGGCATCAATGAATCTGTCCAATCCTGCCTTGAAGCTACCCAGGCTGACAGCTGTCAGAACCTTTTCTGGAAATGGATTCCATAAACCAACGACCCTCTGGGTGAAGAAATATTTCCCTTTATTTGTCCTCACCCATGAGCTTTAGTGAGTGCTCTCTCATCCTAGTATTGTGTGATAGAAAAAATATTTTTTTCTCTGTCCACCTTTTCTATCCCAAACATGATTTTATACACTTTGATCAAGTCACCTCTTAAATGCCATCTTTCAAGGTTCAAGCGACCAACTACTGCAACCTGGTTTCATAAGGGAGTTGCTCCATTTCCTTGATCATTCTTATTGCCCTTTTTGCACCTTTTCTAGTTTCATTATATCCTTCTTGAGGTATTGTGGCCATAACTGTAGACACTACTACAAATGTGGTGAACATTTTATCATACAGATGTGCCTAGTACAGGGTTGGGTTCCAGTTTTCTTCACTGCGGGTTCACTCAGGGATGTGCCCTGTACATGTGTGCATATGCACAGTCCTAAAACAAAGTTTCTGTGCATGTGCAGAAGCAAAAAAAGATGATGGCACCTATGGCACTACTGAGGGAACCTGCTCAGAAGCATGGCAGTGACCCAGGCCTCCAAATTACTATCGGTTCTATAGAACCAGTCTGAACCAGTAGTAATCCACCTCTGATCTAGTATTATTATTTTATTATTATTATTTATTGGATTTGTATGCCGCCCCTCTCCATAAACTCGGGGCGACTAACAACAATGATAAAAAACAACATGTAACAATCCAATTAATAAAACAACTAAAAACCCTTATTATAAAACCAAACATACACACAAACATACCATGCATAACTTGTAATGGCCTGGAGGAAGGAATATCTTAATTCCTCCATGCCTAGCGGCATAGGTGAGTCTTGAGTAGTTTGCAAAAGACAGGAAAGGTGGGGGACAGTTCTAATCTCTGGGGGGAGTTGGTTCCAGAGGGCCGGGGCCGCCACAGAGAAGGCTCTTCCCCTGGGGCCCGCCAAACGACATTGTTTAGTCGATGGGACCCGGAGAAGGCCAATTCTGTGGGACCTTATCGGTCTTTGGGATTCATGTGGTAGCAGGCGGTTCCGGAGGTAATCTGGTCCGATGCCATGTAGGGCTTTAAAGGTCATGACCAACACTTTGAATTGTGACTGGAAACCGATCGGCAGCCAATGCAAGCCACGGAGTGTTGAAGAAATGTGGGCAAATCTTGGAAGCCCCACGACGGCTCTCACGGCTGCGTTCTGCCCGATCTGAAGTTTCCAAACACTTTTCAAAGGTAGCCCCATGTAGAGAGCGTTGCAGTAATCAAACCTTGAGGTGATGAGGGCATGAGTGACTGTGAGCAATGACTCCCTGTCCAAATAGGGCTGCAACTGGTGCACCAGGTGAACCTGGGCAAACGCCCTTCTCACCACAGCCGAAAGATGATGTTCCAATGTCAGCTGTGGATCGAGGAGGACGCCCAAGTTGTGAACCCTCTCTGAGGAGGTCAGTAGTTTCCCCCCCCCAGGGTAATGGATGGACAGATGGAATTGTCCTTGGGAGGCAAGACCCACAGCCACTCCGTCTTGTCTGGCTTGAGTTTGAGTTTGTTGACACCCATCCAGGTCCCAACAGCCTCCAGGCACTGGCACATCACTTCCACTGCTTCGTTGATTGGACATGGGGTGGAGATGTATAACTGGGTATCATCGGCGTATTGATGATACCTCACCCCATGCCCTTGGATGATCTCACCCAGTGGTTTCATGTAGATATTAAATAGCAGGGGGGAGAGAACCAACCCCTGAGGCACCCCACAAGGGAGAGACCTAGAGGTCGATCTCTGACCCCCCATTAACACCGACTGCGACCGACCGTAGAGTTAGGAGGAGAACCACAGAAGAACAGTGCCTCCCACTCCCAACCCCTCCAGCCGGTGCAGAAGGATACCATGGTTGATGGTATCGAAAGCCGCTGAGAGGTCAAGAAGCACCAGGACAGAGGACAAGCCCCTGTCCCGGACCCGCCAGAGATCATCCATCAACGCAACCAAAGCAGTTTCCGTGCTGTTGCCGGGCCTGAATCCAGACAGCTGAGGACCTAGATAATCGGCTTCTTCCAAGGACCACTGGAGTTGGAGCGACACCAGCTTCTCAACAACCTTCCCCATAAAGGAAAGGTTGGAGACTGGAGGGTAGTTATTAAACATGGCTGGGTCCAGGGAAGGCTTCTTGAGGAAGGGGTGCACAAGTGCCTTCTTATAAAGGGCTGGAAAGGACCCCCTCCCCAAGGAGGCGTTGACAATCTCCTGGACCCAGCTCCGTGTCACCTCTAGGCCGGCCGAAACCAACCGGGAGGGACACGGATCCAGTAGACAGGTGGCGGAACTCATAGCTCCAATGGCCTTGTCCACTTCATCAGGTGTCACCAAGTCAAACTCCTCCCAGACTAATGGACAAAGACGTTTAGCCCCAGTCACCTCGACTGACACATTGTCAGCCGATACTGCTATGCAATTGGAGTCGTTTTGTGTAATCAAAATTTTCATATGAGTGATAATCACCTGGTATGATAGATATTATATCCGTTTCTAGCCTTTTGGATAAACTCATCTTTACTCTGTAGAGTACAATAAATATGCAAAAATGTGAAATTTCTTTAAAAAAAACTGATTTGGTTGTGCATACCTAGAAGTCATGCTAAGCAATAGTGCCCATTGATTTGTTGATTGGAGATAGAAAATAGAAGTAAATAATAAGAAACATTTGCATTGGGCAGGAGCTAAAAAAACCACTGTAATCTTTAAAAATCTATTGTAATCCAATTACAATATTTCCTTGCTCTTCTATTTAACAATGCACATGGAGTACCCTATTTGCATAGCAAAACTGTTTTTAATAGTATCTTCATTTTTGCAAATGTCCAACCTACTCTAAACTATCTATCCTCTTTTCCTCTCCTCCAATGAAATTACAAAAAGATTTCTGGCATTTTGAATATAAGCATTTGCATCTATAATTTAACATAGCTACAAAATTGCATCTGAAATCAGGGAGGGATTTTAGAAAGCCTATTAAGCTGTGCTTTTTAGTTCTTATGTACAGTTTTTCATCTATTTTCTTCTCCTTTGCTCCCTAAGGAATTATGCAAACAAATCACAAACTGCTTTTTAAAAAAGAAATTATTCCCCCTTTTTTTTTTCTTTTGGGTGTGTAATATGATTAAATCCAATAGTGGTTTCATTCCCAACATGCTTATTCATTTAAATGTGGGAAGTTATGGCATGCTAACATAAAATAGTTAGAAACAAGCACGTCTTTAGGTTTTATTAATACTTGCAAAAGTGACACTCAGAAACCAAATGTAGCCTTTTTATTATAAAAACTCTGCAATGTACTGTCTTCCTCCCCTTTGCAATAAAACCAATAGGGGACAAGTTGCTTAGTCAAACAACATTTTGATATTCTAAAGCACAAAATGAGTATGTGAATTATACTAATATACTCAGTAATCACTATTCAAGTGCTTCTGCTGGAACAAAGAACTGTGCCAAAGAAATTCATTCAGGAATGGCAGGCTATTATATTCTTAAAATGAATTAATAGTATTTGTTCAGGCTTGAAAGTCTTGCTCAATGAAAGCATCCTCCTCACAGGGCCATCAAATATTCTAATCTTCATTCTGAAATAGTTTGTTAAGACTATGAATATGCACATAAACAAGGACAAACCTAATAATCTGTGCTTCTTCTCCCTTCCTCTCTCTCTACCTCTCTCTGAGTTATCTCTATTATTCAGAAAGGGACAATAAGGAATCTTTTCCCACTTTGTTCTCAGTAAGATGTGTGCTGGTATATCAAGAAAAGTTATCAATGAAGATTCTGAAGATTGGAGATGATGTCTACATTGATCTGTAGAAGTTAAAATATTTATTAAATAAAATAATTTTGTTATTCAATTGCCAAGAAAAAAATGTCTTTTCTGCTACACTACTGCTCATCTGTTGTAAATCACTATGAAATAACTTCTCTATTCCTCTAGCACTTGTTCTTTGCCCTTTTGGGATTTTCTGAGTCATTCTGCTTGATTAGGCAAGACTAAGTATATTTTAGATGTTCAGGTGTTGTTGTTTTTTTAATATCTTGTTTCTGTCCTTTGCTATGTGATTAGTTGTTGATGATAATTTTTTAGAAAAATTGTTCTGTCCTCAATACATGTTACTCTGGGTACAGCCTGACATGCAACTAAACCCACCTATCCTCCAATAAATCCACAATCCTCCAATAAATCCACAATCTGTTGACTGTGTGTGTAGATATGGATGTAGGAGGGGGTAGAACTAACCAACATTACCAGCCACGTTACTTCTGGTAACAGAAGTCTCTGTTCCTGTGCTGGCTTCTCCCTGTTTGTTGTGGTTGGCTCTGGCCTAGCTCCTGCCCCAAGGAATGTGGAGGTGGATGTGGGGGAAACATCCACATGCCACAGGCCTAGTTTGCTCCCGATAGAATCTCATGACGAAGGCACCTCTGACCACGGAAGCATGAGTAGCAGGGAAGAGGGGAGTTTGGCAGACAGCCCAGGAGGAGATCAATCATCGTTATCATCCCTGGATTCTGAACAAGAACGTATGACAGACCCACACATACGTAGAGTGATGCATAGGAGAGAACAACTGAATTATTATTACAGGAGATAAATGAGGCCACCTGAGGTTGGGTGGGGCTGCTGTAATTAGTGCTACAGATAAAAAGAGCGGCGTGCTGATTTAGCCTCGTGGAAGTTAATCTGATTCATAGTTTCGTTAAGATCATGGTTTTGCTGTTTCCCTGTTCAAGATTGTGTGTGGACTTTCTGGACTTTGGAATTGGACTCAATTTCCCAGTTACTGGGTGAGAAATTGGATTGCATTTAACATGTGCCTTGTGTGTACCAGAAAATCCCTTTGACATTTAAAAATGGAGATTTTTCTGCTTTTCTGTTGATAAAGACTTTTGGTTTTCCTTCTATCATGTGATGTGTGTCTTTCTGGACCAATTACCCTGTAATTACGGGCGGTTGGGACACGCCAGCAGAACACTGTTCGTGGGCTTCAAAAGGAGCCAAAATTGCCTTGTCAGAGCGGCGAAGCTAAGGAGGGGTGCTCTGAGAGATCGCAGGAAAGAATGCAATTCTCCTGCTGAACCCTGGGGCTTTTTGTCTCTATGCCATGACAAGGAGTCTGCCACAAATTGGGACAGCAGAGTGCAGGTGTGAACTTTGGTGAACAGTGTGTGAAATGGGTGAGAAGAATTTTTTTATTCAAATTTTAACCCAAAAGAAATTTAGATGAATTATTGACTTAGAGCTATTTGTTAAATGATGAACAAGCTCTTTGGGCTGTGTTTAAGAGATTAAACCAGAAGGAAAAGATTTAAAAAGGGAGGAAACAATTTATTTTTTAAAAATACAGAAAACTGGACTCTCAAAGTTAGAAGACATAGAATTGAGAAGGCATTTTAAAATGCTAAAATTATGGATTAAAAAAAGCTTTTCACTTGAATTATAATTTGATATAATCAATAATAATTAAAATCAGACATCTCAATAACAACATTGTGATATAGAAAGCACTGTCTGCTGATGAGAGCTAAAATATTCAAGCCTGAGAATAACCATTCAAAGGACTGTGAAAACATTTATTGGATTACATCCAATTACTCCAAGATTACTGGAGACTCGAATATTTAAATAAGATCTTCAATTAAAAGACCTCTGAAATGAGTGGAATTTTTAATGAGATGGAGCTTATGTTCCAAAGCAACAAGAATTTTATACAGAAACAACATAAGGTAATTGTGGAAATATTTGGTGCATAGAACAAAAAATTGAAAATATCATACACAGGACAACAAGTTCAACAAGTTCAGGAAAGAACCAGTAGAAGGAATGGAGGTAAAAGCAGAACTGAGAAAGCAGTGAAAAGATGACAATAAGGAAGATATACCATCAAAGCTAATAATGATCAAGGGATTTAAACAGGAGGGAAATAATTTAAAAGATCTAAAAATAGAATGGGAGAAACAGGAAGGTATTATGGGAAATGAGATAAGGGTTAGAACAAATAGCTTTAAAAATAGGCAATAGGTTGGAGGAGAGAAAAAATTGGATTGAATAGTCATGATGTAGATATACCGTAGATAGAATTAAGGATCCAAGAGAATAATACAGGAGGCAAACTTAAGGTACTGATGAGTCCAACAGATGGAAAGAGAGGGTGGGATTCTTTTTAAGAACAGTTGCAAACAAAAATATGTATATTAACATTAGAATTATATAGAGTGGATAATTATATTGCATGTACTGTGATAGGCATTAGGATAATATTTCAATACAAATACAGTAGTACCTCGACATACGAGCTGCTCCACATGCGAGTATTCCAAGATACGAGCCGCGACGAGAGCGAAATTTCTGTTCGACACCCAAGCTCAAATTTGGGATACGAGCCAAACTTCCGCTCTAGTTGGCTTCCGGTTATCTCGGCGCGAAAAAAAAGTCTCGTCTCGGTGGTGTCAGTGTTTAGAGCGAGTGTATATTTGTGTGCATCATGGGTCCCAAAAAAGTGTCCGCTAGTGGAAAGGCCGCTGAGAGGAAGAAGAAGATGATGATAGCCATAGAAACGAAGCAGGAGATAATTAATTTACATGATAAAGGGACTCGTGTTATTGAACTTGCGAGGATGTTCAAACGCAGTACATCCACCATTTGTACGATCCTTAAGCAGAAGGACATCCTTAAAGGTGTTAAAGCAGCAAAAGGTGCGACAATAGTTTCCCAACTTAGGACGTCTGTTCATGAAGAGATGGAGAGGTTATTGTTAATTTGGATAAAAGAAAAGGAGCTGGCAGGAGATACAATAACAGAGTCGATCATCAGCGAGAAGACTTGTGCGATATTCTCCGACCTAAAGAAAAATGAACCATCCTCGTCGGGAGATCCAGATCAGTTCAAGGCAAGTCATGGGTGGTTTGACAAGTTCAGAAAAAGAAGTGGCATTCACTCGGTAGTTAGGCATGGGGAGGCAGCGAGTGCAGACATCAAGGCAGCGGAGGAGTTTGTTATGCGTTTCGCTAGCTTGATTGAAAAAGAAGGCTATGTCTCGCAACAGATATTTAACTGTGATGAGACTGGCCTATTTTGGAAGAAAATGCCCCGTAGGACTTTCATTACTGCCGAGGAAAAGCGCTTGCCAGGATATAAGCCCATGAAGGACCGTCTAACCCTTGCATTGTGTGCAAACGCGTCGGGTGACTGTAAAGTAAAGCCACTTCTCGTGTACCATTCTGAGAATCCTCGCGTGTTCAAGACGCACAAAATCCTAAAGGAAAAACTCCATGTCATGTGGCGCTCCAATGCAAGGGCATGGGTAACAAGGCAGTTCTTGTTTTTGGTCCTACGGTGAAGAAATATCTTTTGAGTAATAAACTCCCCCTACATGCCTTACTGCTGCTCGACAATGCTCCAGGCCACCCACCCACTCTTCAAGTGGACATCCTTCAAGAATTTCAGTTTGTAAAGGTTTTCTTCCTCCCACCCAACACGACTTCAATCCTGCAACCAATGGATCAGCAGGTCATAGCTAACTTCAAGAGGCTGTACACGAAGCATCTGTTCCACCGATGTTTCGACATAACAGAGAACACCAACTTGACACTGCGTGAGTTTTGGAAGGATCATTTTAAAATCATTTCTTGTCTTAGCATCATTGACCTTGCTTGGCAAGAAGTGTCAAGGCGAAACTTGAACTCGGCATGGAAGAAGTTGTGGCCTGCTGCTGTTGCACCAAGGGACTCTGCTGAGCCCGAGGGCGAGACCGAGGACGTCACTGAGACTGACACCCCGTTGGAGGAGATTGTGTCACTCGGTAAGTGTATGGGTCTGGAGGTAGACGAGGGTGACATCAATGAGCTTGTCGAAGAGCATGAAGAACCGCTCTCTACAGAGAACCTGAAGGCGCTCCATGAGATGCAACAGACGGAGATGACCCAAGAGATGAGCAGTAGTGAGTAAGAGGTACAGGAGCCGCAGGAAGTCATTCCTACCAGTGAAATAAAAGCGATGCTAGCGCAGTGGGAGAACGTTGTTGGTTTCATCGAAAAAAAATCACCCAGAGAAAGTAGCTATGAGTCATTCAGCAGCACTTTTCAATGACACCTCATTGACTCACTTTCGCAACATTTTGAAAAGCAGGCAAAAGCAGATGTCATTGGATAAATTTCTTATGAAAAAAGCTGCTCCAAGTGAAAGTGCAGCCAAAAAGGCAAAAACAGATGATTAGGCTACTGTGTGTACAGATGTAAATTTAAAAGCTTAAGAAAGTTTACAAGTTAAGTGTAAGAAACTTTATTGTTCATTTATATGTACATGTACATTTCTTAATTAGAAACATGTCTTTTTTCATAATTTAGACTAACTTTGGGACTTTTTTGAGGGCTGGAACCAATTAGAATTATTTACATTAATTCCTATGGGGAAAAGTCGTTCGAGATACGAGTTGATCGACTTACGAGCCCAGGTCCAGAACGAATTAAACTCGTATGTCGAGGTACTACTGTACTATACATATGAAGGATGAAATATTGTGAATTATGAATTATGAATAAGAATTAAGCATTAATTGGAAAATTAGAGAATGAATGATGGTATTATTTGCATGCTGAAATAAGATAATGATTAGCAGTGAAATAATAATAATAATAATAATAATAATAATAATAATAATAATAATACTGGCGGCACAGGCCATTAGAAAAATCAACAGACGATCCGGCAGAGGCTTTAAGAATGTGCAGGAGGGAGCCTGCTGGTGTCGGCTACAAAGCCAGAAGACGCCTGAAACACCTGAAAACACCGAGGCACTTGGGGCGGTGGCCAGTGAGAGTGGTTGTTGTCCTGGGGGCGGCACCCAGTAGAGGCTTTAAGAACGTGCAGGAGGGAGCCTGCTGGTGTCAGCTACCAAGCCGGAAGACGCTCCAGAGGAGGTTGCTGGCATCTATTTAAAACCTAGGACACCAAAGAACAATGTTGGAGCATTCGGAATAACCAATATGCCAGAGCAACCCTCCTTGTTAGGACTCCTTTTAGGGCTGCTGCGACTCCTGGGATGTGGAAACTTAATGGTCTTTGGACTTGGCCATTTAATCCCCACTGTTGTGGTGACCGTGGACAATGGTCAGGGAAGCAACAGCAGGAGACAGTTTTTTCCATTCAGACTGGACAATATTTTTCATCAGACTATAATCTCTGACATAAACTACAAGAACTCCCATAGAAGACATTTTTAAGTTTCAGTCTCATATGCCTTTTTGTACAGATAGTATTGAGAACTTGACATTACTTGTTACTCACCAATTTCCTATTATATATATATATATATATATATATATATATATGTATATGTATATGTATATGTATATGTATATGTATATGTATATGTATATGTATATGTATATGTATATGTATATGTATATGTATATGTATATGTATATGTATATGTATATGTATATGTATATGTATATGTATATGTATATGTATATGTATATGTATATGTATATGTATATGTATATGTATATGTATAGATCACTGAAACATAATCACCCAATCTATTTGCTACATTCAAACCAAATCTCCACCCCCACACTATATACTAGGAAGAAATGACAGTTGCAAACATTCCATTTTACAACAGCACGAAGCTTGGAAACTTCAGCCTGATGATGGTGAATGTGATTTTGCCGAAACGTCGCATAAACATGCAAAATATTACACAGGGCAAAACCCGAACTCAGAACAATCTACGTATATGTATATGTATATGTATATGTATATGTATATGTATATGTATATGTATATGTATATGTATATGTATATGTATATGTATATGTATATGTATATGTATATGTATATGTATATGTATATGTATATGTATATGTATATGTATATGTATATGTATATGTATATGTATATGTATATGTATATGAATACAGTGATCCCTCGATTATCGCGAGGGTTCCGTTCCAAGACCCCTCGCGATAATCGATTTCTCGCGATGTAGCGGTGCGGAAGTAAAAACACCATCTGCGCATGGGCGTCCTGTTTTCCATGGCCGCGCATGCGCAGATGGTGGGGCGACGGCAGTTCGGGAGCTGGCAGTGGGTTTTTTTCATGCCGGCCACCCCCACCAGCGCCTCTGGGCTCCTCGCCGCTACCCCCCACCCGCCCGATTCACCCCTCCCATACCTCCCTCCTTAGAACGTGGATTTTTCGCCCTCTCAAGTTGCTAGTTCTGAGTGAGAACACTTCTGTCACTTCTGATTTTCAAGTCCAATTTGAACCTGGATGTTTTGCCCTCTCAAGTTGCTAGTTCTTAGTGAGAACACTTCTGTCATTTCTGATTTTCAAGTCCAATTTGAACCTGGATGGTTTGCCCTCTCAAGTTGCTAGTTCTTAGTGAGAACACTTCTGTCACTTCTGATTTTCAAGTCCAGTTTGAACCTGGATGGTTTGCCCTCTCAAGTTGCTAGTTCTTAGTGAGAACACTTCTGTCACTTCTGATTTTCAAGTCCAATTTGAACCTGGATGGTTTGCCCTCTCAAGTTGCTAGTTCTTAGTGAGAACACCTCCCCCACTTCTGATTTTCATGTCCAATTTGAACCTGGATGGTTTGCCCACTCAAGTTGCTAGTTCTTAGTGAGAACACCTCCCCCACTTCTGATTTTCATGTCCAATTTGAACCTGGATGGTTTGCCCTCTCAAGTTGCTAGTTCTTAGTGAGAACACCTCCCCCACTTCTGATTTTCATGTCCAATTTGAACCTGGATGGTTTGCCCTCTCAAGTTGCTAGTTCTTAGTGAGAACACTTCTGTCACTTCTGATTTTCAAGTCCAATTTGAACCTGGATGGTTTGCCCTCTCAAGTTGCTAGTTCTTAGTGAGAACACCTCCCCCATTTCTGATTTTCAAGTCCAATTTGAACCTGGATGGTTTGCCCTCTCAAGTTGCTAGTTCTTAGTGAGAACACTTCTGTCACTTCTGATTTTCAAGTCCAATTTGAACCTGGATGTTTTGCCCTCTCAAGTTGCTAGTTCTTAGTGAGAACACTTCTGTCACTTCTGATTTTCAAGTCCAATTTGAACCTGGATGGTTTGCCCTCTCAAGTTGCTAGTTCTGAGTGAGAACACTCCCCCCACTTCTGATTTTCAAGTCCAATTTGAACCTGGATGTTTTGCCCTCATGTCCTCCTTCCATCCCTCCCTCCTTCCATCCCTTCTCTCCCTCCCTCCTTCTCTCCCTCCCTCCTTCTCTCCCTCCCTCCTTCCACCCCTCCTTCCTTCCTTTCGTAAAAAGCACTTAAACAATGACAGAATAAAACCCCCCAGCCCTCACCTGTGTTTGAATTTCATTCACTCAGTCATTCATTCATTCTTCTGTATGCCACTCAGTCCCAACACTTTCAACCCACAAATTACCATTTCCCATCCCCTTAATATACTGTACTCTACCTCTACCTGTACCTGTACTGTACACATTGAATAACACACTTAGTCATCCTGATAGAAACAATAACAATATTTATTTACATTTTTACATTTTTTGGGGGGGGGTTAGCATAACTAGGATAAATCGGGATCTTCTTCTATCACCATGTCTACAATGGACGCTGCAGGTGATGGTGTGACAGACCTCGTGGTTTTTGTGACAAACATAGTTATGGGCAGTTGTTGGTGATTTTTCTTTTTCTTGGCTAACATGGCCCTGTATGGTGCAATGGTGTTGTCAAGGGAGGCCTTAAAGTGTATAGAGCGAGTCATGTTGGGATCCCAAAGTTCCACCATGCGTTGGAGATGTGCAGCAGTTCTGTTCAGTTCTGCAAGCCGCTCAAGCGTTAGGCCAACATCTTCTTCTTCCTCAGCTTGTTCAGCTTCCGCTTCCTCCTCCTCTTCTTCACTCGCTGACTTGGTCAGCTCCTCCAGATCTTTGTCTGTCAGCGGTAGGCCATGCTCATCAAGCAAACCATTGACTTCCTCTGGTGTCATGTCAACGAAGCCTTCTCCACCCAGTGCCTGTGCCAGCTTCACAGAGTTCTGGACTGCAGCATCTTGAATTTCTTTGGGAGCAAATCCCCTGTAATCATGCACCACTTCTGGCCACAATTTCCTCCAGCAGGCATTCATTGTCTGTGACTTCATATCCATTAAGGCATTCTGAATGTTCTTCAGACAAGATGCAATTGTGTACTGACGCCAGTAGGCCTTCAATGTGAAGTTTTCATCAGCATCCATTGCTTCCACAATGCTTCCAAGAGAATTGCACGTGTACAGTGCCTTAAATGCGCGGATAACACCTTGATCCATCGGCTGGATAAGCGATGTGGTGTTTGGTGGCAAGAATTCGACTTGCACCCCATCATGTTCATGTTCCAGGTCATCATGGCCTCCAGCATTGTCCATTAGGAGAAGCACTTTGAAATTGAGTCCTTTGGCAGCCAAATAATCCTTCACTTGTGGGATGAAGCACTGATGAAACCAGTCCCGCGTGAGGGGTTTTGTAATCCATGCTTTAGGATTATGCATCCAGTACACTGGCAATGCATTCTTATTTCTGTTCTTGAGGGCTCTTGGATTTCGTGACTTATAAATTAGCCCTGGCTTCATCAAAAAGCCTGCTGCATTCCCACACATGATCAAAGTCACTCTATCTTTCATGGTCTTAAAGCCAGGGGCTTTGGCTTCATCTTGCATCAAGAAAGTCCGTGAAGGCATCCTCTTCCAGAACAGGCCTGTTTCGTCCATGTTGAACACCTGTTCTGGAAGGTAGCCCCCTTCTGCAATTAGATCTTTAAATGTGCGCTGGACAAAGTTTTCGGCTGCACCTGTATCTGCTGAGGCAGCTTCTCCATGCAATGACACACTCTTCAGGCCATAGCGCCATTGAAATTTGTCAAACCACCCTTTGCTTGCTGTGAATGTGGCTGG
This sequence comes from Erythrolamprus reginae, assembly GCF_031021105.1. Taxonomy (NCBI): domain Eukaryota; kingdom Metazoa; phylum Chordata; class Lepidosauria; order Squamata; family Dipsadidae; genus Erythrolamprus; species Erythrolamprus reginae. The sequence goes on from NC_091953.1 coordinate 75,988,057, forward strand.
GGCTGAAGAAGCAGAAGATGTTGATGGCTGGGGGTCTTCAGAGTCAACAGCACCTTCATCTACAGAGAATGACAGGAAAGGGAGAGAGAAGTGACTTGAATGAAAGCATACAGTCCTTCCATCCCTCCTTCCTTCCATCCCTCCCTCCCTCCTTCCATCCCTCCCTCCCTCCTTCCTTCCATCCCTCCTTCCTTCCATCCCTCCCTCCTTCCATTCCTCCCTCCTTCCATCCCTCCCTCCTTCCATCCATCCCTCCTTCCCTCCCTCTTTCCTTCCATCCCTCCCTCCTTCCATCACTCCTTCCATCACTCCCTCCCTCCTTCCTTCCTTCCTTCCATCCCTCCTTCCTTCCATCCCTCCCTCCTTCCATCCCTCCCTCCCTCCCTCCTTCCTTCCTTCCATCCCTCCTTCCATCCCTCCTTCCTTCCATTCCTCCTTCCCTCCTTCCCTCCTTCCCTCCCTCCTTCCCTCCCTCCTTCCTTCCTTCCATCCCTCCTTCCCTCCCTCCCTCCCTCCTTCCTTCCATCCCTCCCTCCTTCCATCACTCCTTCCATCCCTCCCTCCCTCCTTCCTTCCTTCCTTCCCTCCCTCCCTCCCTCCCTCCCTCCCTCCCTCCTTCCTTAAAAAACACTTAAATACAGAATAAAAAACCCCAGCCCTCACCTGCGTTTCCCTCATCTGCATCGCCTCCTTCTGTGTCTTCAAGACGGTTGTACAATTCCTGCGCCTTGGTTCGTATAGTGTTCGTATCCAAAGCAATGCTCTTTTTGCGGCAGTCTTGTACCCACACAGACAAAGCAGCTTCCATCTTCATAAGCCGTTTGTTTCTAGGCGTCACCATTCTTTTTGCAGCCTTGTTGAATGTTATCTGAGAAGTTTGCCTTATCTTCTTTTCGTCTTTCCGAATGTATCGCACAGTCGATTCGTTGATCCCATAATGCCGACCAACATCTACATTAGAACGTCCCGCTTTCAGGATGTCCAAATGTTCAATTTTCTCCTTGATTGTCAGCATCTTCCTGCTCTTTTTAGCGTCGCCGCCTCCACCCCGCATGCAACGTTTAGGTGCCATCTTCCAAGAAGTCTTCACAAACAGCTCCAAGAAAGAGATCGAAGAAAGAGATCGAAGAAACAGATCGAAGAAACAGATCGAAGAAACAGATCCAAGTAACAGATCCAAGAAACAGATCCAAGTAACAGATCCAAGTAACAGCTCCGACCAACAGCTCCGACCAACAGCTCAAAAAGTTCCAAAAGTTTCAAAGCAAAGCACGCTGAGCAAACAACACTGATTGGCCGAGATTTCTGTCCATCAGCATTGACAACGCTGATTGGCTGAAATTTTGCTGTGACGTCATCGGGCGGGAAAAACCGTGCACGTATTTTTAATTTATTTATTTTTTTAAATTCACGATATAGCGTTTCGCGAAGATCGAGATGGTATCATTTGCTGAAAAATCGCGATATAGCGTTTCGCGAAGATTGAGATCGCGAAACTCGGGGGACCACTGTATGTATATGTATATGTATATGTATATGTATATGTATATGTATATGTATATGTATATGTATATGTATATGTATATGTATATGTATATGTATATGTATATGTACATGTACATGTACATGTACATGTACATGTACATGTACATGTACATGTACATGTACATGTACATGTACATGTATATGTATATGTATATGTATATGTATATGTATATGTATATGTATATGTACAGTGATCCCTCGATTTTCGCGATCTCAATCTTCGCGAAACGCTATATCGCGATTTTTAAAAAAATAATAAATTAAAAATACTCCCCGGTTTTTTTGCTATACTGTACCATGGTTTTTCTCACCCGATGACATCTTTTTTTCTATCATTTCTCTCTCTCTTCCTTCCACGCTTCTCTCTCTCTTTCTTCCTCTCTCACATTCTCTTCCTCCCTCTCTCATCTCTTTCTGGGGGGGCGGCGGGCGAGCGGGTGCCTACGGGGGACGGTGGCCACCAGCGCTGCTGCAGGAGGACTCGGCGGTGAGAGGGGCGGTAGCGGCGAGCGGGGCGGGGGGACGAGTGGCGGGCGGGTGGGTGCTTATGGGGAACGGTGGCTGCCAGCGCTGCTGCAGGAGGACTCGGCGGTGAGAGAGGCGGTAGCGGCAGGCGGGTGGGCGGCGGACAAGCGGCGGGCGGACAAGCGGCGGGCGGGCGGACGAGTGGCGGGCGGGTGGGTGCTTACGGGGAACGGTGGCCGCCAGCGCTGCTGCAGGAGGACTCGGCAGTGAGAGAGGCGGTAGCAGCGGGCGGGCGGCAGACAAGCGGCGGGCGGACAAGCGGCGGGCGGGCAGATGAGTGGCGGGCGGGTGGGTGCTTATGGGGAACGGGGGCCGCCAGCGCTGCTGGAGGAGGACTCGGCGGTGAGAGAGGCGGTAGCAGCGGGCGGGCGGGCGGCGGACAAACGGCGGGCGGGCGGGCGGCGGACAAGTGGCGGGCGGGCAGGCGGCAGACAAGCGGCGGGCGGGCGGCGAGCTGTATGTAGCGGAAGTAAAAACACCATGGAAAATTGGCGCGCATGCGCAGATGGTGTTTTTACTTCCGCACCACTATATCGCAAAAAATCGAGTATCGCGAGGGGTCTTGGAACGTAACCCTCACGATACTCGAGGGATCACTGTATATGTATATGTATGTATATGTGTATATATATATATGTGTATATATATATATATATATATATATATATATATATATATATATGTATGTATGTATTTATCTATTTTTGTATTTTTATGTATGTATGTATGTATGTATGTATGTATGTATACACACACACACATATATATATATGATGTTATTGGTATTGGTATATTCGAGTTTCTTCCCATGTAGGATTTGGAAATTTCTGGCGACGTTTCGACGAGGTCCTACTCGTCATCTTCAGGCTGGTGTTTCTGTCCTTGTTCTAGGGTGAACACAGCGAGACCTGAGCTGCCTTCCTTCTATAAATACTGGTGGCTGGGTGTGGTTTGATGGCTCAGCAATTGCCTGCTGTGTAGAAACTTCCTGGTGAGTCAGTGGGGTAACACCTGGGGTCGTTGATGTGGCTGAGGTATGCTGATTAGTTAATGATTGTGGATTAGGCGTGATATCCTGAGTAGTTGGAGTTTGCAGGCTACTTGATTGTTTTGCAATGTGTGTTCTGAGTCTGATTTCAGTTTCTATGGCTGGGATACGTTTGAGGGCTGGTTTCCAGATGTCTGGTAGGCGGGAGGTATCATCCCGCTTGTTCATATTTTGGGGATGTTTTTCTATCTCGATGGCTTCCATGATTATTCTTTTGCTCTAGTGTTCTGTTTTGGAAATTAATTTGGTACTGTCAAAATCAATTTCACATCCTGTGGTTTTGAAATGTTGGAAAAGGGAGGAGGTTTTTTCTTTTTTCCTTAATGCATTCTTACGTTCTGCAACACATGCATTTACTCTCCTGATAGTTTGTCCAATATATGTGGCTGGGCAGATTTTACATGGTATTTGATAAACTCCCTGATTCTAGCTGGATATTGTCTTTGGGGTTTCTTAGGATATTGGCTATTTTTTTTATCTGTACCAAAGGCTGTCTTGATGTTGTGTTTGCGCAGAATTTTACTGATTTTATCTGTGGTGCCTTTGATGTAAGGGAGGAGGCAATGCCATTGTCCTGTTCTGTGTCTTGGTTCTTGGGGGGGGGGTGTCTCTTTTTGGATTAAGTTGGTGATTGCCTCTCTTTGGAATCCATTGGAAATTAATACATTTGTGAGACTGTGTAATTTAGATTCCAGGTGGTCTTTATCAGCTAGGCGTTTGGTTCTGGAAATGAGGGTCTTGGCTACGGAATTGATCTGTGCAGGGTGGTGGTGGGATTTTGCTTTCAAGTAGTGGTTGGTGTGTGTCTTCTTCTGGTAGATGGTATGTCCTAGGGAGCCATTGGGTTTTTTGTAGATTAGGACATCCAGGAAGGGAAGTTTGTTGTTGGTTTCTATTTCCATGGTGAATTGTATTTTGGGGTGTAGGCTGTTGAGATGTGTGAGGAAGCTGTCCCAATGGCTCCCTAGGACATACCATCTACCAGAAGAAGACACACACCAACCGCTACTTGAACGCAAAATCCCACCACCACCCTGCACAGATCAATTCCGTAGCCAAAACCCTCATTTCCAGAACCAAACGCCTAGCTGACAAAGCCACATATATTGGACAAACTATCAGGAGAGTAAATGCACGTGTTGCAGAACATAAGAATTCATTAAGGAAAAAAGAAAAAAAACTCCTCCCTTTTCCAACACTTCAAAACCACAGGACATGAAATTGATTTTGACAGTACCAAATTAATTTCCAAAACAGAACACTAGAGCGAAAGAATAATCATGGAAGCCATCGAGATAGAAAAACATCCCCAAAATATGAACAAGCGAGATCATACCTCCCGCCTACCAGACATCTGGAAACCAGCCTTCAAACGTATCCCAGCCATAGAAACTGAAACCAGACTCAGAACACACATTGCAAAACAATCAAGTAGCCTGCAAACTCCAACTACTCAGGATATCAATCCTAATCCACAATCATTAACTAATCAGCATACCTCAGCTACATCAATGACCCCAGGTGTTACCCCACTGACTCACCAGGAAGTTTCTACACAGCAGGCAATTGCTGAGCCATCAAACCACACCCAGCCACCAGTATTTATAGAAGGAAGGCAGCTCAGGTCTCGCTGTGTTCGCCCTAGAACAAGGACAGAAACACCAGCCTGAAGATGACGAGTGGGACCTCGTCGAAACGTCGCCAGAAATTTCCAAATCCTACACGGGAAGAAACCCGAATATACCAAGACCATCATACCTGTACCCGTGAAAATCTATGAATATATATATATGTATGTATGTGTGTGTGTATATATATGTGTGTGTGTGTGTGTGTGTGTGTATTATATATTTGTATTTATACTTCTCTCTTTTTAAATATTTAAGCTATTTTTAATTAATTTATTATGGAGGGTTTTTTAATTAATGGATAATTGGGGTGGGTGTAATGACATGCATGAAATGAATGATTGGTATGAGTGGGAGGGGTGGGGTGGGTGGGTTTATGGCATAGGGGAGGCGAATGGGATTGTTATGAATGATTGTTATGAATAGGAATGGGTCCTATTCTTTTTAATATGTTTGTGAGTGACATAGGGGAAGGTTTGGTAGGGAAGGTTTGCCTATTTGCCGATGACTCTAAAGTGTGCAATAGGGTTGATATTCCTGGAGGGGTCTGTAATATGGTAAATGATTTAACTTTACTAGATAAATGGTCAAAGCAATGGAAACTGCAGTTTAATGTTTCCAAATGTAAAATAATGCACTTGGGGAAAAGGAATCCTCAATCTGAGTATTGTATTGGCAGTTCTGTGTTAGCAAAAACTTCAGAAGAGAAGGATTTAGGGGTAGTGATTTCTGACAGTCTCAAAATGGGTGAGCAGTGTGCTCGGGCAGTAGGAAACGCAAGTAGGATGCTTGGCTGCATAGCTAGAGGTATAACAAGCAGGAAGAGGGAGATTGTGATCCCCTTATATAGAGCGCTGGTGAGGCCACATTTGGAATACTGTGTTCAGTTCTGGAGACCTCACCTACAAAAAGATATTGCCAAAATTGAACGGGTCCAAAGATGAGCTACAAAAATGGTGGAAGGGCTTAAGCATAAAACGTATGAGGAAAGACTTAATGAACTCAATCTGTATAGTCTGGAGGACAGAAGGAAAAGGGGGGACATGATCGAAACATTTAAATATGTTAAAGGGTTAAATAAGGTTCAGGAGGGAAGTGTTTTTAATAGGAAAGTGAACACAAGAACAAGCGGACACAATCTGAAGTTAGTTGGGGAATGATCAAAAGCAACGTGAGAAAATATTATTTCACTAAAAGAGTAGTAGACCCTTGGAACAAACTTCCAGCAGACGTGGTTGGTAAATCCGCAGTAACTGAATTTAAACATGCCTGGGATGAACATATATCCATTGTAAGATAAAATACAGGAAATAGTATAAGGGCAGACTAGATGGACCATGAGGTCTTTTTCTGCCGTCAGTCTTCTATGTTTCTATGTACTTGGCCCACCTGACACTGGAGAGGCAGGAGGGGAGGGGGCACCGATCTCTGAGGTGGCAGAGGGTCGTAATATTCCGGTGTTGCTGGGGACAGGCAGATATGGCGGGAGCCACAGAGCTAGCCATTCCAGGGTAACGAGGGATCACTGCTTAATAATGACCCCTTGTTCCGGCTCCGTGAGGTCAAACCTGGGCACTGGTGATGAGTTTAATTCTGGCCCTGGGCTCAGGCTGCTGTTACTCAATGCCAGGTCGGTGGTAAATAAAGCTCTCCTAATACGGGATTTGATCCTGGATGGGCAGGCCGACCTGGCATGTGTGACTGAAACCTGGCTGGGCCCAGACGGAGGTGTTCCTCTCTCTGAAATTTGCCCAGCCGGGTTTCAGATCTGTCATCAGCCTTGACCCCAGGGAAGGGGGGGGGAGGAGTGGCTATTATAGCCAGGGAGAGCCTTTACCTGCGTAGACTCATTGCTCTAGAGATTGCAGGCTGTGAGTCCCTCCTGGTGAAGTTGGACCTAGGGGTTCAGGTGGGCTTGTTACTCACGTACCTGCCTCCCAGCTGCATGTCAACAGCCCTGCCTGTGCTGCTTGAGGAGGTAGCCGGGCTGGCGGTGGGGTTCCCCAGACTTATTGTCTTGGGGGACTTTAACCTACCGTCGCTCGGTAAAACCTCTGGGCTAGCACAGAAGTTCATGGCCACCATGACAGCCATGGACCTGACTCAAGTAGTACAGGGTCTGACTCAAGGGGGGGCACGCACCCGACATGGTATTCCTCACTGAGCAATTGAGTAATGGTCTGAGACTAAGGGCCTTAGAAGTGTTGCCTTTGTCATGGTCAGACCATTTTCTATTGCGGCTTGAATTCCTGGCTCCAATCCTTCCCCGCAGGGAGGCAGAATCGACTAGGTGGTTCCTCCTCAGATGCCTGATGGACCCAGATGGCTTTCAGAGGGTGCTTGGGGTTATTCCAGATGCACTCGTCCACAGCTCGGCAGAGTCTCTTGCTGAGGCCTGGAACAAGGCTGCAGCGGAGGCTCTTGACCGGATTGGCTGGTCTTGGCCAGCAGGGAGGTGACATGGAGCTGGGTCCAGGAGATAACGCTCCTTTGTGGAGGGGGTTCTTTCCGGATCCCTACAAGGAGGCACTTGTGTTCCCCCTCCTCAAGAAGCCTTCCCTGGACCCAGCCATTCTTAACAACTACCGGCCAGTCTCCAACCTTTCCTTTATGGGGAAGGTTGTTGAGGAGGTGATGGTGGTCCTTGGAAGAAGCCAATTATCTAGGCCCTCAGCAGTCAGGATTCAGGCCCGGCTACAGCACGGAAACTGCTTTGGTCACATTGATGGATGATCTCTGGCGGGCCTGGGACAGGGGTTCATCCTCTGTCCTGGTGCTTCTTGACCTCTCAGCGGCTTTTGATACCATCAACCATGGTATCCTTCTGCGCTGGCTGGAGGGGTTGGGAGTGGGAGGCACTGTCCTTCAGTGGTTCTCCTCCTACCTCTCCGGTCGGTCGCAGTCGGTGTTAGTGGGGGGTCAGAGGTCGACCTCTAGGCTTCTCCCTTGTGGAGTGCCTCAGGGGTTGGTCCTCTCCCCCCTGCTATTTAATATCTACATGAAACCACAAGGGCATGGGGTGAGGTATCATCAGTACACGGATGATACCCAGTTATACATCTCCACCCCATGTCCTGTCAATGAAGCAGCGGAAGTGATGTGCCAGTGCCTGGAGGCTGTTAGGGTCTGGATGGGTGTCAACAGACTCAAACTCAACCCAGATAAGACAGAGTGGCTGTGGGTTTTGCCGCCAAGGGACAATTCCATCTGTCCATCCATCACCCTGGGGGGAATGATTGACCCCTTCAGAGAGGTTCCGCAACTTGGGCATCCTCCTCGATCCACAGCTCACATTAGAGAAACATCTTTCAGCTGTGGCGAGGGGGGCGTTTGCCCAGGTTCGCCTGGTGCACCAGTTGCGGCCCTATTTGGACCGGGAGTCACTGCTCACAGTCACTCATGCCCTCATCAGCTCAAGGTTTGATTACTGCAACGCTCTCTACATGGGGCTACCTTTGAAAAGTTTTCGGAAACTTCAGATCATGCAGAATGCAGCTGCGAGAGCAATCATGGGCTTTCCTAAATATGCCCATGTTACACCAACACTCTGCAATCTGCATTGGTTGCCGATCAGTTTCCAGTCACAATTCAAAGTATTGGTTATGACCTATAAAGCCCTTCATGGAATCGAGCCAGAATATCTCCAGGACTGCCTACTGCTGGATGAATCCCAGCGACCAGTTAGGTCCCACAGAGTTGGCCTTCTCCAGGTCCCGTTGACAAAACAATGTTGATTGGCGGGACTCAGGGGAAAAGCCTTCTCTGTGGTGGCCCTGACTGTCAACCTGCACTTGCTGCTGCTGCATTCTTTGCTTGGTTGTCATAGAGATGGGGAGGGGTAGATATCAAGGGGGGTTGGGAAGTGTGCAGGAGGAGAAATGTTTTGTTAGGATAAGTTTCGATTTCCCAGGTTTCGGCGGAGACAGTTAGATGGGCAAATTCCTGAGAAGCCCGGGAGGAGCATCTTGGACCACACTGATGCATCTGGACAATGGAGACTGGGTGGTTGCCCAACAGCGGGTTGGAAAAAGGGGTTTTAGTATGTGGGGTACACGCCATTTTCTTCAGACTTTGCTTTGCTTTCGATGCTTCAAGTTCTGATTTTGATAAATTCACTTTGAACCATAAATGAAAGGACTCTGAGTTTTATTTGTCTGAATTCTGACTGGCAGCCTTGACATTAAGCAAAGTCTGCCTTAACAGTCACTCCTGGAGAGCAATCTACCAGGGACTGGCAAAAAATGTCTCGAAATGAAAGTGAGGGGGTGACTTCAGAAGAAGAGGTTGCTCTTAAGAGCCCGGACTCCCTTAGCCTGGATAAAGAGGAAACATCAGACCTCAGTGGAGACGATCCTGCCAGACAGGTTCCATGATGGTCCATCGGGGTAGGCTCAAAAGGTCTCCTTGGAGAGGGAATGAGAGATTCGGATGCAAATGTGACTCATCGGAAAAAGAAAAGTAAGGAGAAGCGGGTGGTTAACCAGGAAGAAAATCTACTGACAGAATTGGTGTCAGGAATTAGGGATGTCCTGTCAGTGGTGGAAAAGAAAAGTCAGGCTTCCCTAAAAGCTGTTCTGAGTGAGGAAGAGGGGGAGGAGGATCAGATGCCAGGACCCTTGGGCCAGGGAGAACAGTGTCAAAAGGCAGCCGCCCAAAGCCCTCCCTCACCAGAGGCCTAAGCCCCATGAGTCCAAGATGCCCTGTACAGAGGGGGGGAGCCCGCAGGAGCAAGGCCCCAACCACCACCCCCTTTACCCAGCGTTACGATGGAGCGCTGGCAGGGCTGAGGTATTTCCTGGCCCATGTAAATCAATACATGGAAGATTATGAGGATGAATTCCCCAATGACCCAGCCCGGGTTAGGGTGGTGACCCGGGCGTTGGATGCGGAAGCCGCAAATTGGATGGTGTCATTGCATGAGAGGAGAAATCCCGTCCTCAGGAATTTTGATCAGTTTATGATGGCACTCAGAGCATGCTTTGAGGATCTCCAGGCGGAGAGGAAAGCTAGATCAAAGCTGAAAACCCTGAAGCGGGGAGGGAGATCAGTTACTGAATACACACAGGAGTTCAGGGAACTGATGGCTTATGTGAGTTTGTACCCAATGAATATTCTGATGGAATACTACATGGATGGGTTGGATGATGAGGTTTGCCAGCATTGCAGAGGCAGAGCAACACCTAGAAACCTTAACAGATGGTTTGAGCTGGCGGCAGAGGTGGAGATAAATCTCCAGAGAAGCCAACGGGAGAAACACCCCCCCCCCAGGGGAGAGAGGGTCCTGAAGAAAACGCCCCAATATTTCCCAGACAAGCCCAAATCTACAGCATGTTTCCATTGTGGAAAAAAAGGTCACCAGGCTGTGGAACGCTTTGCCAAACCTGTGACAAGGGTGACACCTAGTGGCGTGGAAAAGTCAGAGCAACGGATTAAGAAATCCCCAGAGGCTGCCAAAAGTGGAAAGGAAACCGTAGAGGTCACCCCCTAAAAAAGGGAAAAGTTGGGATCTCCGGATCATCCTAACATCCTGGAAAGTGAGCCGGAAGAAACATTCTCGGTAAGTACCCCCCTGGTTGTGTATACATTCCCCTAACTATAAGGGACCCGAACAGGGGGACGAGGGGAAGCATGGTAGCCCTACTGGATTCGGGTTGCACCAAGAATTTGATGTCCCCTGAGGTGGTGGAGAGTTTGGGCCTGAAACTCAAGAAATTAAGGGACCCCATTTCTTTCACCTAGTTGGATGGAACTATAGCAGGGGGAAAGCCCTCCACTCAGGAGATAGGGACTTTAATTATGACCATGGGCTCCCACCAGGAGACTATGCAATTCATTGTGGGACCTGTACTTGATAGCGCAGTCATTTTTGGACTTCCCTGGCTACAGAAATGGAATCCAGAAGTTAACTGGCATACTGGAGCAGTCCTGATCTCCTACAAGGGGAAAGAGGAACTGGGATTTGTACTGGCATAATTGGGAAGGAAAGCTCCCCCCCCCCCAGTGGAGAAAATTGCAGACGAGGAAAAAATCCCCAGAGAATACTGGGATCTTAAGGCAGTTTTCAGTGAAAGGGAAGCTGACAAACTGCCCCCCCATAGGGCCACGGACTGTAGCATTGATATAGCACCAGGAGCGAAATTGTCCAAACCCCGGATGTACTCATTGACCCCTGGAGAACTGACTGAGTTACGGCGATTCATTGACAAAAATTTGGAAAGGGGATTTATAGAACCGGCCAGACCTCAAATGGCTGCCCCCATCATGTTCAGAGAGAAGAAAAATGGCTCGCTCCGCCTAGTGGTGGACTATAGAAATTTAAATACCATTTGTACACATAATGTGTACCCCCTGGCCCTTTTGAAAGACATGTTAACTTATCTGGCAAAAGGGAAGTTCTTCACAAAATTGGACTTACGCGAAGCGTACTATCGGGTGCGTATAAAAGAGGGAGATGAGTGGAAAACCGCTTTCAACACTCCATTGGGGTGCTTTCAATTTAGGGTACTTCCTTTTGGCCTGTAGGGGGCACCAGGAGTTTTCATGCAACTAATCAATGAGGTATTGCATGAACATTTATTTAAAGGATGCTTGATCTACCTAGATGACATTTTAATTTATTCGGAGTCCCTAGAGGAACATGTAACTCTGGTCAGAGAAGTTTTAAAGAAACTCAAAACTGCGGAACTGTATGATAACTTAGAAAAGTGCGCATTTCACCAGAGCAAAATCGACTATTTAGGTTATTGCATCTCACATGATGGGGTGGAAATGGATGTGGAGAAGGTAAATGCGGTCCTGGAGTGGAAGGCTCCACAAACTAGGAAACAATTACAAAGTTTTCTGGGTTTCGCAAATTTTTACCGGCAATTTATCCCACCGTTTTCTCAGATAGCACTACCGATTACTAGCCTACTGAAAACTAAGGGAGAAGGTAAACCCAAACCTAATGGGCATTTGTCGTGGTCCATGGAGTGCCAGGCAGCTTTCGAAAAGCTGAAAAAACTGTTCGCGAGCGAACCAATCTTCAAACATCCTGATTTGGAAAACCTGTTTGTGGTACAAGTGGATGCCAGTGATGTGGCCGTGGGAGCGGTGTTACTGCAATGAGATGAGGGACAGGTGTTATGTTCCTGTGCATATACATCGAGGAAGCTAAGCGACACCGAGCGGAGATGGGCAGTGTGGGAAAAGGAAGCGTTTGCTGTATGCTGGGCACTGCTCTCCTGAAGACATTTCCTAGAAGGAACAAAGCAACCTTTTGAGGTGTGGACAGACCACAAAAACCTGGAAGCTTTGAAAAAACTCCAGAAATTATCCCCTAAACAAGCCAGATGGGTGCAACATTTCAGTCGGTTCAACTTTTCACTGCGCTATCTACCGGGGGGGGGGAGCAATTTCATGGCAGATGCTCTGTCGAGAATGCCGCAGTACAACAGTGGGAGGCTGGAACTAATTCAATCAGTAATACCACCCTCACAAACTGCTTGCTCGGCGATGACTTGGCACCAGAGTGCTAAGAAGATGGATCTTCCTGACGATCTGATGGCAAACCTGCAAAAAGCGTTGGAAACCGATGACTGGTTTCGGACTCATGAGGTGCACCAAAAGGAACAGCCTAGCTTGGCTGGGATCATGCTTGTATATTCCACTAGCATTGAGGCCTCTAATATTGGAAAGAGGGCATGACTCTAAGGTGGCAGGACATTTAACTTTCTTGAAAACCTTGCATTTATTAAGAAGGCAGTTCTGGTGGCCCTCCATGAAAAAGGACATTGAGGCTTATGTAGCAAGTTGCCCGGTATGTGCAGCCACTAAATGACCCCCAGGTCACCCCAAGGACCTTTGCAGACAGTGGCGAGACCGGGGGCACCCTAGAAGGAAATATCAATGGATTTTATGGGGATCTACCTGAGAGTGGGGGGAGTACAATGATTTGGGTTGTTACTGACCTTTTTTCCAAACAGGTGCATTTTGTGGTGTGTTCAAAAATCCCCACCACCAAAACACTAGCAAGACTGTTCATACAACATGTGTATTGGTTACACGGAGTTCCTGAGCAGATCATATCAGATTGTGGGGTGCAATTTACCTCTAATTTTTGGAAAGAGTTTATGGGGTTGTTGGGTACCAAACAGGGTCTCAGCTTGAGCCATCATCCTCAAACCAATGGGGATTGCGAGAGGACAAACTCCATCCTAGAACAGTACCTGACGTGTTATTTGACCTATCAACAGGATAATTGGAGTGAGCTCTTGCCCTTCATGGAAGTGGCCTATAATAACTCATTACACAGTAGTACGGGTTCACTCCTTTTAAGTTAGTAAGTGGACAAGACTTTGTACCAATTCCGGAACTACCCCAGGACGAGCCTCAGCACCCATACTTAAAAGATTGGGTGTCACAACTCAAGGCGACTTGGCCCATAGTGAGGAAGGCGCTTGATGAGGCTCAAACTTCTCATAAGGCCCAAGCGGATAAGAAAAGGATAGCTGCAGAGTACAAGGTGAGAGATAGGGTTTACCTTTCAACAAAATTCTTGAGGACAACGCAGAAATCCATGAAATTAGGAGCTAAGTACATAGGTCCTCTCCCTATTATACAAGTGGTAAATTCGGTGGCAATGAAGTTAGAATTGCCAAAGGAGCTGAGGAAAGTCCACCTGGTGTTCCATGTAAGTTTGCTGAAACCAGAACGCATAAGTGAATTACGCCCACCACAGCCAGATCCCCCAGCCCCATTACTCATTGAGGGTGAGCAACATTTTGAGGTAAAAAAGGTGTTGGATTCTCAGAAAACCAGGGGGGGAAAATCAGTATCTGATAGCTTGGAAACATTTCCCAGTATCACATGCAGAATGGGTGGATGAAAACCATATGAATGCTCAGAGGGAAATTGATCATTTTCGATTCAGATATCCTGATAAACCGTAATGTAGTATTGTATATATTTGTGTTGTTTTGTTTTGTCTTTTAGGACTAAAGTCCCATTTCCAGGGGGGCCGAATGTCAACCTGCGCTTGCTGCTGCTGCATTCTTTGCTTTGTTGTCATAGAGACGGGGAGGGGTAGATATCAACGGGGGTTCGGAAGTGTGCAGGAGGAGAAATGTTTTGTTAGGATAAGTTTCAATTTCCCAGGTTTCGGCAGAGACCATTAGACGGGGAAATTCCTGAGAAGCCCGGGAGGAGCATCTTGGATCACCTGATGCGTCTAGACAATGGAGATTGGGTGGTTGCCCAACAGAGGGGTGGAAAAAGGGGGTTTAGTATGTGGGGTACGCACAATTTTCTTCAGACTTTGCTTTGCTTTCGATGCTTCAAGTTCTGATTTTGATAAATTCACTTTGAACCTTAAATGAATAAACTCTGAGTTTTATTTGTCTGAATTCTGACTGGCAGCCTTGACACTGGCCCTCTGAAACCAGCTCCTCCCAGAGATCAGAATTGCCCCCACCCTCCTTGCCTTTCGTAAGCTCCTTAAAACCCACCTCTGTTGTCAGGCATGGGGAAACTGAGATATCCTTTCCCCCTGGGTCTATACAATTTATACATGGTATGTTTGTGGGTGTGCTTGTTTGGTTTTTAATAAGGTTTTTTTTGTTATTTTAAATATTAGATTATATGCTGTTTTTATTATTGTTGTTAGCCACCCCGAGTCTACGGAGAGTGGCGGCATACAAATCTAATAGATAGATAGATAGATAGATAGATAGATAGATAGATAGATAGATAGATAGATAGATAGAAAACTGTAATCAGCAAAGAGTACATCCAGAGGACAAGAAAAATTTTGAAGAGCAAACTAAATGGTGGCAACACTATCAAGGCTATAAATACTTGGGCCATACCTGTCATTAGATGCACAGCTGGCATAGTGAACTGGACTCAAGCAGAGCTGGAAAACTTGGACAGGAAAACCAGAAAATTAATGACGATCCATCATGCACTATACCCCCGCAGTGATGTTGACATGCTGTATTTACCAAGGAAAATAGACGGCAGAGGACTTTTGCAAGTGAAGCAGACAGTGGAAGAAGAGAAGCATGCATTAGCTGACTATGTGAAAGAGAGCAAAGAGTCAGTGTTGATGGAGGTCAACAATAGGAAGCTTCTCAAGGTGAAGCAAACTAAGAACCAGTACAGAAAAACTGTAACTCAATGTCATATGGACAGTTGGCAGAACAAAGCATTGCATGGCCAGTTCTTGGAGAAGATTGAAGGCAAAGTGGATAAAGAAAAGACCTGGTCTTGGCTTACAAGTGGAACACTAAAAAAGGAGACAGAAGGACTAATACTGGCGGCACAAGAACAGGCCATTAGAACAAATGCTGTGAAAATAAATAAATAAATAAATAAACAAATAAACAAATAGGTAAAAAGGTAAAAAGGTAAAAAGGTAAAAAGGTAGGTAAAAAGGTAAAAAGGTAAAAAGGTAAAAAGGTAAAAAGGTAAAAAGGTAAAAAGGTAAAAAGGTAAAAAGGTAAAAAGGTAAAAAGGTAAAAAGGTAAAAAGGTAAAAAGGTAAAAAGGTAAAAAGGTAAAAAGGTAAAAAGGTAAAAAGGTAAAAAGGTAAAAAGGTAAAAAGGTAAAAAGGTAAAAAGGTAAAAAGGTAAAAAGGTAAAAAGGTAAAAAGGTAAAAAGGTAAAAAGGTAAAAAGGTAAAAAGGTAAAAAGGTAAAAAGGTAAAAAGGTAAAAAGGTAAAAAGGTAAAAAGGTAAAAAGGTAAAAAGGTAAAAAGGTAAAAAGGTAAAAAGGTAAAAAGGTAAAAAGGTAAAAAGGTAAAAAGGTAAAAAGGTAAAAAGGTAAAAAGGTAAAAAAGTAAAAAAGTAAAAAAGTAAAAAAATAAAAAATAAAAAATAAAAAATAAAAAATAAAAGAAGATAAAAGATAGATAAAAGATAGATAAAAGATAGATAAAAGATAAAAGATAAAAGATAAAGGATAAAGGATAAAGGATAAAGGATAAAGGATAAAGGATAAAGGATAAAGGATAAAGGATAAAGGATAAAGGATAAAGGAGAAAGGAGAAAGGACAAAGGAGAAAGGAGAAAGGAGAAAGGACAAAGGAGAAAGGAGAAAGGAGAAAGGAGAAAGGAGAAAGGAGAAAGGAGAAAGGAGAAAGGAGAAAAGATAAAAGATAAAAGATAAAAGATAAAAGATAAAAGATAAAAGATAAAAGATAAAAAAAGATAAAAGATAAAAAAAGATAAAAAAAGATAAAAGATAAAAGATAAAAAAAGATAAAAGATAAAAGATAAAAGATAAAAGATGATAAAAGATAAAAGATAAAAGATAAAAGATAAAAGATAAAAGATAAAAGATAAAAGATAAAAGATAAAAGATAAAAGATGATAAAAGATAAAAGATAAAAGATAAAAAAAGATAAAAGATAAAAAAAGATAAAAAAGATAAAAGATAAAAGATGATAAAAGATGATAAAAGATGATAAAAGATAAAAGATAAAAGATAAAAGATAAAAGATAAAAGATAAAAGATAAAAGATAAAAGATAAAAGATAAAAGATAAAAGATAAAAGATAAAAGATAAAAGATAAAAGATAAAAGATAAAAGATAAAAGATAAAAGATAAAAGATAAAAGATAAAAGATAAAAGATAAAAGATAAAAGATAAAAGATAAAAGATAAAAGATAAAAGATAAAAGATAAAAGATAAAAGATATAAAAGATAAAAGATATAAAAGATAAAAGATAAAAGATATAAAAGATGATAAAAGATAAAAGATAAAAGATAAAAGATAAAAGATAAAAGATATAAAAGATAAAAGATAAAAGATAAAAGATAAAAGATAAAAGATAAAAGATAAAAGATAAAAGATAAAAGATAAAAGATAAAAGATAAAAGATAAAAGATAAAAGATAAAAGATAAAAGATAAAAGATAAAAGATAAAAGATAAAAGATAAAGATAAAGATAAAAGATAAAAGATAAAAGATAAAAGATAAAAGATAAAAGATAAAAAAAGATAAAAGATAAAAGATGATAAAAGATGATAAAAGATAAAAGATAAAAGAAGATAAAAGATAAAAGATAAAAAAAGATAAAAAAAGATAAAAGATAAAAGATAAAAAAAGATAAAAGATAAAAGATGATAAAAGATAAAAGATAAAAGATAAAAGATAAAAGATAAAAGATAAAAGATAAAAGATAAAAGATAAAAGATAAAAGATAAAAGATAAAAGATAAAAGATAAAAGATGATAAAAGATAAAAGATGATAAAAGATAAAAGATAAAAGATAAAAGATGATAAAAGATGATAAAAGATGATAAAAGATGATAAAAGATGATAAAAGATAAAAGATAAAAGATAAAAGATAAAAGATAAAAGATAAAAGATAAAAGATAAAAGATAAAAGATAAAAGATAAAAGATAAAAGATAAAAGATAAAAGATAAAAGATGATAAAAGATAAAAGATAAAAGATGATAAAAGATAAAAGATAAAAGATGATAAAAGATAAAAGATAAAAGATGAAAGATGAAAGATGAAAGATGAAAGATGAAAGATGAAAGATGAAAGATGAAAGATGAAAGATGAAAGATGAAAGATGAAAGATGAAAGATGAAAGATGAAAGATGAAAGATAAAAGATAAAAGATAAAAGATAAAAGATAAAATGAAAAATGAAAAATGAAAAATGAAAAATGAAAAATGAAAAATGAAAAATGAAAAATGAAAAATGAAAAATGAAAAATGAAAAATGAAAAATGAAAAATGAAAAATAATGAAAAATGAAAAATGAAAAATGAAAAATGAAAAATGAAAAATGAAAAATGAAAAATGAAAAATGAAAAATGAAAAATGAAAAATGAAAAATGAAAAATAATGAAAAATAATGAAAAATAATGAAAAATAATGAAAAATAATGAAAAATGAAAAATGAAAAATGAAAAATGAAAAATGAAAAATGAAAAATGAAAAATGAAAAATGAAAAATGAAAAATGAAAAATGAAAAATGAAAAATGAAAAATGAAAAATGAAAAATGAAAAATGAAAAATGAAAAATGAAAAATGAAAAATGAAAAATGAAAAATGAAAAATGAAAAATGAAAAATGAAAAATGAAAAATGAAAAATGAAAAATGAAAAATGAAAAATGAAAAAAAATGAAAAATGAAAAATGAAAAATAATGAAAAATAATGAAAAATGAAAAATAATGAAAAATGAAAAATAATGAAAAATGAAAAATGAAAAATGAAAAATGAAAAATGAAAAATGAAAAATGAAAAATGAAAAATGAAAAATGAAAAATGAAAAATGAAAAATGAAAAATGAAAAATGAAAAATGAAAAATGAAAAATAATGAAAAATGAAAAATGAAAAATGAAAAATGAAAAATGAAAAATGAAAAATAATGAAAAATGAAAAATAATGAAAAATGAAAAATAATGAAAAATGAAAAATGAAAAATGAAAAATGAAAAATGAAAAATGAAAAATGAAAAATGAAAAATGAAAAATGAAAAATGAAAAATGAAAAATGAAAAATAATGAAAAATGAAAAATGAAAAATGAAAAATGAAAAATGAAAAATGAAAAATGAAAAATGAAAAATGAAAAATGAAAAATAATGAAAAATGAAAAATAATGAATAATGAAAAATAATGAAAAATGAAAAATGAAAAATGAAAAATGAAAAATGAAAAATGAAAAATGAAAAATGAAAAATGAAAAATGAAAAATGAAAAATGAAAAATGAAAAATGAAAAATGAAAAATGAAAAATGAAAAATGAAAAATGAAAAATGAAAAATGAAAAATGAAAAAAAATGAAAAATGAAAAATGAAAAATGAAAAATGAAAAATGAAAAATGAAAAATGAAAAATGAAAAATGAAAAATGAAAAATGAAAAATGAAAAATGAAAAATGAAAAATGAAAAATGAAAAATGAAAAATGAAAAATGAAAAATGAAAAATGAAAAATGAAAAATGAAAAATGAAAAATGAAAAATGAAAAATGAAAAATGAAAAATGAAAAATGAAAAATGAAAAATGAAAAATGAAAAATGAAAAATGAAAAATGAAAAATGAAAAATAATGAAAAATAATGAAAAATGAAAAATGAAAAATGAAAAATGAAAAATGAAAAATGAAAAATGAAAAATGAAAAATGAAAAATGAAAAATGAAAAATGAAAAATGAAAAATGAAAAATGAAAAATGAAAAATGAAAAATGAAAAATGAAAAATGAAAAATGAAAAATGAAAAATGAAAAATGAAAAATGAAAAATGAAAAATGAAAAATGAAAAATGAAAAATGAAAAATGAAAAATGAAAAATGAAAAATGAAAAATGAAAAATGAAAAATGAAAAATGAAAAATGAAAAATGAAAAATGAAAAATGAAAAATGAAAAATGAAAAATGAAAAATGAAAAATGAAAAATGAAAAATGAAAAATGAAAAATGAAAAGTATAGTGTCTGAGCGGCAGTCCCTTTGGGACTGGGCGGCACAGAAATAATAAATAAATAAATAAATAAACAAACTAACAAACAAACAAACAAATAAATAAATAAAATCCCACCCTGTTTTGCCTCAGAGAATTTCAAAATAAAATACTGTACTGTGTGTCTATAACAGTGAGCTCACAATAGGGCAACTCTATCAATATCAAAATGCCACTTAAATAGTTGAGCTAGTTTCAAACTAGATTTTGATTTTCTTTCTCTCTTCCTTACTTCCATTCTTTTTCTTTTTCTTTTCCTTCCTCTCTTTTTTCTATCTGTTTCTCTCTCTTCCTCTCTTCCTCTCTCTCTCCTTCCCTCTCACTCTTTCCCTCTTGGCTTCTGGGCAGGTTTGTAAAACTCTGAGTTGATGATGATTTTTAAGTGAGCGATTGCTCACTGCTCAGCTTAGAGGGAACTATGCCTCCAACTACTATGCAGATGTCAGGGGAATGGAAATTCCCCAAGACATCAAGTTTACTCCAAGTAAGAAAAGAGGCTGAGTGATTAATAGGGGATTTAACATAATAACGATGTGTAGAATTGGATTGATTGTGATATGTTTGGCTGGCCGGCAAATTAATGATGTGTGTGTGTTTGTGGGTAGAATGGAACTCATTAGCTTATGAAAAAGGTCCCTGGAATAATTGCAGATTGATTTGTATGAAATGGAATTTTGAAAATGATCTATACAAGCAGTAGGAAAAAGTTGGTGTGAATGCATTTTTGATTCTTTAAAACAGTAAGCTGTAATGAAATGTATGTTATTTACTAAAGCTAGAAGGAGAAAAAAATTGTTGAGAGAATGATGAGTGGAGAAAAGTATTACATTTCTATGTAGATGTAACATTTTCCTTGTCAAGGATTCTTTTGCCTTGAAGGAGTAAGAGAGAGAAATGATAGCCCTCCCCCCTTTCAGTGTAGCTGCTCGCTTTTAACAGTGTTCCACCCCCACCCCCCCTTCTCCTTGCTTGAGAAAGGAGGGGTCAATGGGCAACTTATTCATAAAGCCTTTCACTGTTTGGATTTGATTCCTCTTTTTTTGAAGATAATTTGAGGTTTAAAAAAAGGTTAATTAAGCACACACACACATATATGGAAAAGATTTTGATGTTTTAATCTATGAGAATTTGCTTCCATTTTAATGGAAGTTGAATCTGATTCATTTTACTAAAAGCAAAGCATTGATTCTAAAGTTTGCCCCAAATATATTTCGGAGCATTAACTTAGAATACCTATTGGCCTCCATTGGGGTCAGAACAGAAGTTGAGGATTATCTGTCTGACCAGTGCACTCTTTTAGAAGCAGATCAGCAGATCAGGAGTCCATTTTGAAGCTCCACAGAAAACATCTAGGGGGGAAGGCAGGTCTTCCTTGACTTATAATGGTTCATTTACTGACCATTCAAAGTCACAACGGTCCTGAAAAAAGTGACATGCCCCCTTTTCACACTTAGGACCTTTGCAGCAGCCCGATGATTGCAGGATCAAAACTTTGCTGCTGTTTCATATTTATGATCGTTGCTGTGTGTCAGGAGGTCACGTGACCCCCTTTTGTTTCTAACCGATCCACGCCCAGGCATGAAAATGTGCCGCTCAGACATTATACTTTTCTGCCCACACAGAAAAAAAATTAGAGGGAACATTTGTTGTAGGTCAGATAGTAGGGAAAGCTAGTAGAATGCTTGGCTGCATAGCTAGAGGTGTAACAAGCAGGAAGAGGGAGATTGTGATTCCGCTGTATATAGCGCTGGTGAGACCACATTTGGAAGACTGTGTTCAGTTCTGGAGACCTCACCTACAAAAAGATGTTGACAAAATTGAATGGGTCCAAAGATGGGCTACAATAATGGTGGAAGGGCTTAAGCATAAAACTTATCAGGAAAGACTTAATGAACTGATTCTGTATAGTCTGGAGGACAGAAGGGAAAGGAGGGACATGATCAAAGCATTTAAATATGTTAAAGGATTAAATAAGGCTCAGGAGAGAAGTGTTTTTAATAGGAAAGTAAATACAAGAACAAGGGCGCACAATCTGAGGTTAGTTGGGGGAAAGATTAGAAGTAACGTGAGAAAATATTATTTTACTAAAAGAGTAGTAGATGCTTGGAACACACTTCCAGCAGACGTGGTTGGTAAATTCACAGTAACTGGATTTAAACATGCCTCGGATAAACATCCATCCTAAGATAAAATACAGGAATATAAGGGCAGACTAGATGGACCATGAGGTCTTTTTCTGCCATCAATCTGCTATGTTTCTATGTTTCTAACTAAACTTGGCGTCTAATGCTATAAAATGATTAAGGGATGCAATCTTAACAAATTCCATTTTCATATCACATATAGCCATCTATCATAAAGTTATTTTCACTTTTTTCTCAATTTTCTTGAGTGACTTGCAAAACATTTTGATTATAAGTAGTCCTCAACTTAGAACAGTTCATTTAGTAATTGTTCAAAGTTACAATGGCACTAAAAATGATTTATGATAATTTTTTACACTTGATTGGATGAAATGCTGCTTTTAAATAGATGCAATTCTGATATTCACAACGCATCTGCCCTATGCTTTACTGAAACCTGGCTAAACAAGGAAATTGATGATAATAGTATGCATATACCGGGCTTCCAGATATTTCACATAGATAGGAATGCAGAATTATCAGGGGTGGGGAAGGAGGAGGTTTATGTATATATATCAACAACAGCTGGTCTCAGGACATCACCACGATACAAAAATTCTGTGATGAAAACTTGGAGTGTTTAATTATTAATTGCAAACCCTTTTATTCTCCTTGAGAGATTAATTCTTTCTTAATATCTGTGATTTACATCCCTCTGCAATCATCTGTAAAAAAGGCACCAAGAACCCTAGCTGATCAGATTATGGAGGCTGACTCTAAATACCGATTCACTGGCCATTATTTTGGGAGATTTAAACAAGGCAAACTTAAGAGATGAGTTACCAAAATACTTTCAACATGTTAATTGTCCCACTAGAGGAAATAATATCTTAGACCATTGCTATACAACTGTAAAAAATACTTATCGGTCTGTACCAAGAGCAGCTGTGGGCCACTCTGATCATTGCTTGATTCACCTTGTACCTGCTTACAAACAAAGATTTAAAGCCACAAAACCAACAATTAAATCAGTGAGGACTTGGACTGAAGAAGCTACAGGCTTGCTTTGACTGCACAGACTGGAATATTTTTAAAGACACCTCTGCAGATCTAGATGAACTCACAGATACTGTAACACCATATGTCAGCTTCTGTGAAGACTTATGTGTACCAACCAGGAACTTGCAAATATACAGTAACAATAAACCTTGGTTCACAGCCAAACTCAAGCAGTTATGTCATTCCAAAGAGGAAGCCTACAGAAAAGGTGATAGAATGCTGTACAATCAGGCCAGAAATATATTAACAAGGGAGATCAGAAAAAGGAACTACTCTGAAAAGCTAAAGAATCAATTCTCAATAAATGAACCAGCAAAAATGTGGATAACTCTCAAAAATATCACCGGTTACAGAAAACCACCTTCCCAAACTGAAGGAGATCAGCAATTGGCAGATGACCTATAAAAAACAATATACTCCCAAGATGGCTCTATCTCTTCCAAACAGCTCCAATACAATTAGACAAAACATTTTTTCTAAAAATAAATAGAATAATTTCAAAATTCATCTGGCACAATAAAAAAACAAGAATAAATATGAAAGCATTACAAGATTTGAGAATAAGAGGAGGCTTCGGCCTCCTGAACTTAGAACTATACCATCAGGCAACCAAATTACTATGGATCAAAGAATGGATCAATTTAGAAAATACTAGAATATTAACAATAGAAGGCCATAATATCAATGAAGGTTGGCATGCACATTTATGGGAAAAAGAACATATAAACCATTCACATTTCAAACAGAATCAGATACGGAATACCTTGCTGGAACATTGGCGGAAAATCAGGAAAAAACATTATAGTGAAATACCCACATGGCTATCCACATTGGAAGCCCAAATCCACCCAAATATAATTAACCAAAAACAAATAATAACATATGAAGACCTCTTAACTACTAAGGGAGGTATAAAAACCAGGGGAAAACTCAAGAATGAAGGTATAGAAATAGACTGGTTGCCATACTATCAAATACAAAGTAGATGCAAAAAAGATCTAGTAGAATTCAGAATATGTAAAAAACCAAACAAAATTGATAAAATTTTAACAGGCCCAGACAAAAAATTCATTACTAAAATGTACAACTATCTACTAAATTATGAAAATATAGAAGAAATAGTTAAACACAATATGATAGCGTGGATGACAAATTTTGGCTATACAATTCAATTGGAAGACTGGGAAAAATTATGGAAAGTAAATTATAAGATGACACTATCTATACCTTACAAAGAAAACCTATATAAAATGTTCTTCCGATGGCACTGTGCTCCAGCACACTTAGCTAAAATACATTCGAACATAAGTAACAAATGCTGGAAGTGCAAAAAAGACACAGGAACATATTATCATATCTGGTGGCTATGTCCGGAAGCAAGGAAATTTTGGATTAAAATTCAGACTGGTTGGAAGAAATACTGGAATACAAATTAGAAACGAAACCTGAAATGTATTTATTAGGAATAATTAGAGGCCAACACAGTAAAGAAAATCATTATTTAATAACACATATACTGGCATTTGCACAAATCTGGAAGCAAGAAAAGACTCCAAATGAAGAGATGGTGATTAAGAAAATGTTAGACTGCGCCAAATTAAGCAAATTAACGTATGAAATACAAAACCAACAAAATAAGAACTACTACAGAGTGTGGGAGAAATTGTACAACTGGATGGGGGGGAAAGGGGGGGGAAACTAGCATTAAAGGAATATAATGTATTGAAAACAGAATTGTAAAATATTAACTATTATGTATATAGGAAAATGTAAATGTTTAATGTTGTTTTTATGTTGGTTTGTTAGTAAAGTAAAAAATATAATAACTGGAAAAAACCCCCCCACAAAATCTATTACTATTAAAACTAAAACAGCCAGCAAAACCAAAAACACAACTATTAATAAATCCATGCTTTAAAATCTTCATTTCTTAAATATTTATCATAGTATTATAGTAATCTAGTAATACTATGAAAATCTGTCTGAACACAAATGCATCAATTAATATATTTCCATAAATTATACTTTTCTATAATTTCATTCAATATTTCCCAGCTCAATTAATTTTCAGGCACTTACCATTTACTATTATTAACTTTCATCAATCTTCTACATTTTCAAGTATATTTTAAATTCATAATGCAAACTCATAAAATCATACAGTACATATCATAAACTCATTATTTATCACATGTATCTTCCATTAATTTTACCTATGTAATTCTATATAGTTCTAAAATTCTAATCCAATTTTTAAAATTAATACATCCTAATATTAAACAACACCTAAATATATCTTTTACCAATATTCCATAGTCAATCCATATTTAATAAGCAATCATCCCTCCTCAAATTTCTACCACTGTTCTCATTTCTGGGTCCCTCTCCTGTCTCTCCCCCTTTTCTGTCTCATTTGTTTCTCATTTCTCCCTCTTCCTCCCTTTTTCTCTCATTCCTTCCCTCTCTTACTTCTCCTTTCTTTTTCCATCCCTGTGTCCTCCCCCCCCCTGGTATGTGTGTGTGTGTGTATGTGTGTGTGTGAACTCTTGAACCATTTCCAAAAACAAGTGTTGTTTGTTATTATTTGGGTGCTTTTTACCATATGCTTTAAATCGTCTCTTCTCTCTCTGTTTTTCTCTCTTTCCTCTCATACTGTGCCTCAATCATTTTCTCATTTCTCTTTTTTCTCCCCTTTTCTCTATCATTTCTCTCTCTCTCTCTCTTCCTTCCTCCCTTCTCTCTCTCTCTCTTTTGCTTTCTTTCTTTTTCTCTCTTTCTCTCTCTCCCCCCTCTTGATCTCTCTCTCTCTTATTCTCACTTTCTCTCTCCCTCTCTCTTTCTTTCTATCTCACTGTCTGTTGCTCTCTCTCTCTCTCTTTCTCCCCCTCTCTCCTCCTCTTTCTCTCTCTCTCTCTCACTTTCTCTCTCTTCCTTTCTTCTCTGGAGGCCGAGGAAGGTTTTTCTTATTTTGAATGTTCCGGACAGGCTTTCTGGAAGCACTCCGGCTGTGAGAGGGTTTTCTCCAAGCGCTTCAGGAACGCCTGCCCCACCTCTCCTGCAGCCCCTTCGCTCCCAGTGAAGGGGTTGCGACTCAAGAGGGGTGGGGTGGGCGTTCCCAGAGCACTCGGAGAAAACCCTCTCGCAGCCCCTTCACTATTGGCCGGATGATGATGAGGAGAAGCCGCAGCCGCCACCACCCATGCCCCAAGGCGGGAGGCAGAGGAGGAGAAAGCTGGAGAGAGGGGTGGATCCGGCAGGTGGGGGCAGTGGTGAGAGGCCAGGGGTGAGAGGGGGCTGGAGGTGCCGGGGGGGCAGGGGGGGCTGCGGTTCCCTTTCCTTCCACCTATGTTTACTGCCAGTGCCTCCCCAACACCTGCCCCCCACGGGCTGGCAGTGGGATGGGGAGCATGCGCAGATGCACGCCCGACATTTAAAGTAACCTTCGCTGGCCTCCGCACTTTAGTCACTCCCTGTCCACAACTTCAACACCCGGCTCCTTGCAGGGCCTTGGAAAAGGGTGTGTGGGGGGTTATTTTTGGTGTAGGGGTGCGTGGCCGCGCACCTTACAGGGAACATTGACTTCCATTTCTACTAGTTTTTTCTCATCATTCCAATCATCCTTTTCTTCCCACTTAGGACTGTATGACTGTAACTTATTGCTTGTATCGTAAGATTTTTATTAATATTGATTGTTTCTTTGTTGCTTATTTGACCCCTATGACAATCTTTAAGTGTTGTACCACATGATTCTTGACAAAAGTATCTTTTTCTTTTATGTAGAGCATATGCACCAAGACAAATTCCTTGTGTGTCCAATCACACTTGACCAATAAAGAATTCTATTCTCTATTCTTCTATAAAGAGTTCTATAATTTTGCAGCATCCCCATGGTCACATGATCAAAGTTCAGCTGGTTGCCAATTGACTCATATTTAACACTGTTTCAGTGTTCTGGTGTCATGTCATCAATTTTGTAAGCTTCTGACAAAGTCAATGAGGAAGCCAGATTCATTTAGAACCATGTTACTAACTTAACAACTGCAGTGATTTGCTTAAAAACTTTGGGTGACCCCTCACACCAACCCAAACAAAAGGAAAAGGAGAGTGCTGGTGATTGGTGACTCAATTCTCAGGAGAACTGACCCTACCATCTGCAGACCGGATAATCAAACCAGAGAGGTGTGCTGCCTCCCTGGAGCCAAAATCTCTGACATTATGCAAAATCTAACCAAAATAATAAAGCCCACTGACTACTACTCCCTACTGGTGATCCATGCGGAACACAGGGAATGACACAGGAAAAGACATGAATCAAATAATGAAAGACTATGGCCACTTGGGCAACACAGTCAAAAAGATAGGTGCACAGGTTGTTTTTTCTTCCATTCTACCCACAGGAGGATGACATCCGGCCAGAGAACACAAAATACCACAAATAAACTACTGGCTAAGGAGATGGTGTTGCCAAAAGAACTTTGGTTTTCTCGACCATGGCCTACAATATTTCAAAGAGGGCTTCTAGTAAGAGACGGGCTACATCTCACTAGAGCTGGGAAGAACCTCCTAGGAAATCGACTAGCCCATCTTATCAGGAGGGCTTTAAACTAGATCCGAGAGGGGCGGATGACCAAACTAAGAGACTGAACAACAAACAAAATAAGGAAGGGGAACAAGTCAAGCCTACAAATCAATCAGAGGATAAAAAATGTCCACCCAGAATCAGACACAAACGACTAGACAAGTGCACAAAGCCTGGGGAACAAACAGGATGAACTGGGATTACTAATGCACGAGGGTGAATACGATCTAATTGGAATAACAGAAACCTGGTGGGACAAAACACCCAACTGGAACACGCAGATAAAGGGTTACAATCTCTTCAAGAAAAATAGGTCAAACAAGAAAGGAGGTGGAGTTGCACTATACATAAAAGACCACTACACTGTCACAGAGTTATTTCCAACCAAAGAAGATAACCCTCCAGAAAGCATATGGGTTAACATTAAAAAAAGGTGCAACACTACAATAGGAGTATACTACAGGCCACCAGACCAAACTGATACAACCTCTTTACAAGCCAATTAACAGAAATATGCAATAAGCACAGCACAACAATAATGGGGGACATTAACTACCCCAACATCAACTGGAAAACCAATTCAGCACCAAGCAGAAAGTCTAATAGATTTCTCACCAGTCTTGCAGATAACTTTCTAGCCCAAAAAGTGGAACCAGGAACCAGAGGGACTGCAATACTAGACTTAATACTAACAAACAGGGAAGAAATGATAGAGGGGATTGAAGTAGAAGGGACCTTGGGTGAGAGTGACCACGTCATCCTAAAACTCCATATAATACAATCACTAACTGGTGAACCCAACACCACTACAGTCCCACACTTCAGAAAAGCGAATCCCTGGAAGGAAGTTCTAAAGGGTAAATTCACACAGGAAGCCTGGTAGGCCCTCAAAACACAATAATAGATGCATGGCTAAGCAAAGACCTCACAGACAACTTAAAAGAAAAAAAAAGCCAAAAAAATGGAAAAAGGACACATACTTAAGGCAGAATTTCAACGAACAGCAAGAATCTGCAAACAAAACAGCAAAAGCCCAACATGAACAATACCTAGCAATGAAAGTCAATGACAACAAAAAAGCTTCTTTGAGCACATAAACAACAGGAAGAGAATCACAGAAACAGTCATTACACTAAAAAATGAAGACGGTAAAGAAATCACAGACAACAGAGATAAAGCACAGCTGCTCAATGCCTACTTTTCATCAATTTTCACACAAAGAGGAACCAACCAACCAACCTGCAACTCAACTGCAATAAGCAGTCCTGGAACTGAACTCAACATAAATAAAAACACAATTTAGTCATGGAACCACTTCTCCTCATCTACCAGAAATCCTGGACCACAGGAGATCTACCGGAAAACTGGGAACAAGTTGATGTATTCCTCATCCACAAAAAAAGGTAAAAAGACTGACCCAGGTAAGTACAGACCATTCAGTCTGACTTCTATATCTGGAAAAATACTGGAGAAAATAATCAAAAACCAACTTTGTCACTAACTAGAAACAAACAAGATAATATCCAGTAGCCAACATGGGTTTGTCAGAAACAAATCTCATATCGTTTTTCAACACCATAACCAAATCAGTAGACCAACGCAACATAGTTGACCTCATATACTTGGACTTCTGCAAAGCTTTTGATAAAGTAGATCACAATCTCCTAATCCACAAATTAGAAAAAAATGGGGTAGAGTACAACACATGCAGATGGATAAACAGTTGGCTGACCAACCGCACTCAACGAGTTGTCCTCAATGGCTCCAAATCCACATGGAAGAAGGTAGGCACTGGGGTACCACAGGGTTCTGTCCTGGGCTCTGTCCTCTTCAACATTTTCATCAATGACCTAGATGAAGGAATAAAGGGGAAATAATCAAATTTGCAAATGACACCAAGCTGGCAGGGATAGCCAACACCTTAGAGGATAGGCTCAAAATACAGAAAGACCTAGATAGATTAACACTGTGGGCCCAAACTAACAAAATGATGTTCAATGTCGAGAAGGGTAAAGTCCTTCACCTAGGTAAAAAAAACCTAGACACGCATACAGTCTGGGAGGAACCCTGCTTAGCAGTTGTGACTGTGAAAGGGATCTTGGAATCTTGGTGGATAATCAACTAAATATGAGCCAGCAATGTGCAGCAGCAGCTAAAAAGGCCAACACAATCCTAAACTGTATCAACAGCAGGATATACTCCAAGACCAGAGATGTATTAATACCACTCTATAACACCCTGGTCAGACCACATCTGGAGTACTGCATTCAGTTCTGGTCACCACACTTCAAAGGAGACATTGAAACTCTGGAGAAGGTGCAAAAAAGAGCAACCAAATTGATTAGGAGGCTAGAAACCAAGACATACGAAGAGAGGTTGCTGGAACTGGGCATGGATAGCCTAGTGAAAAGAAGAGCCAGGGAGGACATGATAGAAGTCTACAGGTACTTGGGGGTTGCCACAGAGTGAAGGGGGTCACTCTGTTTTCCAGGGCACCAGAGGGCCAGACAAGGAACAACGGTTGGAAGCTGACCAAGGAGAGATTCAACCTAGAAATAAGGAAGAACTTCCTGTAACAAATATAATTCCAGTCAAATCAATCAGTCCAATTAGATCAAATCAATTCACATCAAGAATACTGTCTTTACAGGTTGTTACAGGTTTAAAGACAGTATTCTCGAGAAGATTGACCAGCTATACATGGAAGGAAGTCAATGTTCAATGTTCAAGATGAAATTATTTGAACTGAATTAAAATGATTTGAATTGATTTGATCTAATTGGACTGATTTATTTGACTGAAATTACATTTGGACTGTCTGATTTGACTGAAATTACATTGAATAATATAAATTGAAATTAAATATTTCTAGGAATTAAATGCTTTTAAGAACATTAAAATTAAAATATTGTAAGAATATTTAGAAGTTACTAAAAGATATTAGCACTTTCTTTTCTCTTTTCTCTGTTCTTACAAAGTTATAAATTACAAAAAGAATTGAGTATACTTAATGAATTGGATTTATTAATATTTTAATATTTTAATTTTATGGGAGCTTATCAATGAAAATACACATACTTTGTATATTTATATATATGTTTTGGCTGAATTTGAAAATTAAGGGAGACTAGATCTATTTCGGCCTTATTTTGGCCTCATTAGCTAGCCATACCCTCACTGGGAGTTGAACCTGCAACTTTTGCCTTGTAAGGCAGAGAATTAACCTCTAGGCTACAGTATCCAATCCCTTCAGCTCTGTACCAGGGAAGGGTTACATATTTTTGTGTCGAATCACCGTGGTATATTGAAGGAACATCAAAGCTCCTTTTTTGCTTGTCGGCCCAACCCAGGGCCATTTCCAAGGCAGTTAATGTATTAATAGCCGACAAACTATATTCTGTATATATATATACAAATATATAAGCAAGTGATATAAACTATAAAATGGAAGAATTATATAAGAGGAGAAAATTTAATGCCTTATAAATAAAAAAATGAAAGTAGCTTTGATCATTGCGCATAATATAGGTGAGATATTTGATAATGATTATGATTATTTCTGGTTGACCTTTCTTTCTCTTTTTCTTCTTTGCTCTCTTTTCTCTCTTTTTTATTATTCTGATTGATTGAATTATAAATTGCATATTTGATTTATGGTGATAAACAAAGTGGGAGGAAGGGGGAAAAGAAAAGGGAGGAGAGTTACAACAATAGGAGTAGGATTAATATGGGATTATTATTATTATTATTATTATTATTATTTTTTTTTTTTTTTTAAATTGGATTTGTATGCCGCCCCTCTCTGTAGACTCGGGGCGGCTAACAACAGTGGTAAAAACAACCTGCAACAAACAAATACCAAAACAGCTACTATAGGATACTAACTAGCACTAATTATGTTAGGCATTATAAGGAAAGACAGTTGAAACAACAAAGAGTTAAAATCAATAGATTAGGGAAGATTATCACTGAATTCGATAGTGGAAGATATTTAGAATTAGGGATAATATATAGATTAGGGAAATATATAGATTAGGGAAGATTAGGGCACTGCGTTTAGCAATGAAAATAATAATTAGAATAGGGAAGATTATTGCACTGATATGACAGTGACACACAGATTAGTGAAGATTATTATGATGGGATTGGCAGCGGGGTTTATAAATTAGGGAAGATTATCACACTAAGAACAACAGTGGAAAATATCTAGACTAGGAAGGAATATTTGGTCTTTTTTAATGGAAGATACTTTTCACATAAAATAAGGGAATAATAATGATTTAAATTTATTTTGATCTGTTAAAGTAGAAATGATATACTGATATAGTGAAAGAAGTGAAATAAATGAATTGAGTAGGAAATATATTTTAAAATTTCTAACAACAACCTCCTATGTATAGATTAAGATATGATATGAATAGTGTTTTCCCTTTTCTTTTTCTTTTCCGCTCTTCTTTTTTATTTCCTTTTTCCTTTTATTCTTTTTTTAAAAAAAAATTCTTTCCTTCCTGGGCTTTTAAAGAGACGTAAATTTGGATATTTTCTATTGTTAAGGGAAGTTACAATAAAATGAGGTGGTTTTTTTTCTCAAATGAAAGTAGGAACATTAGTAAGAACATTATCTAAAATCCGGATGATAGCATTTGGAAAGGAGAATATATACAAGAAATGTATATATTGTATATATACAAGAATATATACAATATATACAATATATACAATATATACAAGAATATATACAATATATACAATATATACATAGAAAGGAGAATATATACAAGAAATGTATATTCTTGTATATATACAAGAATATATACAAGAAATGATTGGATAAATAATTAGAAAAATTTGATTAATTTGACTAATAATTTGGCATTTGATATTGTATTGTATTATATTTTAATTTGAGGCATGTAAATTGGATTCTCTGTAAGGTGTGAAAAACAATCAAAAATTTATACCCCACAGCAATGTTCCCTCTAATTTTTTTTCAATGTGGGCAGAAAAGTATAGTGTCTGAGCGGCAGTCCCTTTGGGACTGGATGGCATAGAAGTATAAACAAACAAACAAACAAACAAACAAACAATAAAAAAATTCCCTTCTTTTTTATTAAAAATAATAATAATAAAACAAAACCAAAATCTATTACTATTATTACTATCTTCTCCTTTTTTTCCATCCCTGTATCCTTCCCCCTTGTGTGTTTGTGTGTATGTGAACTCTTGAACCATTTCCAATAACAGGTGAGGGCTATTGGAAATGGTTCAAGAGTTCACACACACACGCACAAACACACACACATGGCTGGGGTTTTTTTTCTCTGTTATTATTTGGGTGCTTTTTACCATCAAAAGTCATTTCTCTCTCTTTCTCTCTCCCCCTCTTTCTATCTCGCTCTGTCTGTTGCTCTCTCTCTCTCTCTCTTTCTCTCTCTCTTTCTCTCTCTCTTTCTCTCTTGTTTTCTTTCTCTCTCTCTCTCTCTTGCTTTCTTTCTCTGTCGCTCTTTCTTTCTATCTCTCTTGCTTTCTCTCTCTCTCTTGTTCTCTCTCTTGCTATCTCACTCTCCCCCCTCTTTCTCTTTCTCTCTCTTTCTCACTTACTTTCTCTCTCCCTCTCTCTTTCCATCTTGCTCTGTCTGTTGCTCTCTCTCTCTCTCTGTCAGCGAGGGGCCAGCGAGAGCGCTTTCTCCGATTGCTTCGGGAACCTGCAAGGTCCCTTTCAACTCAATAAATAAACAAATAAACAAACAAACAAACAAATAAATGTGACCAGATTTTAAGTTCAGTAAAGCGGGACAACATTGAGGGGGGGGGGGGATAGATGACTGAAAAATCTCTATAGACTTGGGAGTTCTCACCTGCGCTCCCAGGCGCTTTTCCGCAGGGAATGCGGGAGGGTGCATATATATGTGGGGGTGCCACCCAAAGTCGGAGGCAGAGAGGAGGTTCCGCGTTCCTCAAGCCCTGTCCTTTTCCATGTTTTGCACTTTTCCTCCTCCTCTTAACTTCCAATGCTGTACCAGGGCAACTTTCAAAGCTTCATGGTGCCTTGTTCTTTAGATTTAGGCTCTCCTTCTCTCGCTGTGGTACCCACAGAGCCCCAAGATCCCATTGAACTCTGCAGTTATTTGCAACCCTCTTTTCCCCCCAATGCCAGAGAGGGGGACGCTTGGTCTCTTCTCCAACCCTCTGATCTCTCTCTATCTCTCTCTCTGTTGGGCATTCGCAAAGCATTTTGGGCCACCACTTCATTTTTTTCTTTTCCCCCTCCCCACTTTGCTGTTTTCCCCACCCTCCTCACCTTATCCCTTCTTCAATTGTCCCCTGGCCGAAAGAAACTTCCCTCCATGTGCTGCAGCTTGGTTCACCTTCTTTGCAGCTTCCATGTTTTTCCCCAGCACCAGTGAGTAGAATTGTGAAGAAGGAAACTCAGCTCTGCATCGGCCGATTTCAGGCAGCATGGAAGTTGAGCTCCCTGCTGGGCAATTCCTTCAAGCCACCTGATCGCCCGGCATCAAAGGATGAAGGGCTGGTTCTTCTGGCTCCAACACAATCTCCAGCCTGCGTTCAAGCCATAAACTGCTATTTCTTAGAAAAATTGGGACTTTTTTAGAATACTGTGGGATGCGGGGAAAATTGCTTAAAATTGGGGCTGTTCCACCAAAATTGGGACTCTAGTCACCTTAATCTAAATTACCCTGGGGGGGAATTATTGACCCCCTCGGAGAGGGTCTTCAACTTGGGCGTCCTCCTCGATCCACAACTAACATTAGAACATCATCTTTCAACTGTGTCGAGGAGGGCATTTGCCCAGGTTCACCTGGTGCACCAGTTAATAATAATAATAATAATAATAATAATAATAATAATAACAACAACAACAACAACAACAACAACAACAATAATAATAATAACCCCACTTATGGGTACGCCTTGTCATGGTAGTGGGGCTTGTCACGCTGAGATTGCCAGCCAACAGAGACTTTTCTTAGTTAAAGTGTTGCTGTGTTTCTTTATTTTCTCTGATCACACCCCCTCTTACATCACTCCCACAATCCTTATCTTTCTCTGTTTCCTATATATATATCCGCTTGCTTATGTGAGCGAGCACATTCTAATCTAACCTTCTTGTGTGCTTGCAGCCATGTTTTCGTTAGAAGCTGCTTGATAAAGCGCAGCTGGCACAATGACCTTATTTCTGTTTATAAAATAAAGTTTGTTTTCACTATGGTTCCTGCCTGCTGAAGACCTGCTTTAAAATCCATCCCCAACATGGTAAGCCGAGAGATGGTTTGCTTATTTTTATTTTTAATTTAATCAGGCTGATATGCCTGCTAAGAAATGGCGGCAGCAAGCTTTTGATTTTTCTTCTTCTGAACTTCAAAGCATCATGCCGACTCCGTCTGAACATCTGCCGGGCCTCGCTCAAAGTAATTTTTCAACTCAGCAGACATCCATCGAACAGATAAGTGAAGTTACTAACTTGCTTAGTTTAACTGAGCCTGTAAATCAAATAGGTGAAGCAAGGGCAATTAGCCCACATTTCCAGGCAGAGATAGCTGTAAATCCTAGTTTACCGGAACAGCTAGGAGCGAAGCCAAAAGTTAAATTTCAACAAAGTTTCATGTCTAAGCCAACTTTATATGAGAGCAACCTTTTAGAAGATGACATAAATATCCAAATTACTAAGTCCTTGGCAGATGATTTAAAGCATGATATTGCTGCAATACAAAAATGCTTATTAGATTTGAAACTGGATAAAGAGTCAAAACATCTCAGCCAGTCTGAAAAGGATCTTGCCCAGTTCTACAGCTCTCAACTTATTGTCAATGAAAAGAAACTGAGCCGGATAAGAAGTGCACAAGTAGAATACTGTGAAGGGAAAATACATGACTCATTAAAGTTGAAAAAGATGGTCTCTGTCCAGAGACAGTCTGATGAGGCCACGCATTTCCCAGCATTCAAGGAACTAGGTGCAGCACCACCCAGTGGCCAAATTGAGAAAACACCCAGTTTAACTTTTCCTCTGGGATTTGGCTCAATTCCAAGCCAGATCCAAAATGCGCCACCTGGTGGACAACTTAAGCAACTGCATCAAAATGTCATTCTATTGCCAGAGAATTCAGGAGCGCCATCTAGTGACCGTTTGAAGCAATATAAGTTACCAGATGATCGGAGAAATGTTGATTCGCGCCAAAAAGATTCTTTTTTAGATTTTCAAATGAATAAAGAAGCTTCAGCAGAACAATTTTATTCTGCAAGCAAGGGAAGGTTTGTACCTCAACAGAACTTTTTTCAGCAGGTACCCCAACCAGATCAAGGGGTGCAATATTCACAGGTACAACCGCCCCAAGCTCCTGTTACGCCTGGGCACTCGGCGCAAATTCCACGTCAACCGGCTCAGCCATTATTGGCACCACGCCCTCAACTGCAACAACAGATGCCGGCTGCATTTCCAAGACAATTCTCTACCTTGTCACCATTGCAAGGTGAGTCTCAACTTCAAAATAATGGGCGAAATTATAAGACGTGGTTACACCAGATCACGCTGATATTAGCTGCAGAAGGGGTTGACACCATCGTATTCAACCCGCCAAACAGACTTTGGACACAAGAAGAAAGAGCCTTAGATAGAAGAGCGACCATTTTGATTCTCATGTCTCTAGTTACAGATTTATCTATCAGATTCTCTCTTGCCAATACTGCAAACGCCGTAATTACCGCGCTCGATGAACTGTACCGCCCTATCTCTCCTGAGGGCACATGCCTGTTGTTCACTGATTTTTTTAATGCGAAATTAAAACCTGGAGAGAAAATTGCTCCACACTTGTCGAAGCTCTTGGCGATGCAGAAGGAATTGATCGAAAGAGGATACAATATTGACCATATACAAATGACTACTGCAATCCTCACGTCGTTAAATGAGGAATGGAAAGAAGCTATCACGAAGTGTCTTAGTATACCCATACCTCAACGCACTACAACCAGAGTTTGCCAAATGTTGACCGAAGAAGAAATCATTATGGAACGAATGCGGAAACCCAGATTCACTACTATTAGATCTCCAGTGAGTCGTGGTTACCAACAAAGGAGTAACCAATCCAGAAGATCAGATTTTCAATGCTCTCAATCTGCTGATCCACAATGCTCTCAATATCCTGCCCAGAATAGTGGAAGACGTTCCACAGGCAGTAGACGCAGAGGTTCCAGTACCTATAGGTCAGCTCAACGAGGTTCCAGAAGCGAATCACAATCAAAAATCAATACTGTGCTTCAGAAAAACGTTCCTGACTTAAATTGTGAATACAACACAAAACGTTTATGGACTATAGATAGTGGAGCTGCTTTTCATATTACTCACCAAAAAGAACTCTTTACGGAATTACGTGAATCTGACATTAAGGAGGTGTATGGTTTCTCAAAAAGCTTATCCCGAGTCGAAGGAGAAGGAACAATCTACATAGATGAACTGGACCAGACGATTCCACGCGTTCTCTACATTCCAAATTCTGAAAGCAACATACTCAGCCTTCATCGCCTAAACAAAGACTTAGGCTACAAAGCAATGCTATTTAACTCTGATATCCATATGATTAGAAATGGCACTGTTGTCGCACATGCCATTCCGATTGGTGGTGTTTTCTACCTGAAGCCGAACTTTCGTTCATTGGTAGATGTAAGTATGAGCATTCCAAAACATGAAAGCGCAGGCCCAGAGAGAAAACCTGCTGCTATTATAAAATCAGAGGCTCATAAAGCCAATGAATCACAAGATGTTCCGCATAATGTTGCAAATGCTAAACCTTTACTAAAAAATAAACCTTTTCATTCTAGGTGCATCCACCGTTGGCATCGACGTTTGGGCCATGCTCCCTATGATGTATTATCTAAGATGCCTGAGTGCGTGAACGGTTTCAAAGTTGATAGTAATTGTCCTATTTATCTTGATTGTTTTGTTTGTAATAAATCTAAATCAAAGGCTTCCCCCATTGCTAAACATGCCCTTCGTTTGTCTTCACGCATTTTCGATTTGGTTCATACCGACATTGTCGGTCCATTTCGGCCTACTAGGGGTAACAATAAGTATTTTTTAACAATTGTTGATAGTTTTTCTAGATATGGCTTTGTGTATCTAATGAAACAGAAATCAGAGACGTTTCAGATCTTTACAGACTTTGCTGCAAAGGTCTTCAATCAATTCGGTGTTCGTATCAGAAGAATCCAAAGTGATCGTGGTGGTGAGTTTATGTCTCAGCGATTCCAGAACTGGATGAGACGTAAAGGAATACGGCACCAAGCTTCAGCCCCTTACACTCCTCAGCACAATGGGATTGTTGAACGAAGGCAAGGTGTTCTACAGACTATGTATCACTGTCTCTTAGAAGACGCTGATCTCGATAATGCTTATTGGGGTGAAGCATTAAGGTATGCAAACTACCTTGTTAATCGTACTTGGAGCAGTGTGTTAAAACAAACTCCGTACTATATGTTTTATGGGAAGAAGCCTGACATTCAAAACCTTCACATATTTGGCTCGTATGTGATGGTTAATATTCCACTGGCTCAAAGAAAGAAGGGTGGTCCAGTGGCACAAAGACTGAGATTTATAGGTTTTGATGAAAGTTCCAAGTATTATAAATTTACTGACTCTAACTACAGAGCTATTGTTTCCAATTCAGCAAAATTTGAGGAAGATACAAATTGGTCCAGGATACACAGTAATGACACATCAGTTTATTTTCCTAAAGATGTTCAAGGTACAGCGCAACCTGACTCTCAGATAGTTGTCCCAGATGTTCCAGTTGTCCCAGATGTTCCTGATGTACAGTCTTCACCAGTCGCAGATGATGTTATTAGCGATGTAAATGAAGACGGAGATGACCAAAATGAATGGACCACGGTTCTACGACGTTCCAAGAGAACCACAAAAGGAGTTCCTCCTCAGAGATATCAAGCGCAAGTAGCTCAAAAATTGTTTCCTGTTATTTGTAACAATGTTTTACTTCCTCCCGATAATTTTTATCAAATAAAACATTTACCTGAACCGGAACAGGAAAAATGGTATAATGCCATGCAAGCTGAACTTGACAGTTTAAAGAAATTGAAGGTGTACAAACATGTTGACCCTCCAGAACATAAGAGAGTTATTGGCACACGATGGGTCTATAGAATTAAGCGAAAGCCAAACGGTGAGGAACTATACAAAGCTAGATTAGTAGCACAACGCTTCTCTCAGACTTTTCCTGATGATTACACCGATACTTATTCACCTACTGTCAGAAATGAAAGTGTCAAAATTGCCTTAACAACTGCCGCTGCCCTGAATTTAGAAGTTTTCCAGTTTGATGTTGAAACTGCATATCTGAATGCCGATCTAGATGAAGAAATCTACGTGAAAGGTGCACCTGGATTCCAGGACCAGGAAGGATATGTCTGGCACTTGCAAAAGAGTCTATACGGATTGAAACAATCTGGTTTAATGTGGCATAGATGTCTAATTGACAAACTAAATTCAATGGGCTTTATTAAGTCCGACTCTGATCAATGCGTGTTTACAAAAGGGCAAGGTAATGTTTATGAAATTGTTCTTGTGTATGTTGATGATATTGTGTATATTGGTCCAAATCAACGTATGAGTGAGAGTTTTGCAAAGGGTTTAGAAAAACATTTCACACTGAAAAGCTTAGGACACATTCATGATTACTTAGGAGTTCAAATTCAGAAAACTAAGAAGGGGTTTAGTCTCTCACAATCAAACAAGATTGATCAATTGTTACAGCAATGCAACATGGCTGATGCACGCCCATGTCGGTCTCCAATGCAGACAGACTTTTATAGGTTGACATACCAAAACAGTCCTTTGTTTAAGGACCAAACACTTTATCGCTCAGTAATTGGGTCATTGTTATATATTAGCAGTTGGACAAGACCCGACATTTCACTTAGTGTGAATTTGTTGTCACGACACGTAGGCAACGCGACTGTATTTCATTGGTCATGTATAAAGAGATTGCTCAGATACATGAAGCACACGATGGACATAAAATTGTTCCTGGAACCAGAACAAAACAAGTATCCTAAACTGATTTGCTATGCAGATTCTGATTGGGCGAGTGACATTGAAACTCGTCAAAGTACTTCTGGTTTCATAATGTTTTTGAATGGGTGTCCAATTTATTGGAAAGTCAGAAAGCAGAGATTTATTTCTTGTTCCTCCACTGAGTCCGAATATGCTTGTGTTTCTGACTGTTGCAATGATTTAACCAATGTTTCTGCTCTCATTACTAGTATCTGGGCAGAGCCAATGAAACCTATTGTCATTATGGAGGATAATATTTCAGTGAAATTCATTGCTGACGCTGAATATGTGGGAGCACGTTCACGGCACATCGATTTACGATATAAAAATGCAAGAAAATATGTGCAACAAGGATTCGTGACACTACAATATGTGCCTTCAAATGAACAGATCGCTGATGTGCTGAATAAGCCACTGCCAGCTGACCAACACGAATACCTTTCTGAGAAACTGTGCCTGAAGTGAATCAATGTCCCTGATGACTGCCAAAGAAGGGGTGTCACGCTGAGATTGCCAGCCAACAGAGACTTTTCTTAAAGTGTTGCTGTGTTTCTTTATTTTCTCTGATCACACCCCTTCTTACATCACTCCCACAATCCTTATCTTTCTCTGTTTCCTATATATATATCCGCTTGCTTATGTGAGCGAGCACATTCTAATCTAACCTTCTTGTGTGCTTGCAGCCATGTTTTCGTTAGAAGCTGCTTGATAAAGCGCAGCTGGCACAATGAACTTATTTCTGTTTATAAAATAAAGTTTGTTTTCACTATGGTTCCTGCCTGCTGAAGACCTGCTTTAAAATCCATCCCCAACAGGGCTTGTGTGCTTCAATGAAGCTGAGAGCTGTGCCAGTGGTAATGTAAACCACTGGTAGGTCTAACCTTGCCGGAGTGGTCAAAGCAGAGGAGCCAGACTAAACGTACCTAACCCATTTAAACTAATGGAGAGACAAAACAAAAAGAAGTCCATACTGGCTCGGTCGTCGCCCAGGATAAAAAGGACCACGATGGCTGCTGTGGAACCTGGGCAGCCATCGACAAATGAGCTACAGAAACAAAACAAACAAAGCTTGCAAATCAAAAAGCAGCAGAAATTCTCAATGTCAGAGAATTGCACAATCATGAAGTGTTATTACAACTTGGAGCCTGAAAAACGTGGATATCAAAGACGGATGTACCAATTATGGAAGCAAGAATATGCAGACTCAAAAATAACAGAATTTCAACTGGCCGATCAGCGACAACTCATAGTCAGGAACTAAATGTTCAGTGAAGTCAAATTAGAAGAAATACAGAAAATGTGCAAACTAGAAATTCCAAAATTTTATCTGGCACCAGTAGAAGCTCCAATAAGATCTGAAGTCACTGCACAACTGGAACCTGATGAAAATTTGGAAAGACAGCAAGAAGCTGCAGATGAGACACTTGACACTATGACTCAAAGGCAGCAAGAACTTAAGGACCAAATACTTGCTCATGCGGGGTTCAATGCAGAGCGAAAGAGACTGCCTGCCTTAAAAAACATAAGCAAGAAACGATTTGTCCCATTGATGGAAGACATTAACTCTGCACTTGCAACTGTCAATGTAACTTCAATTGAAGAATTGAATCAGCTTGCCTGCAGTACAGCTGTGATAGTAACTGAAGAACTAGGGTTACTGCAACAGAAACCAATCGGAAAACCGATTGGAAAACCAAAATGGAAAATCTGAGTAGAACTGAAAATCAAAAGCTTGAGATCAGATGCAAGTAACCTGAAGAACATTAAGGAGCAGAAACTTAACAATCAAAAGATCAAAGACTATTTGACAAAAATGTACTGGCTTAGTACAAGAAAGATCGAGGAAGCTCTGGAAATTGTAAAGCAGCAGATAACAGCGACAGTCAGGAAAATTGAGCGATATGACGCTAGGATCACCCAGTACAGGCAGAATCAAACATTTCAATCCAACCAGAGGCAGTTCTACCAGAACCTGCATCAGCAAACAGATAAGAAAATTGAAAAGCCAGAGGTGAAAATAACAACAAAGTTCTGGAAAGATCTCTGGGAGGTCGAAAAGGACTATAACAGGACTGCTGGGTGGATAAAGGAGTTTGAAAAGGAATTCTCAGGGAGCAATATGCAGCAGCTGGCGATAACACCTGAAATTATTGCAGAAAGTGTGAAGAGGGTAAAGAACTGGACATCCCCTGGCACTGATCAGGTGCATGGTTTTGGGCTGAAATACCTGACCAGCCTGCATGCAAAAATGGCCGAATTGTTCAACAAAATGCTGCAGACAGGAAATATTAGTGAATGGCTTACAACTGGCAGAACATATTTAATACAGGAAGACGCAGCGAAAGGAGCCATACCAGGAAACTACAGGCCAATAACATGTTTGCCGACCATGCTCAAACTGCTGACAGGTATCATAGCTGACAAAATTCAGAACTACCTAGAATAAAATGACATCATGCCAGTGGAGCAAAAGGACAATAAAAGACGAAGTAGAGGTACGAAAGACTAGCTCCTAATTGATAAAATGATTTTGGAGAACTGTAAGAACAGGAAAACAAACCTATACATGACCTGGATTGACTACAAGAAAGCCTTTGACTCATTGCCACACAGCTGGATCATAAAATGCCTGGAAGTCATTGGAGTCAATGAAAACATCAGGAAATTCATAGAAAAGGCGATGAAATATTGGAAGACTGAGCTTTTCGTTGGGAATGAAAGCTGTGGACTGATCAGCATCAGAAGGGGCATCTTCCAGGGGGACTCTTTGTCCCCATTGCTATTCATCATCGCTATAATCCCGCTGTCACTCATCCTACAGCAAACAAACCTAGGCTACCAAACTGCTAGGAATTCACCAAAAATTTCACACCTGCTGTATATGGATGACCTGAAGTTGTACGGAAAATCAGAAACTGAGATACAGTCACTAACCAACACTGTGCGAATCTTCAGCAATGACATTAGCATGGAGTTTGGCCTGGATAAATGTGCCACAGTGTTGTGATTCAGCCTGAGGCTGCTCAGGGACTGGCTGCGTCTCTGCTGGCTCCATGCCCAGAGGAGGAGGACAGCGAAGAGGAGGGGGCTGAGCAGTCGGACGGGGGAGGGGACAGTCAGGAATGGGATGAGGAAGAACAGCAGGAGAGCCCCGGGGGGGGGGGCTCTCCCCAGCCAGTAGTTTGGAATCATTAGGTGATGATGCACAAGCTGTCATCGACATGCGACAGAGACGTTCAGAGCAACGAAAGGAGCAGTTAAAGAAATATTATCACCATTGAATTAGAAACAGCTGGGTTTGGGTGTGGTCCTCATCAGCAGGGTTTAAAAGGCAGGCAAGCCCTTGAAGCCATGTGGAGTGTTATCAATTGGAGTTGCGGTGACCTGCTTTGATTCTCAGCATCTCTGATCTTGGCTTGTGGCCTATCAGTCTGGAAGACTCGTGGGAGGCGTATGTTTGCTATCTACAGCTTGGTCTTGGCAGCAAGAATCCTGAAGTTCCAGCGTTTTCCTGTTTGTAAGGACATTTTCTGTTACCTGTGTTTTCTTTGAATTCTATAAACTGCCTTTGCCTTTTACCAGTGTGTCTGGGTTATCTTTTTGGGTTGGTTTTAGCTTCCGGAGTGACCCAGACAGAACACACAGTAGCACTGAAAAAGGGGAAATCACTGAAAGTGAGGGCATTGAAATGCCAAATGGTCAAACCATCAAGTGCCACCAGCCAGAAGCCTACAGATACTTGGGCATCTTGCAACTGGATAATATCAAGCATGGCCATGTGAAAACTGTGATCAGCAAAGAGTACATCCAGAGGGCCAGAAAAATTTTGAAGAGCAAACTGAATGGTGGCAACACTATCAAGGCTATAAAAACGTGGGCCATACCTGTCATTAGATACACAGCTGGCATAGTGAACTGGACTCAAGCAGAGCTGGACAACCTGGACAGGAAAACCAGAAAATTAATGACGATCCAGCATGCACTACACCTCCTCAGTGACGTTGACAGGCTGTATTTACCAAGGAAAATAGGCGGCAGAGGACTTTTGCAAGTGAAGCAGACAGTAGAAGAAGAGAAGCATGCATTAGCTGACTATGTGAAGGAGAGCAAAGAGTCAGCGTTGATGGAGGTCAACAATAGGAAGCTTCTCAAGGTGAAGCAAACTAAGGTCCAGTTCAGAAAAAATGTACCTCAATGTCGTATGGACAGTTGGCGGAACAAAGCATTGTATGGACAGTTTTTGGAGAAGATTGAAAGGCAAAGTG
Source organism: Erythrolamprus reginae (assembly GCF_031021105.1). Taxonomy (NCBI): domain Eukaryota; kingdom Metazoa; phylum Chordata; class Lepidosauria; order Squamata; family Dipsadidae; genus Erythrolamprus; species Erythrolamprus reginae. The sequence continues at coordinate 76,031,366 of NC_091953.1, forward strand.
GATAAAGAAAAGACCTGGTCATGGCTTACTGGCGACACAAGAACAGGCCATTAGAATAAATGCTGTCAAAGCCAGAATTGAAAAATCAACAGATGATCCAAAGTGCAGACTCTGTAAAGAAACAGATGAAACAATCGATCACATACTCAGCTGCTGCAAAAAGATCGCACAGACTGACTACAAGCATAGACACGATGCTGTGGCACAGATGATCCACTGGAACTTGTGCCAGAACTACCATTTACCAGTGGCAAAGAACTGGTGGGATCATAAGCCTGAAAAAGTGGTCGAAAATGAGCAAGCAAAACTACTGTGGGACTTCCGACTTCCGACTGACTGAATTCTGAAGCATAACACACCAGACATTGTGATCGTGGAGAAAAAGAAAGTATGGATCATCAACATCGCAATCCCAGGAGACAGCAGAATTGAGGAGAAGCAGCTAGAGAAATTAGTGAAATACGAAGATCTAAAAATCGAGCTGCAACAACTCTGCATAAGCCAGTGAAAGTGGTCCCAGTGGTACTTGGCACGCTGGGCACAGTACCAAAGGATCTCAGCGGACATTTGAAAACCATCGGAATTGACAAAATCTCCATCTGTCAATTGCAAAAGGCCGCTTTACTGGGATCGGCAAACATAATTCGCCACTACATCACGCAATCCTAGGTGCTTGGGAAGCACCCGACTGGTGATGAAATATGAAATCCAGCATAGTGATCTCGTTTGCTGTGTTGTACTATAGTAATAGTAATAGTAATAGTAATAGTAATAGTAATAGTAATAGTAATAGTAATAGTAATAGTAATAGTAATAGTAATAGTAATAGTAATAGTAATTTATTAGATTTGTATGCCGCCCCTCTCCGCAGACTCAGGGTGGCTCACAACAATAATAACAACAATGTGATAATGTAACAAATCTAATATTTAAAAGAAAGCATCTAAAAACCCATCATTTAAAAAACCATACAACACAAGCATACCATACATAAAACTATATAAGCCTGGGGGAGATGTCTCAATTCCCCCATGCCTGGCGATATAGGTGGGACTTAAGTAATTTATGAAAGACAAGGAGGTTGGGGGCAGTTCTGATCTCTGGGGGGAGTTGATTCCAGAGGGCTGGGGCCGCCACAGAGAAGGCTCTGCCAGACAACATTGTTTAGTTGACAGGACCCGGAGAAGGCCAACTCTGTGCAACCTTATCGGCGGCTGGGATTTGTGCGGCAGAAGACGGTCCTGGAGGTATTCTGGTCCGATGCCATGTAGGGCTTTATAGGTCATTACAAACACTTTAAATTGTGACTGGAAACTGATCGGCAGCCAATGCAAGCCACGGAGTGTTGGAGAAACGGGAGCGAACCTAGGTAACCCCACAATAGCTCTCACAGCCGCTTTCTGCACGATCTGAAGTTTCCAAACACTTTTCAAAGGTAGCCCCATATAGAGACCATTGCAGTAGTCGAACCTCAAGGTGATGAGGGCATGAGCAACTGTGAGCAATGACTCCCTGTCCAAATAGGTGCACCAGGCGAATCTGTGCAAACGCCCTCCTTGCCACAGCCAAAAGAAGAGGTTCCCATGTTAGCTGTGGATCAAGGTGGATGCCCAAGTTGCGGACCCTCTCCAGGGGGGGGCAATAATTCCCCCCCCAGGGTAATGGACGGACAGATGGAATTGTCCTTGGGAGGTAAAACCCACAGCCACTCCGTCTTGTCGGAGTTGAGTTTGAGCTTGTTGACCCCCATCCAGACCCCAACAGCCTCCAGGCACCGGCACATCATTTCCACTGCTTTGCTGACAGTTGCGGCCCTATTTGGACAGGGAGTCACTGCTCACAGTCACTCATGCCCTCATCACTTTGAGACTCGAGTACTGCAACGCTCTCTACATGGGGCTACCTTTGAAAAATGTTCGGAAACTTCAGATCGTACAGAATGCGGCCCAATCATGGGCTTCCCTAGGCATGCCCATGTCTCATCAATACTCCACGGCCTGTACTGGCTGCCAATAAGTTTTGGTCACATTTCAAAGTGTTGGTTATGAGCTACAAAGCCCTACATGGCATCGGACCAGAACACCTATAGGACCACCTTCTGCCGCATGAATCCCAGCGGCCGGTTAGGTCCCACAGAGTTGGCCTTCTCTGGGTTCCATTGACTCAACAATGTCGATTGGCAGGACCCAGAGGAAGAGCCTCCTCTGTGGCAGTCCCGGCCCTCTGGAATCAACTCCCTCCAGAGATTTGTACAGCCCCCACCCCCCTCGCCTTCCATAAAATGCTGAAGACTCATCTCTATCGCCAGGCGTGGGGATGATTATCTCCCCCCTTCATTGTGTTTTCTGACCTCTGTTGTATGATTAACTGGGTTGAATGTGTACGATTGTGTAGTTGGTGATTTTATGACACTGGTTATTTTATATTATGTTTTTTAAATTGTTTTTTAAGTTTTATTATTAGATTTGTAATATATTGTATTATTGCTATGTTGTGAGCCACCCCGAGTCTTCGGAGAGGGGCGGCATACAAATCAAATAAGTAAGTAAGTAAGTAAGTAAGTAAGTAAGTAAGTAAGTAAGTAAGTAAGTAAGTAAGTAAGCAAGCAAGCAAGCAAGCAAGCAAGCAAGCAAGTAAGTAAATAAAGACAAAATGGAGAGGAAATGAAACAAATACGCAATGTAAAGCATATTGAGCTTTCCCCCTCTTGAAACTGTATTTCTAAGCCAGAGTTGGCAGAATCAACATTCTCTAGCCTCAATTTTCACAAAATGTATGACCAACTTTTAAAACAACCTCTAAAAACAAGTAACCATTGCAACAAGGGGTATTGCACACATGCAACTGCTCATTCTGGGCTTTTTCTTTAAAAGAACAATCTTTTCTAAAGTAATATTAATACTTTCCCCAACTTTTATCTCAACACAATGGGTACTCATTTCTTCAGGGGAGACAGTTTTGTATTTCATTAGTCTCTCTGAATTGCAAAGGGAGAAAATGTAAAATTAATGCCTAACAACAGAAAGCTTCATGCAGGGGCTGAGAAGAATAGTGTGAGACGAAGCAGGGCAACATTATGCTAAGTTTGGGCTTCAGCCAAACTTCTCTGTTTCTTGCCATTTTCAGAACCTCAGGGAGTTTGTTTTGGGCTCTTTCTATTGCTTCAGTTGAGCTGTAAAATGATCTCACACTTAATATTTAGCCTGCCGTTCCTTTTCATTTATATATATTCTGTGTTCCCCACCCATGAGAGCTGCTTTGAAATAACAAACTGAATATTTTTTAAAAAATGAAAAGAAAGAAAGGGGATAAAAAGAAATGGAACTTTTCTTAAATAACACCCATTACCATAACAATTAAACCAGCCCAACTCTGGGGAAGAAAAGAAGGTTTTTATGCTTTCTCTCTCTCTTAATCTACCATATAATAAGGTTCCCTCTACCCTGCTGTGTACATTTGTAAGTAAAAGAAATGATATAGAATGTATTATTGATCTTTCCTAGCAGAGCATCAGGAGCGGCATTACATAGTTCAATAGACATTGACAGATGTAGATATTGTAGCTCTGAAATTTATAGAGATGACAGTGACTTTGTGCATGCATTATAAATATTACATTTTACCCACTATAGAACTTTTCAAAGCTAAAAGACAAATCTGATTTTTCTAGAGCTTCAAGAAGCCATTTCAAATATTCTCATTAAGTATAATTAAGCCTCAGATCTGTGATATAGCCGCAGGGACAGCCGCTCCGAGTCCTCGGAGAGGGGCGGCATACAAATCTAATAAATTATTATTATATTATTATTAATTACTAATGATGCTGAAATGTTAGATACAGTACAGTATTCCTCCAGCTATGTCTATTACGATTTAGATTTTGGAAAATAAAACAACCTCTTTATAAGTAAGCTCTCTTTAAGCACACTGTCAATTTTGACATGTCAAAAATGAAAAGCAATGATAATATTAAGCATAAAAAACAAACATACAACTGTTGGGACCATTAATCTTAGCTACTAGGTTCCGTGCTTTTTAAACTCTGAAATAATCTAATAAGTTTCAACTGGAATGTAAAGAAACTTGGTTTTAAAATCCACAGCCTCAGGTTAGCATTACAAATGGAAAGTCACACTTCCCCCGTGATTATTTATACATCTAATGATGCCATTGCTATGCATATGTATGCAATGTCTTTCAGCTAGTAATTGTTACTTGCTTTCCTGCCACTACACAAATAGTATAACCTCACATAGAATCACACACATCAGTGTGGTGTATGTCACACCCACAAAAGAATTAATCACATCTCATTTGTTGCTAGGAAACAGACTTGACCTTGGAGTATGTTCAGTCACGGAGGGCATTCTAATGAAGTATGGCTTGCAATCTGAGTTTTGTCATCAGGGAACATTGTCTCCTACTGAGAGGAATTGTATGGATAGAGTTTCTTTGGATCTTGAACATACACTCTAATGGTTAATATTCTATAAATTAATTAATTAGGTAATAACAATCTTCCATTGTGGATCAGTTACAGAAATCTTTTGAAACATCTAGTGCTCTACAGATGTTCTGATAGAAAGCTTTTCCTCTCATCTTCTCATAAGGATTAACCTTAGCCAAATTGTAGTTCAACAATGGATTCTATAGTGTGCATTTGATATAAATTGATTATATTTTGCAGATGCTTAAAATGGCTGGCATCTTGGACACACATAAAGAACACTGATATATTTAGTCAGAAAATGAATTTGATCAGTTGGTTGCTGTTGGTTGCTGTTAAATTCTCAAACATTTGGGAACACATTTTAGTCATGACATATTTTGCAAATGAATCTTTAATCACTGAATTATTAAAATGAAAGGATCCATTACAAGCCAAATCCTAATTTTGCTCCATACAAAAATACAAAATAAGAGGCAACAGCAATTGCTATCTCTGGAAAGTTTAAAATTTATTAAAAATTACTAAAATTAACTAAGCTTTCATTAGTCCTCTACTAACATGGTCAGAGTGTTAAAATCCCCATTGAAGACAGTTGATTTTATATAATGCTGCTCAATTTGCTTATTGCCCGTGTCACAGACGCACGCCCTTCCTTCCCTCCTGTAATTAGCTTTGTTGTTGCTAGCTTAGTCATGTAAACAGGTGAAATAGCTGTGTATTTATTGATTTGTTGCTTGATTATCTTTTCCAAAATCTTCCCTGGTATTGAGATCAGGCTGATACATCTGTAGTTTTCTGGCTCTGTGACCCTCTAGTCTCTTCTTTAAAATCTCCACTGATGGAGCTCACACAATTTATGAAGGTAAACTGTTCCACTGGTTAATAATAATAATAATAATAATAATAATAATAATAATAATTATTATTATTATTATTAATTAGATTTGTATGCCGCCCCTCTCCGGAGTCTCGGAGCGGCTCACAACAACAAAACAGTACAAATCCAATGGTTAAAACAATTTAAAACCTTTAATATAAAAAACAATCATACATCTCATACAAACCATACGTAAAGTGGAAACGGCCCAAGGGAATCAATTTCCCCATGCCTGGCAACAGAGGTGGGTTTTAAGGAGTTTGCAAAAGGCAAGGAGGGTGGGGGCAATCCTGTAAGGCAAATAACTAAAGGTAAAATGAAGAAGAAACTGCTATGGTTTAGCAATGATGTAAGGGCTATAGTTAATGAAAAAAAGGCTGCCTATAGGAGATATAAAGAGTCTGGAAGTATAGCTGATAGAGAGGTGTATAAAATGAGACAGAAGGAGGTGAAACAGATAATATATGCTACTAAAGCCTCAAAAGAGGAAGAAATTGCCAAATCTGTAAAGGAAGGGGGATAAAACCTTCTTCAGATATATTAGTAATAGGAAGAAGAAAAACTGCAGCATCACGAAGCTTAGCACCGGGAATAATACATGCATTAATTGGAATAAGGAGATCGCTGACCATTTCAATAGCTACTTCTGTTACGTTTTCTCAAAAGACACCTTACAAAATAATAGTATAGAGGGATATAGCATTGCTTCCAGCTGTACGGATTCAGCTCCAGTGATTTTAGAAGCCAATGTCTTAGAAGAACTTGAACAATTAAAGATAAATAAGGCAATGGGTCCAGATGGCATCCACCCCAGAGTTCTTAAAGATTACTACCCCCCTGACTGATTTGTTTAACCAATCCCTGTTAACAGGAGATATTCCTGAGGATTGGAGAATGGCCAGTGTTGTGCCTATTCACAAGAAGGGCAGTAGAGAAGAAGCTGGTAACTACAGGCCAGTTAGCTTGACATCAGTTATAGTTAAAATGATGGAGACTCTACTCAAAAAGAGGATAAATCAGCACTTAAAAAACAATAACTTATTGGACCCAAATCAACATGGCTTTACTGAAGGCAAATCATATCAGACTAATCTCATTGATTTCTTTGACTATGTCACAAAGGTGTTGGATCAAGGTGGTGCCATGGATATTGCCTATCTAGACTTCAGCAAAGCCTTTGATACGGTTCCACATAAAGAGCTGATAGATAAATTAGTGAAGATTGGACTTAATCCCTGGATAGTTCAGTGGATTTGCAGCTGGCTGAAGCATAGACATCAGAGAGTTATTGTTAATGGCGAGTATTCTGAGCAGAGACAGGTAACAAGTGGTGTGCCACAAGGGTCTGTTCTGGGTCCTATACTTTTTAATATGTTTGTGAGTGACATAGGGGAAGGTTTGGTAGGGAAGGTTTGCCTATTTGCCGATGACTCTAAAGTGTGCAATAGGGTTGATATTCCTGGAGGCGTCTGTAGTATGGTAAATTATTTAGCTTTACTAGATAAATGGTCAAAGCAATGGAAACTTCAGTTTAATGTTTCCAAATGTAAAATAATGCACTTGGGGAAAAGGAATCCTCAATCTGAGTATTGTATTGGCAGTTCTGTGTTAGCAAAAACTTCAGAAGAGAAGGATTTAGGGGTAGTGATTTCTGACAGTCTCAAAATGGGTGAACAGTGCAGTCAGTAGGTAGGGAAAGCAAGTAGGATGCTTGGCTGCATAGCTAGAGGTATAACAAGCAGGAAGAGGGAGTTTATGATCCCGCTATATAGAATGCTGGTGAGACCACATTTGGAATACTGTGTTCAGTTCTGGAGACCTCACCTACAAAAAGATATTAACAAAATTGAACGGGTCCAAAGATGAGCTACAAGAATGGTGGAAGGTCTTAAGCATAAAACGTATCAGGAAAGACTTAATGAACTCAATCTGTATAGTCTGGAGGACAGAAGGAAAAGGGGGGACATGATCGAAACATTTAAATATGTTAAAGGGTTAAATAAGGTCCAGGATGGAAGTGTTTTTAATAGGAAAGTGAACACAAGAACAAGGGGACACAATCTGAAGTTAGTTGGGGGAAGGATCAAAAGCAACATGAGAAAATATTATTTTACTGAAAGAGTAGCAGATCCTTGGAACAAACTTCCAGCAAACGTAGTTGATAAATCCACAGTAACTGAATTTAAACATACCTGGGATAACCATATATCCATCCTAAGATAAAATACAAAAAATAGTATAAGGGCAGACTAGATGGATCATGAGGTCGTTTTCTGTCGTCAGTCTTCTATGTATCTATAATCTCTGGGGAGAGTTGATTCCAGAGGGTCGGGGCCGCCACAGAGAAGGCTCTTCCCCTGGGTCCCACCAGACGATATTCTTTTGTCAACGGGACCCAAAGAAGGCCAACTCTGTGGGACCTAACTGGTTGCTGGGATTCGTGCGGCAGAACACGGTCCCGGAGATATTCTGGTCCTATGCTATGAAGGGCTTTATAGATCATAATCAACACTTTGAATTGTGACCAGAAACTGATCGGCAACCAATGCAGACTGCGGAGTGTTGGTGTAACATGGGCTTACCTGGGGAAGCCCATGATTGCTCTCACAGCTGCATTCTGCATGATCTGAATTTTCCGAACACTCTTCAAAGGTAGCCCCATGTAGAGAGCGTTACAGTAGTCTAACCTTGAGGTGATGAGGGCATGAGTGACCAGGGGCTGCAACTGGTGCACCAGGCGAACCTGGGCAAACGCCCTCCTCGCCACAGCTGAAAGATGGTTCTCTAATGTAAGCTGTGGATCGAGGAGCACATCCAAGTTGTGGACCCTCTCTGAGGGGGTCAATAATCCCCCCCCCAGGGTGATGGACGGACAGATGGAATTGTCCTTGGGAGGCAAAACCCACAGCCACTCCGTCTTATCAGGGTTGAGTTTGAGTCTGTTATTATTTAATTTATTATTTCATTATTTAATTTATTACTAATTGGACTTTTATGCCGACCCTCTCTGTGGACTTGAAGCATCTTACAACATATAATAAAACGATGTATAACATCTTAGATCCAATTAATGAAATATAAAATCTAAAAAAAACCAAAGGCATAAAAACAGTCATTCCCATTCAATCAACTTTCTCTCAACACATTCATCGGCTAGGGGACAAGAGTCTAATGGCCCCAAGCCTGAGAGCATAAATGAATCTTAAGACTGTTGTATAAGGCAAGGAGGGTGGGGGCAGTATGAATCTCCAGGGGGAGCTGATTCCAGATGCTCTTCCCTCCAATGACTTTGGAGAAGCCCAACTCTGTGGGACCTGACCGGTCACTAGGATTCATGTCAGAATATCTATGGTGGTCCCATAGTATTCTAGCCCTATGCCATGTAAGGCTCTATAAGTCATAACCAAAACTTTGAATTGCATCCGGAAACCAATTGGCAGCCAGTGCAGTCTGCGGAGTGTTGGAGAGATATGTACATGTCTGGGCAACCCCATGACTGCTCTCATGGCTGCATTCTGCATCATTTGCAGTTTCTGAACACTCTTCAGTTTGCAGTAGTCAAACCTTGAGGTGATAAGGGAATGAGCAGGCATGGGCTACTGTTGTGTATACTCCTTTTCATCCTGGGGGATGCTCAGATTCTGAAGGAGACAGTGATTTAGAATTGGCCAATTTACCTGATTTACAGACAGAGGGAAATGTTAGTGAAGGATAGGAAGGAGATCATGACATACACATGAGTTCAGATGAATCAAATGGGCAGCATTGGAGATGGGTTAACCCACTCTTCAGATGCCAACAGAAAAGACCAGAGGATGATTAGAGGGAGGAGATTTTAGGATCTTAGAGTGTGAGGAACTAGTTAACTAATTACCTCACATCAGGGTATGAATGGAAGAAGAAGCTGATTATGTTCAATCTTGTCATACCAAGATGGATGCGTCTCTGCCATGACCCGGCAAGTAAGCAAAGGATTGTGTGATTTATAACCTGTTTTTATGTCTCCTTGCCAGCGTTGATTAGCCCATAAAATTTAGAATGACTTGTGGAATGTATTGATGTTACTACTGAGATAATGGGGAGAGGCAGATATGGCGGGGGCCACAGAGCTAGCCGTTCCAGGGGAACGAGGGACCGTTGCTTAATAACGGTCCCTTGTTCTGGCTCTGTGAGCCCAATCTTGGGTACTGGTGATGAGTGTAACTCTGGCCCTGGACTCAGGTTGCTGCTGCTTAACGCCAGGTCGGTGGTAAATAAAGCTCTCCTCATCCGGGATGTGATCCTGGATGAGGAGGCCGACCTGGCGTGTATTACCGAAACCTGGCTGGGCCCGGAGGGAGGTGTTCCTCTCTCTGAAATTTGCCCAGCCGGGTTTCGGATATGGCATCAACCTCGACCCCAGGGAAGGGGGGGAGGAGTGGCTATTATAGCCAGGGAGAGCCTTTGCCTGCGTAGACTCATTGCTCCGGAAATTGCGGGTTGCGAGTCTCTCTTGTTGAAGTTGGACTTAGGGGTCCAGGTGGGCTTATTTCTCACGTACCTGCCTCCCAGCTGCGTGTCAAAAGCCCTGCCTGTGCTACTCGAGGAGGTAGCCGGGTTGGCGGTGGAGTTCCCCGGACTCATTGTCCTGGGGGACTTCAACCTGCCGTCACTCGGCGAAACCTCTGGGTTGGCACAGGAGTTCATGGCCACCATGACAGCCATGGACCTGACTCAAGTAGTACAGGGGCCGACTCACGAGGGAGGGCACGCGCCTGACATGGTATTACTTTCCGAGCAATTGAGAAATGGTCTGAGACTAAGGGGCTTAGAAGCATTGCCTTTGTCATGGTCAGACCATTTTCTACTACGGCTTGACTTCCTGGCTCCAATCCTTCCCTGCAGGGAGGCGGAACCAATGAAGATGTTCCGCCCCAGACGCCTGATGGACCCAGAGGGCTTTCAGACGGCGCTTGGGGTTATTCCAGAGGCACTCATCCACAGTTCGGTGGAGTCTCTTGCGGAGGCCTGGAATACGGCTGCTGCGGAGGCTCTCGACCGGATTGCGCCTTTGCGACCTCTCCGTGGCGCTAGACCTCGTAAAGCCCCATGGTTCAACGAGGAGCTCCGGGAGTTGAAACGCCAAAAGAGACGTCTAGAGAAGCGATGGAGGAAGAGTAGGTCTGAATCTGATCGAACACTTGTAAGAGCTTTTATTAAGACTTACAAAGTGGCGCTCAAGGCGGCAAGATGCGCGTACCATGCCGCCTTGATTGCATCAGCGGAATCCCGCCCGGCCGCTCTGTTTAGGGTGACCCGCTCCCTTCTTAATCAGGAGGGAGTTGGGGAGCCCTTGCAGAGTAGCGCCGAGGAGTTTAACACATTTTTCGCTGATAAACTCGCTCAGATCCGGGCCGACCTCGACTCCAATTGTAAAACAGAGTCGACTGACAATGAGTCAGTCGAGGTGACTGGGGCACGTACTTGTCCACATGTCTGGGAAGAGTTTGATCTGGTGACACCTGATGAAGTGGACAAGGTCATTGGAGCTGTGAGTTCCGCCACCTGTCTACTGGATCCGTGTCCCTCCTGGTTGGTCTCGGCCAGCAGGGAGGTGACACGGAGCTGGGCCCAGGAGATCACCAACGCTTCCTTGGGGAGGGGAGTTTTTCCAACACTCTATAAAGAAGCGCTTGTGCGCCCCCTCCTCAAGAAGCCTTCCCTGGACCCAGCCGTACTTAACAACTATCGTCCAGTCTCCAACCTTCCCTTTATGGGGAAGGTTGTTGAGAAGGTGGTGGCACTCCAGCTCCAGTGGTCCTTGGAAGAAGCCGATTATCTAGGTCCCCAGCAGTCGGGTTTCAGGCCCGGTTACAGCACGGAAACCGCTTTGGTCGCGTTGATGGATGATCTCTGGCGGGCCCGGGACAGGGGTTTATCCTCTGTCCTGGTGCTCCTCGATCTCTCAGCGGCTTTCGATACCATCGACCATGGTATCCTTCTGCACCGGTTGGAGGGGTTGGGGGTGGGAGGCACTGTGCTTCAGTGGTTCTCCTCCTACCTCTCTGGCCGGTCGCAGTCGGTGTTAGTGGGGGGTCAGAGGTCGGCTCCGAGGTCTCTCCCTTGTGGAGTGCCTCAGGGGTCGGTCCTCTCCCCCTTGCTATTTAACATCTACATGAAACCGCTGGGTGAGATCATCCAAGGACATGGGGTGAGGTATCATCAATATGCCGATGATACCCAGCTTTACATCTCCACCCCATGCCCAGTCAACGAAGCGGTGGAAGTGGTGTGCCGGTGCCTGGAGGCTGTTGGGGCCTGGATGGGTGTCAACAGACTCAAACTCAACCCGGATAAGATGGAGTGGCTGTGGGTTCTGCCTCCCAAGGACAATCCCATCTGTCCGTCCATTACCCTGGGGAGGGAATTACAGAGAGGTTCCGCAACTTGGGCGTCCTCCTCGATCCACAGCTCACATTAGAAAACCATCTCTCAGCTGTGGCGAGGGGGGCGTTTGCCCAGGTTCGCCTGGTGCACCAGTTGCGGCCCTATCTGGACCGGGACTCATTGCTCACAGTCACTCATGCCCTCATCACCTCGAGGTTCGACTACTGTAATGCTCTCTACATGGGGCTACCTTTGAAAAGTGTTCGGAAACTTCAGATCGTGCAGAATGCAGCTGCGAGAGCAGTCATGGGCTTACCCAGGTATGCCCATGTTTCACCATCACTCCGCAGTCTGCATTGGCTGCCTATCAGTTTCCGGTCACAATTCAAAGTGTTGGTTATGACCTTTAAAGCCCTTCATGGCATCGGACCAGAATACCTCCGAGACCGCCTTCTGCCGCACGAATCCCAGCGACCGATTAGGTCCCACAGAGTGGGCCTCCTCCGGGTCCCGTCAACTAAACAATGTCAGTTGGCGGGCCCCAGGGGGAGAGCCTTCTCTGTGGCGGCACCGACTCTCTGGAACCAACTCCCCCCGGAGATCAGAACTGCCCCTACTCTTCCTGCCTTCCGTAAACTCCTCAAAACCCACCTTTGCCGTCAGGCATGGGGGAACTAAACATCTCCCCCTGGGCACATTTAATTTATACATGGTATGCCTGTGTGTGTGTCTGTTAGTATATGGGGTTTTTTAAATCTTTAAATATTTTAATTAATTGAATTATTTATGATTTGTTTTACACTTGTTGTGAGCCGCCCCGAGTCTTCGGAGAGGGGCGGCATACAAATCCAAATAATAAATAAATAATAAATAAATAATCTGCTTAACTGCTTAAGAGGAAGACAAGAATGAATGACACTGCATCAGAGCAGATGTATTAATGGAGACTGAAGGGGAAAATAAAAGAAGCTGGTGGGCTTTTACAAATATAATGCATCTGGCAATCATTTATTCCAATTATTATCTGAATTAGCTTGAAACCAGAACAGGCTACTGCTTGGATGGGGGGAAATGCAGTGGGGTACCGAAAATGGAACTCCACCCCAGAGCACCCAATTTGCACTGAAAGTTGTTGAAAGAAAATGCAGGACATCCTGCCTAAGCCACACCCACAGTGTAATAGTAAAAATTTTGGTAGCCCTTAACTGGACATGAGTGACAGTGAGTAAAGACTCCCTGTCCAAATAGGGCCGCAGCTGAAGCACCAAGCAAACCTGGGCAAACTCTCCTCTCGTCACAGCTGAAAGATGATCTTCTAAAGTCAGCTGTGGATTGAGGAGGATGCCCAAGTTACAGACCCTCTCTGAGGGGGTCAAAGAGCCCCCCCAGGTGATGGACAGACAGATGGAAGTGTCCTTGGGAGGCAGCACCCACAGCCACTCTGTCTTGCTGGGACTGAGTTTCAGTCTGTTACCACCCATCCAGACCCTAACAGCATCCAGACACTGGCACATTACTTCCACTGCTTCACTGAGTGGACACGGTGTGGAGATGTATAGCTGAGTATCATTAGCATACTGATGCCAACTCACTCCATGCCCTTGGATGATCTCACCCAGCGGTTTCATGTAGATATTAAACAGAAGGGTAGAGAGGACTGACCCCTGAGGAATCCCACAAGGGAGGAACCTAGAAGCCAACCTCTGATGCCACAGTAACACTGACTGTGTTAGGAGGTAGGAGGAGAACCACCATAAAATGGTGCCTTCCACTCCCAACCCCTCCAGTTGGTTGAGAAAGATACCATGGTTGATGGTATTGAAAGTCAATGAGAGGTCAAGGAGCATAAACCCCTATCCCGGGCCTGCCAGAGATAATCCATCAGCATGACCAAAGCAGTTTCCATGATGTAGCCAGGTCTGAATCCTGATTGTTCATGGCCCAGATAATCAGCTTCATCCAAGGATCATTGGTGCTGGAGTGACACCACCTTCTCAACAACCTTCCCCATGAAGGGAAGATTGGAGGCAGGCAGGGGTGGGTTACTGCCCAGATGGGGGTGAATGCAGTGGGTAGCAAAAATGGAGCTGCACCTCAGAACACCTAATTTGTACTGAAAGATGTTGAAAGAAAATGCAGGGCATCCTGCATAAGCTACACCCACAGTATGGTAGTAAAAATTTTGGTAGCCCTTCATTGGAGACAGGTCGATAGTTGTTAAATACAGCTAGGTTCAGGGAAAGCTTCTTTTTTTGGGCGGTGTGTGATATTTTTTTAAAAAAATTCTTCTCCAATCACATGTACAGAAAAAAAGATACCATTAATTTCAAATTAATTTACAATATATCATTTTTGCAGTTTTGGTATACACAGATTAACTAATGCCACCTCCTTATGATTTAACATCTGGACCAAAAAATAATTATTCCAATTCCTTATATGGTACAAAAAGTTTTTTTAAAAAATAAATAAACTGTATACATTTTAGGCTGTTACTATTCTTAATCACATCAAATTAATTAGATCAAAATGTTTCAATTTTCTCAAAAATCTCCTCCATATCAATTTTCATATATGCTTTAAACCCTCTTCTATAATAAATGCCCTTTAGAATAAAAGAGAAAAGAAAAAGAGCATTAAGGGAAAAGAAAAGAAGCAAATATTTCCAATTACCTCCAACACAGTATTTAAATTAAACCAACCATTACTAAAAAAAAATAGTTAATATATATAGAGAGAGGGGGGGCAAAAAAGGAGAACCCACCATATTGTATATCCCAAATATCGCCAGATTAATAAGTCAAATTAAAAAAGAACCTAATTAAAAATAATTCCCTTTCATGAATAAAAATACAGAATAGTAATAAAGATTAAAGAAAATTCGAAGATAGCAGGGAAGAAATAAGAAAAAAATAAGAAAGAAGATAAGAAAAAGGGAGAATAAAAACAAAACTAAATACTACATACATTCATCAGACCCTATTCTGGTTATAAAGCTTTCAATCCGTAACACTTTCAATCCAATAGAATCATCCTACCCTATTCCAATGTTCCCTCTAATTTTTGTTCAGGGTGGGCGGAAAAGTATAGTGTCTGAGCGGCAGTCCCTTTGGGACTGGGTGGCATAGAAGTATAAACAAACAAACAAAAACCCCAAATAAATAAATACCTTCTTTTTTATTAAAAGAAATTAATAATAAAACAAAAGCCACCGCTGCGGGAGGAGCCGTGCCCCAAGGCGGGAAGTGAAGGAGGAGAAAGAGGGGCGGATCAGGCGGGCAGCAGGTGGGGGGCAGCGGCAAGAAGCCAGGGGCGCGAGGGGGCTGGAGACGCTGGGGGGTGGGGGTGGAGGCGGAGGCGGCCTTGGAAAAGGGTGCACAGAGGGTGTTTTTGGGTGCGCAGCTGCGCACCTTAGAGGGTACACTGCCCTATTCTACAAAAAAAAGTCACTGTATGGCCATTGTAATCATCTTCCTTGTACTAATTATAACACTTTCAATTCATCATCATGCCCTATTCTAAAAACAAAAAAGGTCACTGTATAGCCAGTGTAATCATCTTTCCTATACTAATTATAACTCTTTCAATCCATCATCGTGCCCTATTCTAAAAAGAAAAAAAGTCACTGTATAGCCAGTGTAATCATCTTCCCTATACTAATTATAACACTTTCAATCCATCATCATACCCTATTACTTGGGTCAGGTCCATGGTTGCTATGGGGGCCATGAACTCCTGTGCCAACCCAGATGATTCACCAAGCAGCAGTAGGTTAAAGTTCCCCAAGACAATGTGTCTCGGGTACTCCACTGCCAGCCCAGCTATCTCCTCAAGTAGCATTGGCAGGGCTGTTGACACACAGCTGGGAGGCAGGTACATGAGCAACAAGCGCCCATCTGAACTTCTGGTCAAGCTTCACAAGGAGGGACTCACAACCGGCTATCTCAGGAGCAGTGAGCCTAAGTAAGATGATGGTCTTTTGGGCTATAATAGCCACTCCTCACCCCTTTCCCTGGGGTTGCGGCTTGTGCCACACCTGAAACATGGCTAAGCATATTTCTGAGAGAGGAACTCCTCCTTCTGGGCCCAGCCAGGTCTCAATAACACATGCCAGGTCAGCCTCCTCAACGAGGTGCAAATCCTGGATGAGGGGAGCTTTATTTACAACTGACCTGGCATTAAGTAGCAATAACCTGAGCCCAGGGTATGGGTTTTCCTTGTCACCAGTACCTCAGGCTGAGTTCACGGGGCCGGAACAAGGGATCACTTTCAAGCAGCTATCTTTAGTTCCCTGAGAGTGGCCCATCCTGTGTCTCCTACCATAGCAGCCTCTCTCCAGGGAGAGCAGGATATTCTGGCCCTCTGCCACCCCAGAGATAGGCTCCCCCATTCCACCTGCCTCCAATCCCTTAAGGTGATTAAAATGTAACAATAAAATACATATTAAATCTACCATAATACACCCAACCATTCACTCTATTCACACCATTCACATGCTCCCTTATCGTACACCATACCTCATAAAATCCCACCCCAATTAAAACTAGATTAATAACCACCCAATATATATAATAAAAACTAGTTCCCCAACATTAATCTCCCAATTATATGTATAAAAAGTATTGCTCTCCACCCCCTGCCAGTAGATAGCCTCTCTCCTTAAACAGAGAGAAGATAATAGCCTTAATCTGTAAGAAGGGGGGGAAAAACCTTCTTAAACAGGTGTATAATAATATAAGTCGGGCATAAATAATAAGTTCTTCCTTAGTCTTTGTTTCAATAGATTATACATTCATTAGAGCAGCAAGAGTAAAAAACCTAGAGTCACTAACAGGAAAACAACCCCCTACACAGCCTTTTCCAAGGCGACGCAACAGAGCCGGGTGTTGGAGTTGGGGGCAGGGAGAGATGAAAGTGCAGAGGCTGGCGAAGGTTTTTTTTATTTTGAATGTGAACCATGGCCAAGCTGAGCAAGAAGAAAAGGCACAGTGACCACGGAGGCTCCCTGAGTGGAGGCACAGGTGGCGGCAATAATCTCTGCACAGCCTGGCTAGGCTGCCCAGAAGGAAGTGGCAGATCCCACCTGAGGAACCCGTGGCGACTGCCGGCGGCGGTAGACATAGACAGTGGGAGAAGGAAAGGGAGCAACGGCTGCCCCCGCCCTCACCCACCATGGATGGGCCGGTGCTGGGCCTCCTCACCCCCCCCCCCAGGTGGGCTGGCAGGGGGATGGGGAGTGCGCTCATGGGCGCACTACATTCAAAATAAGAAAAACCTTCACCAGCCTCTGCAGAGAAGAAAGAGAGAGAATCAGAGAACAAGAGAGAGAGAGAGAGAGCAACAGAGATCAAGATAGAAAGAAAGAGAGAGGGAGAGAGAAAGTGAGAAAAAGAGAGATAGCAAGAGAGAGATAACAAGAGAGAGAGAGAAAGCAAGAGAGAGAGAAACAAAACAAGAGAGAGTGTGAGAGAGAGAGAGAAAGAAAGCAAGAGAGAGAGAGAAAGAAAGAGAGAACAAGAGAGAAAGAGAGAGAGAGCAACAGGCAGTGAGATGGAAAGAAAGAGAGAGGGAGAGAGAAAGTGAGAAAGAGAGAGAGAGCACGAGGGAGAAAGAGAAAGAGAGATAGCAAGTGAGAGAGAACAAAGGAGAGAAAGAAAGCAAGAGAGAGAGAGAAAAAAAACAAGAGAGAGAGAAAGAAAACAAGAGAGAGAAAGAAAGTGAGAGAGAGAGAAAGCAAGAGAGAGAGAGGGATAGGGAAGAGAGAGAGAAAGGAAGGAGGGAGGGAAGGAAGGAAAGAAGAAAGGAGAAATGGAGGGAACAAGGAAGGAAGGAAGAATGAAATGAATGGAGGAACAGAGGAAGGAAGGACTTTTTTGGTGTGTGGGTTAATTTTTTTAAATTTTTCTCTCAACATAAATTCAAACAATACAGCATACCATCTCTCAACATAAATTCAAACAAGACAGTTTACCATCTATTCAAACAATACAGTGTACCAAAAATACAGCCATTCTCAACAACTATCATCCAGTCTCCAACCTTCCCTTTATGGAGAAGGTTGTTGAGAAGGTGGTGGTGCTCCAGATCCAGCGGTCCTTGGAAGAAGCCGATTATCTAGGCCCTCACCAGTCAGGATTCAGGCCTGGCTACAGCACGGAAACTGCTTTGGTCACGTTGATGGATGATCTCTGGCAGGCCCAGGACAGGGGTTTATTAATGACCTCTCAGTGGCTTTCAATACCATCGACTATGGTATCCTTCTGCGCCGGCTGGAGGAGTTGGGAGTGGGAGGCACTGTTCTTCAGTGGTTCTCCTCCTACCTCTCTGGTCGGTCACAGTCGGTGTTAGTGGGGGTTCAGAGGTCAACCTCTAGGTTGCTCCCTTGTGGGGTGCCTCAGGGGTTGGTCCTCTCCCTCCTGCTATTTAATATCTACATGAAACTGCCGGGTGAGATCATCCAAGGGCATGGGACGAGGTATCATCAGTACGCAGATGATACCCAGCTTTACATCTCCATCCCATGTCCAGTCAGCGAAGCAGTGGAAGTGATGTGCCAGTGTATGGACCGGGAGTCACTGCTCACAGTCATTCATGCCCTCATCACCTCGAGGCTCGACTCCTGTAATGCTCTCTACATGGAGCTACCTCTGAAAAGTGTTCAGAAACTCCAGATCGTGCAGAGTGCAGCTGCGAGAGCAATCATGGGCTTCCCTAAGTATGCCCATGTTACACTCCGCAGTCTGCATTGGTTGCCAATTAGTTTCTGGTCACAATTCAAAGTGTTGGTTATGACCTATAAAGCCCTTCATGGCATTGGAGCAGAATATCTCTGGGACCGCCTTCTGCCGCACGAATCCCAGCAACCAGTTAGGTCCCACAGAGTTGGCCTTCTCCAGGTCCCATTGACTAAACAATGTTGTTTGGTGGGACCTAGGGGAAGAGCCTTCTCTGTGGTGGCCCCGACCTCTGGAACCAACTCCCCACAGAGATCAGAATTGCCCCCACTCTCCTCGCCTTTCGTAAACTTCTTAAAACCTACCTCTGTCTTCAGGCATGGGGGAATTGAGATATTCCCTTCCCCCTAGGCCTATACAATTTATTCATGGTATGTTTGTGTGTATGTTCAGTTTTTTTAAATAAGGGTCTTTAAATTATTTTAAATATTAGATTTGTTATATGTTGTTTTATTATTGTTGTTGGGCACCCCGAGTCTACAGAGAGGGGCAGCATACAAATCTAATAAATAAATAAATGAATGAATGAATGAATAAATAAATAAATAAATATAAATAAATTTAATTTTCCATGAACAAAATGTGGTATTTTGTTAGTAACTAATATCAATCATCAAAAAAGTTGCAAAAGTTTTTTTTTCTAATGTTGTCATCCAGGTACATACTTTTCTTTTAATTAAATTCCCTCCTTAATGTTCCTTCAAAAAATACAACACCAATTATATTTTTAACTTTCTAACAAGCAACTGCAGGGATTCACTTTACGACTGTGGCAAGAAAGGCAGAACTCACTTAATAACCATCTTACTCAGGAGATAGAAACGTTGGCCTCCATTGGCGTAAGAACAGAAGTCGAGGATTATCTGTCTGACCAGTGCACTTTTTAAGAAGCAGATCAGCAGATCAGGAGTCCATTTTGAAGCTCCACAGAAAACATCTAGGGGAGAAGGCAGGTAGTCCTCGACTTACAATGGTTCATTTACTGACCGTTCAAAGTTGCAACGGCCCTGAAAAAAGTGACTTATGCACCCTTTTCACATTTAGGATCTTCGCAGCAGCCCGATGATCGCAGGATCAAAACTTTGCTGCTGTTTCATATTTATGATCATTGCTGTGTGTGCTGAGGTCACGTGACTCCCTTTTGTTTCTAACTGATCCACACCCAGGCATGAAAATATGCCGCTCAGACATTATACTTTTCCGCCCACACTGAAAAAAATTAGAGGGAACATATTCTCTGAGATGTTGTTATAAACATTCATAATCCATGTTTGTTAAAATAAATAATGATGGTCAAACAATGCTCTTCAGTCAATTGCGGCAACAATGTATCCCAGTTTCTTCCTCTGGTTTGTAATCAGTGAAAACCCATGTTCTGTTGTGTAAGAATGCATTTTTAAAGAGGAGAAAAAAACCTAAAATATGTTAAACTATGTAGATGAATTTGAAGTAAATGTTATGTTTGCCTAAAGAATATACATAGAGACTTAATTATTAAACCTAATAAGAACTGGGAGAATGGGAATGAAATAATTGGTGTGACTCAGATGATGAAACTAGATAAATGACATATACCTAAAATTGAAATATAATGGAATGAATATAGAGATTTAATAAAGGGGAGTTATGATAAATTTAAAGGTTGAAAACCAGCTTTTTCAGACTGTTAAATAATTGAATTAGAAATCTTCCATTCATAGATTTGATGTTGTAAGGGGAAGTAGGAAGGAAGGAGGAAGAGGAGAATGAGGAGAAGGGGAGCTAGGGAAGAAAGAAGGACGGGAGAGATAGAAGAGAACGCGCTCCCCTTCGTCCCTGCCCCGCGAACACGCCCAGCTCTTCGGACGCCTCTTAATTGGTTCCGTTCCCCCGAGCTCAGAGTCCTTTGGGTGTAGCTGCTCCAAAGTTCCGGTTCCGGTTTGAGCGGTGGGGAGATGGTGGGTCTGCCGCTCCCTTGAACAATGGTATATCATCGGAAAATGTTGGTCCAGGATGGAAGGTCATCTGTTGTCGCTGTTGCTGCTGTGTCCCCAACTGCAGAGCTCTGAGGCTGGGGCCGGAGGCGCGTGGGCGCGTGGGTGACTGGGGAGCGACCAGCTGGGATGCGGAACCAGCTGGGACGCGGAAGATGGCAGCGGTGCCTGGCGCGGAGTTTTGACATCGGAGGGAAGAGAGCGGCCGAGAAGATGCAGATGCAGAGCGACTGTCGGGCCGAGCCCCCCGACCCGGCCCGACAGATGGGAGCGGACGGTGCCGAGACAGTGGGGGCCAGGGAGTGTTGTAGGCACCGAAAAAGACCGCAGCGTCGAGAGGTGGCTGACTGGGGTGCGGAAGATGGCGGCGGTGCCTTGCACAAAAACTAAGAAACATCGGAGGAGAAAGGAGGAAGGAGGAAAGTGGATGGTGGTGAAAGACCGTGGAGTGTGGGGCCACTGATGAACTGCCCCCCCCGACCTGGTGAGTGAGAGTGACCGGCGTCGAGGTGGAGAGAGACCAGGGGGAATGGAGGCGACGAAGAGCGACCTGTTGCCAGTGGAGGATAACTGCAAGCGGGGTATATTTGGAATAACAACACCCCCCGTGCCCCCCCCCCCTTCCTGCATGGCACCAGCGGGTGAGAGCTGCTGGTGCCAAGGGAAGATTAGGTGGGAAAGACTGTGAAGACGGGTTTGCTGGACGATAAGATCATTACAGAGAAGGAGAAGGACGGGACTGGTTGCTTGGGACCAATATGGCCAATTGGCCTAGGGACATTGCTTATACTAACTTTGCAAAGGACTATCATGGTTTGTCCCCTCCCCTCCCCCCTCCTGACTCTATGCACTTTACAGAAGATCCATGCCCCCTAGTGGACCGGCTGGGAAAAAACAGCAGCTTTTTCAAGACTTTTTAAGATCTAAGTTATACTAAGTTATACTGAAGACCTACAAAGACACTACACCTGGGCCGATTGATTAACCGATGATTAGCTAATAATTAATATTAAGAACTGATTTTATACCATTTTTATCATTTTATATTATTTTATACTATTAATTATTAATCTTGTGAATTTTTCTACTTCTATTTATATGTATTTATATTGTGTCACATTTTATCAGCAGTTTTTATCTATTATTAATTTAATCCTTTTTTAATATTGGGGGGGTTTTCTAATTAATGGATGATTGGAATAGATTCAATGTTGTGCATGGAATGAATGACTGGTATGAGTGTGATGGTTGGGGTGGGTAGGAATATGGTATGGATGAGATGAGTGACAGTAGTATGAGTGATAGATTTGGCCCACCTGACGCTCGGGAGACAGGAGAGGAAGGGGCATTGATCTCTGGGGTGGCAGAGGGCCGGAATATTCCTGTGTTGCTGGGGAGAGGCAGATATGGCGGGGGTCACAGAGTTAGCCATTCCAGGGGAACGAGAGACCGTTGCTTAATAACGGTCCCTTGTTACGGCTCTGTGAGCCCAACCTTGGGTACTGGTGATGAGTGTAACTCTGGCCCTGGGCTCAGGTTGCTGCTGCTCAAAGCCAGGTCGGTGGTAAATAAAGCTCTCCTCATGCGGGATCTGATCCTGGATGAGGAGGCCGACCTGGCTTGTATTACTGAAACCTGGCTGGGCCCGGAGGGAGGTGTTCCTCTCTCTGAAATTTGCCCAGCCGGGTTTCAGATATGGCATCAACCTCAACCCCAGGGAAGGGGGGGAGGAGTGGCTATTATAGCCAGGGAGAGCCTTTGCCTGCGTGGACTCATTACTCCGGAAATTGCGGGTTGCGAGTCTCTCTTGCTGAAGTTGGACTTAGGGGTTCAGGTGGGCTTATTACTCACGTACCTGCCTCCCAGCTGCATGTCAAAAGCCCTGCCTGTGCTACTCGAGGAGGTAGCCGGGTTGACGGTGGAGTTCCCCGGACTCATTGTCCTGGGGGACTTCAACCTGCCGTCACTCGGCGAAACCTCTGGGCTGGCACAGGAGTTCATGGCCCCCATGACAGCCATGGACCTGACTCAAGTAGTACAGGGTCCGACTCACGAGGGAGGGCACGCACCTGATATGGTATTCCTTTCCGAGCAATTGAGTAATGGTCCGAGACTAAGGGGCTTAGAAGTGTTGCCTTTGTCATGGTCAGACCATTTTCTACTACGGCTTGACTTCCTGGCTCCAATCCTTCCCCGCAGGGAGGCGGAACCAATGAAGATGTTCCGCCCCAGACGCCTGATGGACCCAGAGGGCTTTCAGACGGCGCTTGGGGTTATTCCAGAGGCACTCGTCCACAGTTCGGCGGAGTCCCTTGCTGAGGCCTGGAATACGGCTGCGGCAGGGGCTCTTGACCGGATTGCGCCTTTGCGACCTCTCCGCGGCGCTAGACCCCGTGGAGCCCCATGGTTCAATGAGGAGCTCCGGGAGTTGAAACGCCAAAAGAGACGTCTAGAGAAGCGATGGAGGAAGAGTAGGTCCAAATCCGATCGAACACTTGTAAGAGCTTTTATTAAGACTTACAAAGTGGCGCTCAAGGCGGCAAGATGCGCGTACCATGCCGCCTTGATTGCATCAGCGGAATCCTGCCCGGCCGCTCTGTTTAGGGTGACCCGCTCCCTTCTTAACCAGGGGGGAGCTGGGGAGCCCTTGCAGAGCAGTGCCGAGGATTTTAACACGTTTTTCGCTGATAAAGTTGCTCGGATCTGGGCTGATCTCAACTCCAATTGTAATACAGAGTCGACTGACAACGAGTCAGTCGAGGTGACTGGGGCACGTACTTGTCCACCTGTCTGGGAAGAGTTTGATCTGGTGACACCTGATGAAGTGGACAAGGCCATTGGAGCTGTGAGTTCCGCCACCTGTTTACTGGATCCGTGTCCCTCCTGGTTGGTTTCGGCCAGCAGGGAGGTGACACGGAGCTGGGCCCAGGAGATTACCAATGCTTCCTTGGGGAGGGGAGTCTTTCCATCTCTCTATAAAGAAGCGCTTGTGCGCCCCCTCCTCAAGAAGCCCTCCCTGGACGCAGCCGTACTCAATAACTATCGTCCAGTCTCCAACCTTCCCTTTATGGGGAAGGTTGTTGAGAAGGTGGTGGCACTCCAGCTCCAGCGGTCCTTGGAAGAAGCCGATT
The DNA here is from genome assembly GCF_031021105.1 of Erythrolamprus reginae. Taxonomy (NCBI): domain Eukaryota; kingdom Metazoa; phylum Chordata; class Lepidosauria; order Squamata; family Dipsadidae; genus Erythrolamprus; species Erythrolamprus reginae. The sequence continues at coordinate 76,054,897 of NC_091953.1, forward strand.
ATCTAGGTCCCCGACAGTCAGGCTTCAGGCCCGGTTACAGCTTTGGTCGCGTTGATGGATGATCTCTGGCGGGCCCGGGACAGGGGTTTATCCTCTGTCCTGGTGCTTCTTGACCTCTCAGCGGCTTTCGATACCATTGACCATGGTATCCTTCTGCACCGGCTGGAGGGGTTGGGAGTGGGAGGCACTGTTCTTCAGTGGTTCTTCTCCTACCTCTCTGGCCGATCGCAGTCGGTGTTAGTGGGGGGTCAGAGGTCGGCTCCAAGGTCACTCCCTTGTGGGGTACCTCAGGGGTCGGTCCTCTCCCCCCTGCTATTCAACATCTACATGAAACCGCTGGGTGAGATCATCCAAGGACATGGGGTGAGGTATCATCAATATGCCGATGATACCCAGCTTTACATCTCCACCCCATGCCCAGTCAACGAAGCGGTGGAAGTGATGTGCCGGTGCCTGGAGGCTGTTGGGGCCTGGATGGGTGTCAACAGACTCAAACTCAACCCGGATAAGACGGAGTGGCTGTGGGTTCTGCCTCCCAAGGACAATCCCATCTGTCCGTCCATCACCCTGGGGGGGGGAATCATTGCCCCCCTCAGAGAGGGTCCGCAACTTGGGCGTCCTCCTCGATCCACAGCTCACATTAGAAAACCATCTCTCAGCTGTGGCGAGGGGGGCGTTTGCCCAGGTTCGCCTGGTGCACCAGTTGCGGCCCTATCTGGACCGGGACTCATTGCTCACAGTCACTCATGCCCTCATCACCTCGAGGTTCGACTACTGTAATGCTCTCTACATGGGGCTACCTTTGAAACTTCAGATCGTGCAGAATGCAGCTGCGAGAGCAGTCATGGGCTTACCTAGGTATGCCCATGTTTCACCATCACTCCGCAGTCTGCATTGGCTGCCGATCAGTTTCTGGTCACAATTCAAAGTGTTGGTTATGACCTTTAAAGCCCTTCATGGCATTGGACCAGAATATCTCTGAGACCGCCTCCTGCCGCACGAATCCCAGCGACCGATTAGGTCCCACAGAGTAGGCCTTCTCCGGGTCCCGTCAACGAAACAATGTCGATTGGCGGGCCCCAGGGGAAGAGCCTTCTCTGTGGCGGCACTGGCCCTCTGGAACCAACTCCCCCCGGAGATTAGAACTGCCCATACTCTTCCTGCCTTCCGTAAACTCCTTAAAACCCACCTTTGCCGTCAGGCATGGGGGAACTGAAACATCTCCCCCTGGGCATGTTTAATTTATATATGGTATGCTTGTGTGTATGTCTGTTAGTATATGGGGTCTTTCTTAAATCTTTAAATATTTTAAATTGTCAGATTATTTATGATTTGTTTCCACGTGTTGTGAGCCGCCCCGAGTCTTCGGAGAGGGGCGGCATACAAATCTAAGTAATAAATAAATAAATAAATAAATAAATAAATAAAAAGAGGGGGAAAGCACTAAGAGTCACAAACTTAATTCTATGCAGCTTCTTCTCTAGAAGCACCGATCTACTAACCAGAGCATACAAAACATTTGTCAGACCAATTCTTGAATACAGTTCACCTGTATGGAATCCACACTGCGTAACAGACATTAATACAATTGAAGGAGTCCAGAAATACTTCACAAGAAAAGTCCTCCACTCCTCCTCATGCAACAAATTACCTTACTCATCCAGACTTCAATTACTATGTTTAGAAAATTTACATCTATGCTGCCTCCGAACTGACTTAACTGTTGTTCATAAAATCATACATCACAATGTACTCCCTGTTGGTGACTACTTCACCTTTAACAACAACAACAGAAGAGCATGCAGTAGATACAAACTAAATGTAAATCGCTCCAAACTAGATTGCAGAAAATACGATTTCAGCAATAGAGTGGTCAATGCCTGGAATTCACTCCCGGACTCTGTTGTTTCTTCCCCCAATCCCAAAATTCTCAACATTACATTATCTACAATAGACCTCTCCCCTTTTCTAAGAGGTCTGTAAGGGGCGTGCATAAGTGCACCTTTGTGCCTACCGTTCCTGTCCTAATGTGTTTTTATCTTTTCTATCTCTACTTTATACTTATATTATGTTAAACATACTACAATACAAAACTATATTTTTGTATGACAAATAAAATAAATAAATAAATAAATAAGAAGGGGAAGGAAGGAAGGGGAAGGAGAAAATAGGGGAGAGGATAGGGGAGAGGAGTAAAAAAAAGTAGAAAATGGAAGTGGAATAGCCACCTGAGATGGAAAACGAGGTGTGGGGAGAGAAAAACCTGGGACAGACTGAGCATTTTAATTTAAAATTGTTTTGTAAATTTAGGTTACTGTTTGTTAGAGATAATATATGATTATTATTCTATAATGAAGGTATATGTGATATGTTGTATGATTGTAATGGTGGCGAAAAATAAAAAACACCCCCACCACCATATTACCAATTGTACAATCAAAATTCTCCCAATAACCAAGCTCCTCAAAGTTACATTGTATATCCTCTAGAGAATTGACAGAATTAAGGACTTTCATCGACAAAAACCTGCAGAGAGGTTTCACTGAATCGGTACGCTCCAAAATAGCAGCCCCAGTACTTTTCAGAGAGAAAAAGATGGCTCTATGAGACTATGTGTAGATTATAGAAATTTGAATACAATCTACATAGATAACATGTACCCCCTTCCCCTTATGAAAAGCATCATAGCACATCTCTCCCAAGGAAAAATCTTCTCAAAACTAGACCTGAGGGAGGCATATTATCGAATAAGAATAAGGGAGGGGGATGAGTAGAAAATGGCTTTTAACACACCACATCACTGGTACCATTTAAAGTACTTCTTTTTGGATTACAAGAAGCCCCAGCTGTATTCATTCAGTTGATAAGCAAAGCACTCCACAAACATTTGTATAAAAGGAAGAGGGAAAGGCTGAGAACAGTGGTGCCATGGAGTTTCACTCATCCTGAAGGGAAACTCCAATATGCCTGCTATTTGGGGACCTGGTTCTTCCAGAACTTGATTGGAACCACCTTGTAGAGTTGGTGAAGAAGTGGGACACCACTGGCAACTGGAAGGGATTGGCAAGCCCCTTAGTGAGCCAGCTTACAGTCCTTAATGGACATTTAATGGAAAATGGCTTTTCAGCTGTCCTAGCCATGACAGTCATGAATGGAACGATGGACTGATTTAACAAGCTTGAAGTCTGTGAAGGAAGTGCTGGAGGTCAAGGAGAAAAGGGACTGATTAATTTGGTGAGCTATTTTGCCAGAAAAGAATTTGGGATTTTGTTTCCTCAGGTTTAAAGATGACAGTAGACAGGAAAAATTTGGAGAAACAGCTAATTAAACAATGTAAGTGTTCTATTTAAATATGTTGAATAATTTGGAAGACTACAAATAAAACCCACTGGGAAGAGGGGCGAGGCCTGATGGCCGCAGCAACAAGGAACCTTTCCTCTCCCTTGGAAAGGTTCCAAATCCCCACTGCCCAGAGGTTCTGGTCTTTCTGAAGGGAAGATCATGCAGGGGACGCTACCAGGGGACTGGTAGGGGCCAGCATGCCTCACCAGACAAACTGGCTCAGTCTCGCATTGACAGTGGTGTGAAGCTGGCCAGGCAGCCATGCCTGAGCCGACACAGCCACAGAGACAATGCAACACCGGGATGGAAAGCTGAGCAGTAACATCTGGAAAGAGCTGGAGGAGTACTTACAGAGAGAGAAAGGGATTTGAAGCAGGTACTGGTGAGTTGAGAGTGGCCGAAAGGGATTTTGGATCTTTGTTTTTTTATTTGATTTTCAGCAAAGCTAAAACAGCCAGAAATAGAGGAAGCAGCTATTTTGCGATGTGCCATATGGCGAAAGCTTCAGAAAGTAGCAAATTGACCAAAATTGGATTTTTAAGATACCCAATTGTTTTTAAATTAGTCCTTTTGAATCGGGAACCTTAAATTCTTATTGTGGAGGTTATGTTTTCTTTTCATTTATAAACAAAGAGGAATGTTAAATACCAGAAGAGGAATACTAAATACCGGAAAATCTGGAAAATGTGTCATTTATCCCCATCATGTGGCGTTATGAAATATAGCAGCTTGTTTGTGCAAGGATTTTGACATTGTTTGTAAGCATATCTTATGTGTTTGGCTTTCACACTGGCTTTCTATGAGAAAGGAGGATATCAGCTACGTTTGAAAGGAAGAAAATATTCAAGATGGAATTGATTGAACTGTTTGAACTGACTGAAAACACATTGGATAATACAATTTAAAACTAGATATTTTTAAGGAAATCCAGAAGATAGGAAAAGATGAATAATTGTTGAATAATTTGGAAGACTACAACTAAAACCCACTTGGAAGAGGGGTGGAGCATGATGGCCATGGCAACAAGGAGCCTTTCCTCTCCCTTGGAAAGGTTCCAAATCTTTCTACAAAGAAGAGTAAGAGGATTGAGTTTTTCTCACAAAGTTATAAATTATAAAAGGAAATGATTATGTATAATGAATTGGAATTATTAACAATTTAATTTTATTGGAGTTTATTATTGGAAAAAAATAATAAACAAATAAGAGATAGAAATGTTAAAATGGAAGGATTGAATAAGGAGTGAAAATTCAAATGGTTATGAATGAGAAAATTGAAAGCAGTATTATGATTATTATGGATGGGAAAATTGAAAATGACTATGATTATTTTGGATTATTATTACCCTTGATAATTTTATTGATGGTTTGAATTATAAATTGATTATGTGATTTATAGTGATAAATAAAATAGGAGGAAAGGGAAAAGGGAAAAAGGATATATTATATAACACAAGTTATGATTAGTAAATGAGCATTAATATGGGGTAATAACTAATATTGACTATATTAAGTATGACAGTAAAAGACAGAGTAAGGAAAAGTTGAATTTAATAGATTAGGGAAGATTATCACTGGGTATGACAGTGATGCATAGATTAGGGAAGATAATTACACTGGGATTGGCAGTGGGATTTATAGATTAGGGAACTATTATACTAAGAATAGCAGTGGAAAATATATAGATTAGGGAAGAATATTACTATAGTGGGTTTTCTAATGGAAGATACTTTTCTTGAAAAATAATGGAACAATACGATATATAATGATTTTGACTTGTTAAAGCAGAAATGATATACCAGTATAATGAAAGAAATGAAAGGAATGAAGTGAGTAGGAAATACATTTTAAATCTTTAATAACAACCCTTCCTCCTATGTATATTGATATTGTTATAATTAGATTAAGACATGATGTGAATGATATTTTTTTTCTTTCCTTCCTCAGATTTAAAGTGAAGTAAATTTGGAAATCTCTTCTGTTAAGGGCAACTATGATAAAATGAGGGTTCAAAAAGCAGGAATGAGTTAAGTAAGAATGCAAGAAATGGACTGAAGCATGAAAAACAGCAAATAGCCAAGAGAAATTTAGATAGCTAAAAGCACTTTGAATTCAAATGAAGGCAAGGAATAATATCTGAAATCCAGATGATAATATTTGAAAAGGAGGTAGAATAGGATGAATGATATGTACCAGAATAAATTGGATAAATAATTAGGAAAATTGGAATAAGAATTTGGCATTTGATATTATATTGTATTGTATTTTAATTTGAGGTATGTGAATTTGAATTTCTTTAAGGTGTAGAAAAACAATAAAATATTATACCCAAAAAACCCCTTAAAACCCACTGTGGAAAATTCTGGATTTAAATGAACTGTGAATTAAGAAGGTATTGGTTTTAATGAACATCAATTTTATTGCTTTTTTATTGAAGAAATATACAAAATTACAAAACAAAAGAAGAAAAAATTGGGGATTGTTCGGCAGTGCCAGCTGCTGGCAGGAGAATTTTGTTGGCAAGAGATTTCATATCCCCCAGTGGTTATTTATTCAGCTGTTGACCTTGAAGTAAGAGTTTATCTTAGTCAACGTACAATACTGGTTATTTTGTCTCCAACAGTGATAAAAAAGAAAGGACTCTCATCTGCTGATTGTTTGAACTCTGAGTGAAAAAGGTTACATTAAAATTCAAAACCGTAACTGTACTTGAAACAGATGAAAGTAATTTATATTAGGATGCTGGAGAGGCACTCTTAGACAGATTTATCACAAAGATTTGTGTCTTCTGATATTGATGAAATGGACAATTTTACACTTTTGTTCAAAGACTATTGGGAAGATTTAATTTGCAGATGGAATCAGTGAAAGTGTTAGAATTAGAGTAGAGCAGATGATTCCACCAGTTTACAGTGACCTCCCCCCCCCCAGAATAGAGTATGACAATAAGTTCCACAAAGAGTTATTTCTGACAGGAGGGTCCAATTCATCTCAAAAATTTAGAAGGCACTCCTAGCACTACTTGGTACCATCCAAGGCTTAAGATCTTTGCATCATCCAATTGTTCTGATCTAGCTGATGTAAATCCACAAATCTCTTCTCAAGGCTTTGGTTTTTCAAACAAGTAAATCTTCTTTTCTCTTCTACATTGAATAGATGTAGAAAAGAGTTACATGCATAAATAAATCTTATGATGCAAAGTCACATCCCAACTAACTAGCTGTAGATATAAAGCTATAAATCTTTCCAACAAGCGTAAAATTATCTCAGTATTTTTGGCTTTGTTCAGATTTGTTTCTAATCTAAATTAACACAATTTGCTATGTTTTATCAAAAGCTTACTTTTCTGGAACTATGATTCAGACCATATTTTCATTATGTAGTTTGTCCTAAAGCAAGCATCTCTACCGATAAACTCTAGAAATTACGTTTCACCTATTACACAGTACTAACCTGCAGATTCAAAACTTTTTCCCAGTAATTTCTTCTCTTCTTTTTGTGAACTTTCTGAACCTAGGATTTACCCATGGGGTGTGAGCTACCCCCCCCCCCCATTAACTGAAGATGAACTACTTTCCATGTTAACTTCTAAATTATTGTCTCTTATGCTCTCATCCTCACTGCCTTCTGATAATCTGGTGTTCTATTAAAAAAAAAAACACCCTAATGTTCTGTTCCTGGGTCTATTTGATCCAGACCACAAATTGTTCATTTTAGGTACTTATATTTGGTCTTTTTGAAAGCTTTTTTCACTTGGAAACAAGTATGAACATTTCTTCACACATTGAAATGAAAATTGAAATGAAAAAATTAATGCCTATTGGTTTATTTTGCTGATAAAATGTGCCCCCCATTTTTGTGAAATTTGTTTCAATTTATAGATAGTTTTGCTTGCAAAATGCATTTTATTTTACTGAAGTTGGTGTGGGAGTGGGAGCTTGAACATTTCTGAACATAATGATATGAAAATTGAACTGAAAAAAGTGGATGCTTATTTGTTTATTTTGCACATAAATGTCTCCCCCCCCACTGTTTTCAGTTATTTCAATTTATATAAAAATTATGCTGTTAATTTCAAAATTACATACTTGTTTTTAGTAAAATTGATTTCTTTCATAAAATAAGTTCTCTTGCTATCATGTGCTTGCTTTTCAAAAGGATATTCCAAATATTTCTAACCAAATATATATAAAAAGTGAAAGTAATGGGGGGGGCTTTTTGATCAAAATAAAAATATAAGCATGAATTCTTTCAGTTCAATTTTCATATGATTACATTCAGAAATGTTCAAACTAGTTTCCCAGTGAAAAAGGTTTCCAAAAAGACCAAAGTTAAGTACCTAAAAGAATGTTTTTGTTTTGTGTCAAATAGACTTGGGAACAGTACAAGTGTAGGTAAAATTTTGCCCAGAAAAAAGTTAGCCCCACCCCCCAAAAATATTTTTATGATGATCAGCAATGTTAAATTGAGTAAATCAATGCCTAAGATATTAAAAATATTTCAGATTTGGAGCCTTAAAATTTTTTAAAGTGAAAATGGTCTGATTTTAAAAACCAATGAGCATCATTTCTTTCAGTTCATTTATATTTTTCTTATGTTCAGAAATGTTCATACTACCAATCCCACACCAACTTTAGTAAAATTGAACTCATTTTGCAAGCTAAACTATCTATAAATTGAAAAAAGTTCACAAAAGGGGGGGCTGCCTTTTATGATTAAAAAAACCAAATAAGCATTATTTTTTTCAGTTCCATTTTCATATCATTGTGTGCAGAAATGTTTAGACTATTTTCCAAGGTTTCAAATTGACCAAACATAAGCACTTCAAATGAAGAATTTTCGGTTCAGGTCATGGTGACCTGGGAACAGAACTTTAGGGACTTTTTTTTCCAGCAAGAAAGAACACCCCCCCCCCTCAAAAAAAACCCTGAAATGATGCAAGGTCATGAAATTTCAAGTTTCAGATATGCAGGGAAAATTTTTTACACGGTCTCAAACTTTGATTTCGAGTCTCACAAACCCGAACAGAACAGCAGGGTAAACTAAAGCTTCCGTTTCCTCATCTTCAGAATCTGACATTTCTTGAGGCAGCTTTATATTCATAGAATCATAGAATCATAGAGTTGGAAGCGAACTCCAGGGCCATCGGGTCCAACCGATGACCCTGCATATTCATTTCAGTTATTTATTCTTGTTTATATGAATCATCATAATATGCCCACCCTATCTCTTCCCCCCCATTTTGATATTGTAAATTCTCCTTAGTATCTTCCAGTTGTTTGATACATTTTCTTTCTTTTTCCTGCTACATTTTGTAGGCTAACCACCTCCATGGCTTGTTTGCATGTTCAAAAAAGTTCTGTTTAGTCATTTTATTTTCCTTGCTACCTCATTATTTTCCATCATATTCATCTTATGTATCTTCAGATCCATCATATTTTTAATCTTTTTATTTTGAGTATCTTTTTGAAGTTCTTTTTCTAATTTCTTATATTCTTCTCGAATACAGGGGGCAGGCAACAAAGGGACACTGGGACGAAGTGGGCACTCAGGAGAAACAGGTACCAAAAGGGAACGGTGGAAAACAGGGTGAACACACAGGTTGGCAGGCAAAGTAAGCCGATAGGCCACCAGATTGATGACCTTCTCAATCGGGAAAGGGCCCATGAAGTGTGGATTCAGTTTCCGTCGAGGTCATTCTGACCCAATGTGTTTGGTGGATAAGCACACTTGGTCACCAACAGCCAACGGGGGGACGTCTCGCCGGGACTGGTTCGCCACCCGTTTGTAGTCCTCTTTGGCCTTAATCAAATACCGCTTCACCATCTCATGGACTGCTTGCAGTTCCTATAAGAAGTCCTCTGCTGCAGGGACTGGGGAATCTAACAGGGTTAATGGGAAAAACCAGGGATGGAAGCCATAGTTCGCATACAATGGCGTGAGTCTTATGCCGGGAGTTATTAAATGCAAACTCTGCTACAGGGAGGAAACGTGACCAATCAGCTTGCCGGTCTGACACAATGCACCACAGGTATTGTTCCAAAATTCCAATGGTTTTTTCCTACTCCCCCATTAGTTTGAGGGTGCTGGGTTGAAGCAAGACACACTTGGACCTGCAAAGCAGACATAAGCTCTTTCCAGAACCGTGCCGTGAACTGAGTTCCTCGGTCTGACACAATGCGATCTGGAAGTCCATGGATCTGGAAGAGATATTGCAAAAACAATTTAACGGTGTCATGGGATGTGGGTACCCCATGACAGGGGATGAAATGGACCATTTTTGTCAACATGTCCATCACCACCATGACTGTGGTGAACTGCGATGAGGGGGGCAAGTGTGTGACAAAATCCATGGACACAGCTCCCCATGGCCTTGTGGGCGTTGGCAATGGCTATAATAATCCTGGTGGAGCCCCTGTGGCTGACTTGGCCACAAGACACCATTCACATGTGGCAACATATGAGTGAACGTCATCTTGGATTCGCGGCCACCAAAATGTTTGAGTCACTAAGTCCAAGGTTTTAAACAAGCCAAAATGACCCGCCGCAGGAGTGTCATGGCATTGAAATAGAATCAATCCACGAAGTGGCCCTGCTAGGACATACAATTGCCCCTGGTACCGGAGCAGTCCCTCAGCAAATGTCCAGGGAGAATTGGGCACCATCTCCCTCGCCCGCTGTGCCACAAACCCATCCCTCCCGCTGCATCTCACAGATACACCTCTGCAAGTCGACGGGGTCCTGGGTAGCAGCCAGCGCTTCTGCTGGCAAGATTGTCTGTAACGGGGCTGGCTTTTTCAGATGCAGAAACTCTGGTTTCCTAGACAAAGCATCTGCTCTGGGATTCTGGAAGCTAGGTGTGTACCGAATCTGAAAGTTGAACCTTGCGAAAAAGAACGACCAACGTATCTGTTGTTGGTTCAGCTTTCAGGCCGCTTGCAGATACTCCAAATTTTTATGGTCGGTCCTGACCTCTACCTGATGCCAGATGCCCTTGAGATGATGTCTCCATGTCTCGAACGCCAACTTGACTGCCAAAAGTTCCTTTTCCCAGATCGTGTAGTTTCTTTCCGAGGGCGTGAGTTTTCTGGAGTGGTAAGCACACGGAAACAAGGTGCCACCTTCGGGATGGGCCTGTAGAAGTACAGCGCCAATTGCAACATCAGAGGCATTGGTCTCAATGACAAATGGCCGACATGGATCTGGATGCTGCAACAAGGGCTCTTCCATGAAAGTGTCCTTAAGAGCTACAAAAGCCCGCTGCTCCTCCTCATCCCAATGGAAAGAGATCTGTTTTTTGCAACAACCGGGTGAGAGGTGCGGTCAAGTGGGCAAACCCTGGTATGAATGTGCGATAGTAGTTTGCAAACCCCAACAACCTCTGCACATCCTTGACTCTCTTTGGGGGTTGCTAGATTTTTAATGCTGACACCTTGCCCAGGTCCATGGCTATGCCCCCTGGAGAAATGACTTGACCTAAAAATTCTATGGTGGTCTGCATAAACTGACACTTCTCCAGCTTAGCATATAAATGATGCTCTCTCAACCGGAGCAGAACTTGGCACAAATGTCCCAAATGACTAGACTTGGAGAGGGAGTACACGAAATTGTCCAGATATATGACCACAAAATGGTCTAACATGTCCCTGAATACATCGTTCATCAAATGCTGGAAAACAGTCGGGGCATTGGTGAGTCCAAAGGGCATCACTGTATATTCAAAATGCCCGTATCAGGTGCCAAACGCTGTTTTCCACTCGTTCCCTGGCCTTATATGAACCAAATTGTAAGTGCTACATAGGTCTATCTTGGAAAAAGCAGTGGCAGCTCGTAAACATTCCATTAATTCCAGGATCAGTGGCAAGGGATAGCGATTGCACACTGTGATGGCATTCAGGCATCGGTAGTCACAACACAAACGTAAGTCCCCAGGTTTTTTTTAACAAACACGATGGGCGCCAACCACGGGGAGGTCGATGGCCCGATGAACCCTTTGGCCAGATTTTTATCTATGAACTCCTTGTGGGCCACTAATTCAGGTTCCAACATAGAATACAAATGACCAGCCGGCAACTTGGCATCGGGTAACAGTTCAATGGCACAATCATAAAGGCAATGCGGCGGCATGCATTCCACCTCATTTTCATTAAAGACATCCACAAACTCAGCAAGGCCCTCTGGTAACACTGCTGCTGGGATAACGGGCCCTTGTGTGGCACAAACATGATGATGGTGGTCTACACATTGTAAACTGGGAAATGTGACGATGTTCTGCAATCACACCACCTGAGGATCATGCGCCCTTAACCATGACAACCCCAAGACAAGAGGGAAATGGAGGCCCCATGTGACATAAAATTGTAAAGCCTCCTCATGAGTCCCGATGCTGATCCGCATGGGCAAGGTCTGAAAACGGATGGGCCCAGACAACAACACCCGCCCATCAATGGTTTCTACAGTCAACGGAGGGTTCACAGGACACAAGGGCACCGAATGTCCCTGTGCAAGCTCCTCATCCAGGAAATTCATGGTGGTCCCCAAATCCACGAGGGCAAGAGCAGAAATCGATTGAGTATGCTGATCCACCAGGAGCTTGACGTTAATCGTAAGATGATGGTACGTTCTGGGGTCATTATCCAATGAATCCTTAACCAATGAAATACCAGCCCGACCTAGCGTTGCCACCAAGCCGGGCCGCCCTCATTTCCCGACTGCACATCCAGTGGGGAAACCAGGGGCATGGGGACAGCCATCGAGGAATCCGGCACAATGGAGGGAACATGAGTTGACGACTCTGGGAGCTGTCCTGCAAGAGTCGGCATGGCAACAGGAGGACTGGGAGGATTTGAAACCATGCCAGCAACCGTGCTCCTTCATTTGCAGGGACAGGCATTCGTGAAATGACCTGCCCTCTCCACCACAATAGAAGCACCGGCCTGTCCCATGTTGCTGCGCTCTCTCCTCTGGGGACAAATGGGGTCACACGAAGTTCACCTCCATGGGCTCCCCGGCAGGGGCACGATCCGCTAGATGAAGAGGCAGAGCAGGCAGGAAGCGACGGGGTACAGGAACTGGGGTCGGCACAGCATAATGGACACCCCCCACCGTGGAGCAGGCACTGGCGTGACGCCCGAAACACAAGGGGAGGACTGGCCAGCCCAGTGCACCTCTCGAGCCAGCAGCCGAGCCTCAATGGCCAAACAATGCTACTCCAGCTCATCCAGAGTGCCCAGCAGGGCCTTGTGCACCAGCTCATCAAGCATAGTCTCTGACAAGCCATCCTGAAATGCCTCCATCAGGGCAGCCTCATTCCAGTGCACCTGTCCACTGAGGCTACGAAAGTCACTTAAATAGTCCACCAAGGGGCACTAACCTTGTTTCAGCTGTTTCAACACCCTTATGGCCATCTTCCCCCCCACCGGATCCAAAAACTGCCATCGCAACTGGGTGGAAAAGGCGGTATAATCCTGCAGTATCGGATCATCTCTGTTCAGAAATGGAGACACCCAGGAAGCAGCGGGGCTGGCCAACAAACTGCAGAGGAACGGCACCTTCTCTGCATCTCTTGGGAAATGGGGCAGTTGTGCATTAATAAACAACTGCACTTGACTGAGGAAAGCTGCAAACAGGCATCTGTCATCCCAGAATTTCACAGGCAGAGCCACAAAACATTTCCTCCTTGGTAGTGGCTGTGGGGCAGGAGCTGCTGGCTGCACCGGTGGAATGACAGGCTGCTGAGATAATATATCCACCTGGTTCTGTAACTGCTGCACTGTCAGAATTAACGCTTGGATTTCCAACCGCAAAGCCTCAAAGACTGCTTGCATTTCGGCCACACCAGCAGCCATGATCAGATAAATGCCAGAAAAAAGAGAAACAAACAAACCAAAACACTTCCCTCTGGAATGGTGTGTGTCTTGGTTGTGGAAGATAATTCTGTTCTGTCGGGCTCAGTGGTATGAGTCTTCTGAAAATTCAAGGATACAAATTTCAGACACAGACATGCTTGAAAATTCAAAAATAAAGTTCTTTATCACAAAATTCAAAAGAAACAAAGCACCCTTTTTGTATTGCAAAGAGCACTTGTCCCAAAACAACCTTGTAGGCTGTACAATTCCCTTAATCAGTCCTTAAGTACTTAGCTAGCAGCTGTGAAGGAACGTCACAGCCCTCCTTCTCCCACGAAGTGAGACACACACACTTTGCTCTGCTTTGGTTTCAAAGTCGTGAAAAATCAACAAACAAAGTCTGGAAACAGCAAGGTACAGTCTTGAAGAAATAATGATCAGATAATCTTCCACAACGGCCAAACTAGCATGCTGCTATTTATATCAGCAGCTCTAATTGCTGGAGCCCCACCCAAACACAGGTGGCCTCTCTTATCTCCTGCAATATTTCCTCAATTGGTCTCTTCGATGCATAATTCTGCACCTGCGGGGGTCTAACACTTCGTCATCCGAAGCCCCCCTCTTCCAAGTCACCCCCACCTTCTTCATCTGAGGAAACTGCACTACCTGACTCTGTCGGCAACAAAACAGGCCTATGACATGTTGACGTTTCTCCTGTATCCACCTCCACATTCCCTGGGGCAGGAGCTGGGGCAGAGCCAACCACAACAGTATGTAGCTTAGAATAAAGCTTATCTTGGCATTCATTTCATGCATAAATAGCACGTAATAGTGGTTTATTGTTATTAATTGTTACTTTATCTATCAAGATCCTCCCATCTTCATCTGTATACATACATTTTGAAGCCAAATTTTTTTATTTTTCACTGCAATTACATATGCAAATTAACATACCATCAATCTTGAAATACATTACAATAATTATTTCTTTTAACTTTGGTATTCATGATCCATGCAATGTTGCCTCCAATACAATCGATATCCAGACAAGAATAATTACTCAAATTTCTTATGTGTATTTTAAAAGCTATTAACTAATACAATTTTTAAATTGCTTCTTTTCTAATCAAACCTAATCATTTAATCCATAGTGCTTCAATCTTCTCCATATATCCTTAACAACAATTTCATGTATATTTATTACTATTAATTTTATAATAATTGCCCTTAAAAAAGAAACAAAAATTCCCAATCATATCAACTAAATCCTAAATTTTATCTAACTATTACATGGATCAAGAGTATATAAATTCAAGAGGGAAGAAAGGAAAGGTCCAGATAATTTGTCACATATGTCCCAATTAGCCCAATTAATAATAATTCCTTTTAATAGGTACATTAAAAAAATTGAAATGGAAAAATAGGAAAAAGGACAAAAAAGACAAAAAGAAGAAAAGAAAAGAAAAAACAAAAGAACAGGGAAAAAACACTCCCCCCCTTTCTTCCATATATCCCATATAGTACCCAAATCATCATACCTCATATATCACTGTAAGCTGAGTGGAATCTTCAAGTCCTACTCTTATTATATTGCTGCAAACCCAGTGGAATCATCGTGCCCTATTCTAAGAAAAAAATCACTGTAAGCCAGTGGAATCATCATACCTTTCTCTAATTATATCACTGTAAATCCAGCGAAATCATTGTGCCCTGTTCTAAGAAAAAAATCACTGTAAAGCCAATGAGATCCTCATACCCTAATCTAATGTATCACTGTAAACCCAGTGAAAGCCTTGTGCCCTTTTCTAAAAGAAGAAAGAAGAAAGAAAAAAAGAGAGATGGGTGGGGTCAAATGCCCACGGTAGCATGGGGTTTCCTCTCGTTGATGGGGGGACCCTGAATCCCTTTCGTCTGGGGGTTCTGGTTCTTATGAACCAGGCTGGACTGTCCCTAAAGAGGAGGTGACACAGGGGACGCTGACAGGGGTCTGGTTTGGGGTCAGCATACCCCACCAGATGTACCAGCCTAGTCTCGCACTGGTGGTGGTGCAAAGTTGGCTAGGTTGCCATGCTTAAGCCAACAGTAGCCACGGAGACAACCGCAATGCAGGTATGGAAGATGAACAGTAACACCTGGAAAAAGGATGAGTCAAAGTGCTGGCAAGGTGAAGAAAAGATCAAATGATGTGCTGATGAGTGCGGATGACAGAATGGATTTGAATTGCCCAAGATTGGATTTCTAAGAGGCTTAAAGATTTTGAATTTAGACTGTTAAATTGGACACTAAATTACTTTATTTTTATTTCTATTTTATTTTTATCTTTATG
Organism: Erythrolamprus reginae; assembly: GCF_031021105.1. NCBI lineage: Eukaryota > Metazoa > Chordata > Lepidosauria > Squamata > Dipsadidae > Erythrolamprus > Erythrolamprus reginae. The sequence continues at coordinate 76,070,412 of NC_091953.1, forward strand.
GAAGCTATTTTTCTCTTTCTTTTTTGCATTAAACAAATGGAAGATATGAAAGACTGCCATCTTTTACAATGGAAGATATGAAAGACTGCCATCTTTGGGCTGGAGGAGTCATGGCAAGAAGAATTATGGTTTCTATTTTCAACAAGTGCTGGCCTTGGCAGTGGAGTATCTTATCTGTTTTGACTATGAAGATGGAATGTTCTTGTTACATGTTTATTTTTGAGAAGAAAGGAGGTATCCTTCTGCACCGGCTGGAGGGGTTGGGAGTGGGAGGCACTGTTCTCCAGTGGTTCTCCTCCTATCTCTCCGGTCGGTCGCAGTCGGTGTTAGTGGTGGGTCAGAGGTCGACCTCGAGGTCTCTCCCTTGTGGTGTGCCTCAGGGGTCGGTCCTCTCCCCCCTGCTATTTAATATCTACATGAAACCGCTGGGCGAGATCATCCAAGGACATGGGGTGAGGTATCATCAATACGCCGATGATACCCAGTTATACATCTCCACCCCATGTCCAGTCAACAAAGCAGTGGAAGTGATGTGCCGGTGCCTGGAGGCTGTTGGGGCCTGGATGGGTGTCAACAAACTCAAACTCAATCCAGACAAGACGGAGTGGCTGTGGGTCTTGCCTCCCAAGGACAATTCTATCTGTCCATCCATTACCCGGGGGGGGGGGAATTATTGACCCCCTCAGAGAGAGTCTGCAACTTGGGCGTCCTCCTCGACCCACATCTCACATTAGAGAAACATCTTTCAGCTATGGCGAGGGGGGTGTTTGCCCAGGTTCACCTGGTGTGCCAGTTGCGGCCCTATTTGGACCAGGAGTCATTGCTCACAGTCACTCATGCCCTAATCACCTCGAGGCTCGACTACTGTACCGCTCTCTACATGGGGCTACCTTTGAAAAGTGTTAGGAAACTTCAGATTGTGCAGAATGCAGCTGTGAGAGCAATTATGGGCTTCTCTAAATATGCCCATATCACTCCAACACTCCGCAGTCTGCATTGGTTGCCGATCAGTTTCTGGTCACAATTCAAAGTGTTGGTTATGACCTATAAAGCCCTTCATGGCACTGGACCAGAATATCTCCGGGACCGCCTTCTGCCGCATGAATCCCAGTGATCGGTTCGGTCCCACAGAGTTGGCCTTCTCCGGGTCCTGTCGACTAAACAATGCCGTCTGGCGGGACCCAGGGGAAGAGCCTTCTCTGTGACGGCTCCAACCCTCTGGAACCAGCTCCCCCCTGAGATTAGGATTGCCCCCACCCTCCTTGCCTTTCGCAAACTTCTTAAAACTCACTTCTGCCATCAGGCATGGGGGAACTGAAAGATCTCCCCCTTGCCCATGTTGTTTTGGTGTTAGATTGATTGTGTGCTTGTTGTTGTTGTTTTATATTCTGGGGTTGTTTTTTATTAATTTTTTAGCTTAAATTATAATTGGATTGGTGGGTATTGGATTTGTTATTATGTATTGTTTTTACCTTGTTGTGAGCCGCCCCGAGTTTGCGGAGAGGGGCGGCATATAAATCCAATAAATCTATTGTAATCTAATCAGCTTTGGCTTGGAAGGAATGAACTTTTGAGAGATGAGATAACTGAACTGACTGAGGACATATTGGATAATATTATTGGAAAATAGACTTAAGATACATTTTGACACTATAGATTAAAGAATATGGAAATGGAAAATACGGATGGCAGCAGCACTGTTAAATAGAAGAAGAAGACTGAACCTGTATACATTTTGGATTCATTTTTTTCTGTATATATAATACAACTCCTCTTTTGCTTTGATCTGCTAATGCTAAGTATAAATCTCCCAATCTTGCAAATTCTAATAGTTTTTTGTGTTGTTGTCTAATGGGTACATCTTGTAAACATATTATATCCATTTTTAATTTCCCAAATTTATTAAATGTTCTTTTCCTTTTTATAGCCAAATTTGGTCCATTTATATTTATTGAAATCATCTTAATCTCCTCTTCTGTGTTCATTTATTTAATGCCTTAGCTGATCTTCAGCCTCATATGTCTTTGTTCCTTTACCTCTATAGTCATTTCTCCTTCCAATTCCTTCTCTTCCATCTCTTTAACATATTGGTTTGCTTATTGTTTTATCTTGTTTCTGATATCTTCTTGAAATGTGATATCACCTTTCTCTTCTCATCCTTTCCTTGCTTTGTTCAAAATTCTGTCTATAAAATATTTCATCTTTTCCCACTGTATCCAATCTATATCTCTGTTCATGCTAAACCAACATTATCACCTCTGGAATCAACCATCTAAATTTCGCTCCTCTTTCAATCACTCTCTTCATCAAAAATTGACATTCTCTTCTCAGGTCTCTCACTCTTCTTGGAACTTGTTTCAATGTCACTACCTCCTTTTCTTTATACTAGATAGTAGCTGTCAACCTGCGCTTGCTGCTGCTGCTGCATTCTTTGCTTGGTTGTCATAGAGACGGGGAGGAGTAGATATTGCTTTCGATGCTTCAAGTTCTGATTTGGATAAATTCACTTTGAACCTTAAACAAAAGGAGTCTGAGTTTTATTTTGTCTGAATTCTGATTGGCAGCCTTGACATTAAGCAAAGTCTGCGTAAACAGTCACACCTGGAGAGCAATCTACCAGGGACTGGCAAAAATGTCTCGAAATGAAAGTGAGGGGGTCACCTCCGAAGAAGAAGTTGCTCTTAAAAGCCCTGACCCCCTTATCCTGGAGAAGGAGGATGCATCAGACCCCAGCGGAGACAAATCTGCCAGACGGGTTCTATGATGGTCCATCGGGGTAGGCTCAAAAGATCTCCTTGGAGATGAAATGAGGGATTTGTATGCAAATGTGACCCACTGGAGAAAAAAAAGTAAGGAGAAGTGGGTGGTTAACCAGGAAGAAAATCTATTGGCAGAATTGATGTCAGGAATTAGGGAGGCCCTGTCAGCGGTGGAAAAGAAAAGTCAGGCTTCCTTAAAGGCCGTTCCGAGTGAGGAAGAGGGAGAGGAGGATCAGATGCTGGGACTCTCAAGCCAGGGACAACAGCATCAAAAGGCAGCCGCTCAAAGCCCTCCCCCCCCCAGAGGCCTGAGCCCTGTGAGCCCAAGACATCCTGCACAGAGGGGGGGAGCCCGCAGAAGCAAGGCCCCAAACGCCCACCCTTCACCCAGCAGTACGATGGAGTGCCAATAGGGCTGAGGTATTTCCTGGCCCATGTAAATCAATAAATGGAAGATTATGAGGATGAATTTCCCAATGACCCAGCCCGGGTTAGGGTGGTGACTCAGGCGTTGGATGTGGAAGCCACGAATTGGATGGTGTCATTGCATGAGAGGAAAGACCCCATCCTCAGGAATTTTGATCAGTTTATGACGGCCCTCAGAGCGCGCTTTGAGGATCTCCAGGCGGAGAGGAAAGCTAGATCAAAGCTGAAAACCCTGAAGCAGGGAAGGAGATCAGTTACTGAATACACACAGGAGTTCAGGGAACTGATGGCTTACATGAGCTCGTACCCAATGAATATTCTGATGGAATACTACATGGATGGGTTGGATGATGAGGTTTACCGGCATTGCAGAGGCAGAGCAACCCCTAGAAAACTTAGCAAATGGTTCGAGCTGGTGGAAGAGGTGGAGATAGATCTCCAGAGAAGCCAACGGGAGAAAAGCCCCCCCAGGGGACAGAGGGTCCTGAAGAAAACACCCCGAAGCTTCCCAGAGAAGCCCAAATCTACAGCGTGTTTCCACTGTGGGCAAGAAGGCCACCGGGCGGCGGAATGCTTTGCCAAACCTGTGCCGAGAGTGACATCTAGTGGCGTGGAAAAGTCAGAGCAATGGATCCAAAAATCCCCAGAGGCTGGCAAAATTGGAAAGGAAACCATAGAGGTCGCCCCCCCCCCCCAAAAAAAGGGAGGAGTTGGGATCTCCGGATCATCTTAACATCCTGGAAAGTGAGCCAGAAGAAGCTTTCTCGGTAAGTCCCCCCCCCAGCTGTGTATACATCCCCCTAACTATAAGGGACCTGACCGGGGGGGATGAGGGGAAGCATGTTAGCCCTACTGGATTCGGGCTACACCAGAAATTTAATGTCCCCTGAGGTGGTGGAGAGTTTGGGTCTCAAACTCAACAATCTAAGGGACCTCATTTCTTTCACCCAGTTGGATGGATCAATAGCAGTGGGGAAGACCTCCACTCAGGAGACAGGAACTTTAATTATGATAATGAGCTCTCACCAAGAGATTATACAATTTATTGTGGGACCTGTGCTTGATAGTGCAGTCATTTTGGGACTACCCTGGTTACAAAAATGGAATCCAGAAGTTAACTGGTGTACTGGGGTGGTCACTATCTCCTACAAGGGGAATGAGGAACTGGGATTTGTACTGGCAGAATTGGGAAGGAAAGCTCCCACATTGGTGGAAAAAATTGCAGGCGAAGGAAAAATTCCCAGTGAATATTGGGATCTTAAAGCAGTCTTCAGCGAAAGGGAAGCTGACAAACTGCCCCCACATAGGACCACGGTCTGTAACATTGATATAGCGCCTGGAGTGAAATTGCCCAAGCCCAGGATGTACTTTTTGACCCCTGGGGAACTGGGTGAATTATGGCAATTCATTGACAAAAATTTGGAAAGGGGATTTATAGAACCGGCCAGGCATCAAATGGCAGTCCCCATCATGTTCAGAGAGAAGAAAAATGGCTTGCTGCGCCTAGTGGTGGACTATAGAAATTTAAATGCCATTTGCATGCATAATGTGTACCCCCTGCCCCTTATGAAGGACATGTTGACTTACCTGGCGAAAGGGAAGTTCTTCACAAAATTGGACTTACGCGAAGTGTACTATCGGGTGCACATAAAAGAGGGAGATGAGTGGAAAACCACTTTCAACACTCCATTGGGGTGTTTTCAATTCAGGGTACTCCCTTTTGGCCTACAAGGGGCGCCAGGAGTCTTCATGCAACTAATCAATGAGGTGCTGCATGAACATTTATTTAAGGGATGCCTGATCTACTTAGATGACATTTTAATATATTCGGTGTCCCTAGAGGAACACGTAACTCTGGTCAGGGAAGTCCTAAAGAAACTTAAAGCAGCTGAACTGTATGCTAACTTGGAAATTGCGAATTTCACCAGAGCAAAATTGACTATTTAGGGTATCGCATTTCATTTGATGGGGTGGAATTGGATCTGGAGAAGGTAAAGGCGGTCTTGGAGTGGAAGGCTCCACAAACTAGGAAGCAACTGCAAAGCTTTCTGGGTTTCGCTAATTTTTATCGGCAATTTATCCCAGCGTTTTCTCAGATAGCACTGCCGATTACCAGCCTACTGAAAACTAAAGGAGAAGGTAAACCCAAACCCAATGTGGTCTCCTGTAGTGGTCCATGGAGTGCCAGGCAGCTCTTGAAAAGCTGAAAAAATGGTTTGCAAGTGAACCAATACTCAAGCACCTGGATTTAGAAAGGCCGTTTGTGGTACAAATAGACGCCAGCGATGTGGCCATGGGAGCAGTATTACTACAACAAGATGAGGGACAGGTGTATACATCTAGAAAGCTAAGCGACACCGAGCAGAGATGGGCAGTGTGGGAAAAGAAAGCGTTTTCAGTACGCTGGGCACTACCCTCCTGGAGGCATTTCCTAGAAAGAGCAAAACAACCTTTTTAGGTGTGGACAGACCAGAAAAACCTGGAAGCTTTGAAAACCCCCTGGAAATTATCCCCTAAACAAGCCAGATGGGCGCAACATTTTAGTCGGTTCAACTTCTCACTGCGCTATCTACCGGGGGGAGTAATTTTATGGCAGATGCTCTGTCGAGAATGCTGCAGAGACTTACAAAGTGGCACTCAAGGCGGCAAGATGTGCGTATCATGCCGCCTTGATTGCATCAGCGGAATCCCGCCCGGCCACTCTGTTTAGGGTAACCCACTCCCTTCTTAATCAGAGGGGAGTTAGGGAGCCCTTGCAGAGTAGTGCCGAGGATTTTAACACGTTTTTCACTGATAAAATCGCTCAGATCCGAGCGGACCTCGACTCCAATTGTAAAACAGAGTCGACTGACAATGAGTCAGTCGAGGTGACTGGGGCTAAACGTCTTTGTCCATCTGTCTGGGAGGAGTTTGACTTGGTGACATCTGATGAAGTGGACAAGGCCATTGGAGCTGTGAGTTCCGCCACCTGTTTACTGGATCCGTGTCCCTCTTGGCTGGTTTCGGTCAGTCGAGGGGTGACACAGACCTGGGTCCAGGAGATTGTCAATGCCTCCTTGGGGAGGGGGTCCTTTCCGGCCCTTTACAAGGAGGCACTTGTGCACCCCCTCCTCAAGAAGCCTTCCCTTGACCCAGCCATGCTTAATAACTACCGTCCAGTCTCCAACCTTCCCTTCATGGGGAAGGTTGTTGAGAAGGTGGGGGCATTTCAACTCCAGCGGTCCTTGGAAGAAGCCGATTATCTAGGTCCTCAACAGTCTGGATTCAGGCCCGGCTACAGCACGGAAACTGCTTTGGTCACGTTGATGGATGATCTCTGGCAGGCCCGGGACAGGGGCTTGTCCTCTGTCCTGGTGCTCCTTGACCTCTCAGCGGCTTTCGATACCATCAACCATGGTATCCTTCTGCGCCGGCTGGAGGGGTTGGGAGTGGGAGGCACTGTTCTTCAGTGGTTCTCCTCCTACCTCTCCGGTCGGTCGCAGTCAGTGTTAGTGGGGGGTCAGAGGTTGACCCTGAGGTTTCTCCCTTGTGGGGTGCCTCAGGGGTTGGTCCTCTCCCCCCTGCTATTTAATATCTACGTGAAACCGCTGGGTGAGATCATCCAAGGGCATGGGGTCAGGTATCATCAATACGCTGATGATACCCAGTTGTACGGTGCCTGGAGGCTGTTGGGGCCTGGATGGGTGTCAACAAACTCAAACTCAACCCAGACAAGACAGAGTGGATATGGGTTTTGCCTCCCAAGGACAATTCTACCTGTCCGTCCATTACCCTGGGGGGGAATTATTGACCCCCTCAGAGAGGGTCCGCAACTTGGGCATCCTCGTCAATCCACAGCTCACATTAGAGAAACACCTTTCAGCTGTGGCGAGGGGGGCGTTTGCCCAGGTTCGCCTGGTGCGCCAGTTGCGGCACTATTTGGACCGGGAGTCATTGCTCACAGTCACTCATGCCCTCATCACCTCGAGGCTGCGAGAGCAATTATGGGCTTCTCTAAGTATGCCCATATTACTCCAACAGTCCGCAGTCTGCATTGGTTGCCGATCAGTTTCCGGTCACAATTCAAAGTGTTGGTTATGACCTATAAGGCCCTTCATGGCACCGGACCAGAATATCTCCGGGACCACCTCCTGCCGCACGAATCCCAGCGACCGGTTAGGTCCCACAGAGTCGGCCTTCTTCGGGTCCTGTCGACTAAACAATGCCATCTGGCAGGACCCAGGGGAAGAGCCTTCCCTGTGGGGGCCCCGACCCTCTGGAACCAGCTCCCCCCTGAGATTAGGATTGCCCCCACCCTCCCTGCCTTTCGTAAACTCCTTAAGACCCACATCTCCCCCTTGCCTATGTTGTTTTGCAATTTGATTGATTGACTCTGTGCCTGTTTTTTTTATATATATTGGGACTGTTTTATGAATTTATTAATTTTAAATTGTAATTAGATTGGTGGGCATTGGATTTGTTATTATGTACTGTTTTTATTATTGTTGTGAGCTGCCCCGAGTTTGCGGAGAGGGGCGGCATATAAATCCAATAAATCTAATCTAATCTAATCTGCAGTACAACAGCGGGAGACTAGAACTAATTCAATCAGTAATACAAACCTCACAAACTGCTTGCTCGGTGATGACTCGACACCAGAGCACAAAGAAGACGGATCTTCCTGATGGTCTGATGGCAGAGCTGCAATAGGTGTTGGAAACCGATGATTGGTTTTGGACTCATGAGGGTGACTGTACCAAGAGGAACGGCCTAGCTTGGCTGGGATCGCCCTTGTATATTCCACTAGCATTGAGGCCTCTAATATTGGAAAGAGGACATGACTCCAAGGTGGCAGGACATTTAACTTTCTTGAAAACCTTGCATTTATTAAGAAGGCAGTTCTGGTGGCCCTCCATGAAAAAGGACATTGAGGCTTATGTAGCAAGTTGCCCAGTATGTGCAGCTGCTAAATGACCCCCAGGTTGCCCCCAAGGACCTTTGCAGACAGTGGCGAGACCGGGGCCACCCTGGAAGGAAATATCAATGGACTTTATTGTGGACCTACCTGAGAGTGGGGGGGAATACAGTGATTTGGGTTGTTACTTACCTTTTTTCCAAACAGGTGCATTTTGTGGTGTGTTCAAAAATCCCCACCGCCAAAACCCTGGCAAGATTGTTCATACAACATGTGTATCGGTTACACGGTGTTCCTGAGCGAATCATATCCGATCGTGGGGTGCAATTTACCTCTAATTTTTGGAAAGAGTTTATGGGGTTATTGGGTACTAAACAGGGGCTCAGCTCGAGCCATCATCCTCAAACCAATGGAGGGTGTGAGAGGACAAACTCCATCCTAGAATAGTAACTGAGGTATTATTTGAACTATCAACAGGATAATTGGAGTGAGCTCTTGCCCTTTGCGGAAGTGGCCTATAGTAACTCATTACACAATATTACGGGGTTCACTCCTTTTAAGTTAGTAAGTGGACAAGACTTTGTACCAATTCCGGAACTACCCCAGGATGAGCCTTAGCACTCATCCTAAAAGATTGGGTGTCGCAACTCAAGGCGACTTGGCCCATAGCGCAGAAGGTGCTTAATGAGGCTCAAATTGCTCATAAGGCCCAAGCGGATAAGAAAAGGATAGCTGCAGAGTACAAGGTGGGAGATTGGGTTTACCTTTCAACAAAATTCTTGAGGACAATGCAGAAATCCAAGAAATTAGGAGCTAAGTACCTAGGTCCTTTCCCTATTATACAAGTGGTAAATTCGGTTACAATGAAGTTAGAATTGCCAAAAGAACTGAGGAAAGTCCACCCGGTATTCCATATCAGTTTGCTGAAACCGGATAGGTGAATTACGGCCCCCGCAACCAGATCCCCCCGCCCTGGTGCTCATTGAGGGTGAGCAACATTTTGAGGTAAAAGAGGTGTTGGACTCCCGGAAAACCAGGGGGAAAATTCAGTATCTGGTAGCTTGGAAACATTTCCCTGTATGACATGCAAAATGGGTGGACAAAAAACATATGAATGCCCAGAGGGAAATTGACTGGTTTCGATTGAAATATCCTGATAAACCGTGATGTAGTATTGTATATATTTGTATTGTTTTGTTTTTGTCTTATAGGACTAAAGTCCCCTTTCCAGGGGGCCCAATGTCAACCTGCGCTTGCTGCTGCTGCATTCTTTGCTTGGTTGTCATAGATACGGGGAGGGGTATATATCAAGGGGGATTGGGAAGTGTGCAGGAGGAGAAAAGTTTCAGTTAGAATAAGTGCTTTGCTTTCGATGCTTTAAGTTCTGATTTGGATAAATTCACTTTGAACCTTAAACAAAAGGACTCTGAGTTTTATTTTGTCTGAATTCTGACTGGCAGCCTTGACAGCAATGTTCCCTCTAATTTTTTTCTGGTGTGGGCGGAAAAGTATAGTGTCTGAGCGACAGTCCCTTTGGGACTGGGCGGCATAGAAAAATAAATAAATAAATAAATAAATAAATAAATAAATAAATAAATAAATAGATAGATAGATAGATAGATAGATAGATAGATAGATAGATAGATAGACAGACAAACAAACAAACAAACAAGAAAAAAATTCCCTTCTTTTTTTATTAAAAGAAATTAATAATAAAACAAAACCAAAATCTATTACTATTATTATCTTCTCTTTTTCCATCCCTGTCTCCTCCCCCCTTGTGTGTGTGTGTGAACTCTTGAACCATTTCCAATTAGAGGTGAGCTATTGGAAATGGTTCAAGAGTTCACACACACACACACACACACACAAACGGCTGGGGGGTTTTTCTCTGTTATTATTTGGGTGCTTTTTACCATATGCTTTAAATCAAGAGTCATTTCTCTCTCTTTCTCTCCCCCCCTCTTGCTCTCTCTCTCTTTCTCTCTCTCTCTTTCTCTCTCTCTATTGCTTTCTTTCTCTCTCACTCTTTCTTTCTATCTCTCTTGCTTTCTTTCTCTTCTCTCTCTTGCTATCTCTCTCTCCCCCTTTCATCTCTCTCTCTTTCTCTCTTGTTTTCTTTCTCTTCTCTCTCTTGCTATCTCTCTCTCCCACCTTTCATCTCTCTCTCTTTCTCTCTTGTTTTCTTTCTCTTCTCTCTCTTGCTATCTCTCTCTCCCCCCTTTCATCTCTCTCTCTTTCTCTCTTGTTTTGTCTCTCTCTCTATTGCTTTCTTTCTCTTCTCTCTCTTGCTATCTCTCTCTCTCCCCCCTTTCTCTCTTTCTCTCAGCAGCGGTAGTAGCCGTGGGGTGGTGGCAAGGTGATCAGCTGTGAGGCAGAGCTCCAGAACAGAGGCACCGACGGCGAGGGGGCTGCGAGAGCACTTTCTCCGAGTGCTTCGGGAATGCCTGCCCTTCCTCTACTGCAGCCCCCTTGCTGGAAGTCTGGGACGAAAGCGCTCCCAGCGAAAGGGCTGCGAGAGGGGCAGGGTGGTCATTCCCGAAGCCTGCGGAGAAAACCCTCTCTCACAGCCCCCTGGCTGGCTGGCAGCGCTTTCATCCCGCAGCTGCCATCGCTGCGGCAGAAGTCGTGCCCCAAGGCAGGAGGCAGCAGAGGAGGAGAAGGGGCAGATCGGGCAGGGCTGAGAAGCCAGGGGCGCATTTGGCCGGAGGCACCGTGGGGAGGAAGGGGCGGCTGCGGCTCCCTTTCCTCCTACTGCCGCACCTTCCCCCCCCCCCCCGTGGGCTGGCAGGGGGATGGGGAGCATGCATCCATGGAAAAGGGTGCGCGGGGGGTATTTTGGGGCGCACGCAGCTTACGGGGAACGGTGCTTGACAGTAGCATTTCCTAGCTTTTGTAAAATTTCTGTTCTGAGCAATTTCTTTGTGAACCTTTTGTGAACCTCTCTAGGAAGCTTATTTTTAATCTCATATCTGGTATGAATTCTATATATTTCATCAATATCATAAGTATCTTTTCTTTACTTTCCTTCATCACTTCTGCCATTACCTCCACCAAATTTTCTCCCTTATCTTCTATCACATTTTGCAATTATAGATAATATTCAGAATGATTCATTTCCAATGTTATAATTGTCTTTATCTATCTTTTTTCTGATTCTGTAAGTCCGTTATCCAGTTTCTGCCATCTTCTTCTCAGTTGCTTCAACTTTCTCCTCAACTTTCTGTAAAAGTTGGACATTTTTTCCATCAATCCTTTCACCTCTTTCAGTTCTTCTCCACTTTAACAATATTTTCTTTGAAGTTCTTTTTAAGATCTATATGCGAAGCTTGCATCATATTCTTCAATTCCATGGTATTAAACATATCTGCTTTTACTGAAGTATCTACCACTTTCTGTCCTGGACTTTGCATTGTTAAAGTAGTCACTGGTATCAAATGTGGTGGTATCTTTTTCATCTTTATAAATTCTTATAATCCAAATATTTTGTAATCCAATAAAAAGGCAAAAGGAAAAATAGTAATAAAAGTGTAATAAAAATAAAAAATAAAAATAGAGGGAACAGTGCCGGGGTGTGTGATTTTAAGCACAATAATCCTGTCTAAATTTAATTGGCATGCAGTTTGGCTCAAAGTGATTTAATTTATTTAATTTAGTATTCTTGAATTGATTGAGTTTAAAATGAATTAATTAAAATGATTTGATTTATTTAAGTTAGTATACTTGAATTGATTGAGATTAAAATGAATGAATTAAAATGATTTAATTTTTTAAAGTTAGTATGTAGTGATACCTTGTTTTACGAACTTAATTGGTTCTGGGATGAGGTTCGGAAGGTGAAAGGTTCATAAGACGAAATATTGTTTCCCATAGGAATCAATGTAAAAGCAAATAATGTGTGCAAACCCATTAGGAAAATCCAAACTTTAAGGTTTAAAGAAAAAGTGGCAGGCGGACAAAGGCCCCCAAAAATCACCATTCCAAAAGCTTCCTATCTTGTCCCAAATTCCCCAAAAAAATCGCCCCTCCAGCCACTTCCTATGCCACCCAAATCGAGGTCATAACAAAGGCAAATGGAGTGAAGAAAGGCAGCAAGGAGAAACGAGGCATTTTGAAAGGAAATGTGAGTTTGAAAGACTTTGGAAGTGATTTGGGGTGGCTTAGGAAGCTTTTGAAGTGGTGATTTCTGGGGGAATTTAGGGCAAGTTAGGAAGCTTTTGGAATGGCGATTTTGGGGGGAATTTAGGGCAAGATAGGAAGCTTTTAGAATAGTGATTTTTGGGGGTATTTAGGGCAAGATAGAAAGCTTTTGGAATGGCAATTTTTGGGGGAATTTAGGGCAAGATAGGAAGCTTTTGAAGGGGCGATTTTGGGGGGATTTCAGGGCATGGTAGGAAGCTTTTGAGGTGGCGATTTTTGGAGGAGTTTAGGGCAAGATAGGAAGCTTTTGGAATGGTGATTTTTGGGGGAATTTAGGGCAAGATAGGAGGTCCTGAATGGAGCAAGATATATAATTGAGCTATAATGGGATATACATATAAATGGTATAGGGATTAAGATTTTATCATTTGAAATGGATTATGGTACAACGATGCTATTATCAAGGGGGGGGCTGTCACATGACAAGGGCTATACTTGCCCCATCTTGAAACAACGTCTGCAGCTCTCTGGTAGCAAGTAGGCTATGCCCCAGCTTGAAAGTCTCTATCTGATGTGGTGGCTATTTGGGAGCACTGTATACTTTGGAGCCTGCATTTTTGGGCCAAATTTAGCCAGGGTAAGGGGTGATATTGTCAGGGTGGCCCAGTGGTTAAAGTGCATTACTGCAGGCTACTTCAGCTAATGAAACCGAAATAATTTGCAGTAATATAAGGGGCAAGGGAATGGCAATGAACTCAGCAGAATAAGAAAGCAGCGAGGCAAAAATAAGCGACATATAGTCAAATGGCATCTCTTTGAGGTATTTCTAACTTTATTTTCTGCAGTTCCTTTTTACAGGGAGAGGTAGTTCATTTCAAACTTTTTCCCAAGTGAGTAAGATGGGAATGTTTCTTATAAATTTCTTTATTGTTTTCACAAATATTTATCACATGATTTGATCAATTTTACAAATCTTAATCCACCTTCATTACATTTTGTGTATGTCCTTAATCCTTTTACATCTTATATTTAATAGTATACATTATACGTTTTTTAAATTTATTTCATTAACATCAAACATTTTCTAAGTGATAACAAAGACATTTGCAAGGTATGGTTATTTTTTCCTTTTTGTACTGATACTTTGTATTGTATATTTTTAAGTTCTCTTTTGAATCCATTCATGCCATTTATTCCATATTCATTTCGATTCGTTAATTTTATTTCCCTTAATTGAATTTGTAATTTCATCCATTTCTACACATGTGTATATTTTATCTATTATTAAATTTTCTGTTGGAGTCTGTTCGTTTTTCCACATTTATGCTATCGCTATTCTGGTTGCTATGTTTATGTGTGTTATAAGAAGGAGTGTTTGTTTAGAATAGTGTCTCTTCCAAATTCCTAGTAGCATACCTTCTGGGGTGTATTCAATTTCTTCTTTGGTGATTTCTGTAAGCCATCTATGGATTGTTTTCCTTGTTTTTTGTAGTTTAGAGCAGGACCACCACATGTGAAAAAATGTGCCTTTTTCATTTTTACATTTCCAGCATGTATCTTGTAGTGTTGGATAGATCTTCGCTAGCCTTGCCAGTGGGATATACCATCTATAGAAAAGCTTGTAATAGTTTTCTTTATATGCTGCTGATAGTGTAATTTTTGATATTGTATTCCAAGTTCTTTCCCATTCTGCTATATGTATTTCACGTTGTATGTTTTTTTCCCAAGCTATCATAGATTTTTTAATTGCATCCTTTGTTCTGTCCTGTTCAAGTAGTAATTGATAAATTTTGGTTATCTGTTTATTCTCATGTCATGTTAAAATCTTGTCTAGTGTTTTGGTGAAAATTTCAATACCTGGTGTTTGTCTGTCTTTCTTATATCTAGATTTCATTTGTGCGTATGTCCACCCATCTATCTTATGGTTTTGCATTTCCAATTCTTGCCTAGTTTTTAAGTCTCCATTTGAATGTAAAATGTCTGTATATTTTATAGTCTTGGTTAAATCTATCAAATTTGGATATATAATGGCTTCCATGGTGGACAACCGCCTCGGGATTTTGTTATAATGTTTCCTTTTAATTTCATGCCATGTTTTTAACAGGGATTTTCTGATCAAATGTCTATTAAAAATAGTTTGATTTTGTCTTTCATCTTTCCATAGATGGGCATGCCAACCCATTTGTAGATCGTGGCCTTCCAATACCAATATTCTTTTATTTGTGAGATTTATCCATTCCTTTATCCATATTAGATTCAGAGCATTATAGTATAATGTTAGGTCTGGAAGCCCCATATCTCCTCTGCTTTTACTGTCTTGGAGGTATGTATATTTGATTCTCGGTTTTTTATTTTGCCAAATAAATTTTGATATTTTTTTTGTTTATTTCCTTTAAAAAAAATTGTTCTATATTAATTGGAGCTGTTTGGAAGAGATAAAGAAATTTTGGGAGAATGTCCATTTTTATTACCACAATTCTACCTAGCATTGATAATTGTAGATCCTTCCATTTTTCTAATTTTTTTTTGTTTCCTGTAGTAGTTTATCATAATTATCTTTCTTGAGGGATATGGTTTTATTGGTTATTATTAGTCCTAAATATTTGGGGGTTTTTGTAGTTTGAATATTCATAATTTCTTCCAGTTTCTTAATTTGCCCTGTAGTCATGTTTTTTGTCATTAGCATTGTCTTTTGTTTATTGATTTTTAATCCTGAAAATTCACTGAAATTTTCTATTTCTTTAATTAACTCAGGGCCTGAGCTTATGGGGTCTTCCAAAAAAATACCATGTCATCTGCATATGCCTGCAGTTTATATTCTTAGTCTTTTAATTTGATTCTTTTTATTTCTTTATTATGTCTTATTTTATTTAGTAGTACTTCTTGTGTTAATATAAATAAAAGAGGTGACATTGGGCAACCTTGGTGTACTCCTTTTTCTATAGGGTTTAGTTTTGTCATGTCGCTATTTATTATTGCTCTAGCCGACTGGGTGGTATATATATTTCTAATGATATTTTCAAATTTATTGCCCAATTTTAATTCTTTAATTAATTCTAATAGGTATTGCCAGTTGACATTATCAAATGCTTTCTGCGCATCCAGGAAGGCAAGAGCTATTTGCCTTCCTGGGTGAGCTTCACTGTACTCCAAAATATCTAGTACTGTCCTTGTGCAGTTTGAAATTTGTCTAAATGGTAGGAAGCCACTTTGATTTGTATTAATAATTTTATTTAAAATTCTTTCTGTTCTTTCTGCTAGAATCGCCATAAAAATCTTATAATCCGCATTTAGCAGTGATATCGGTCTATAATTCCTAATTTTTTGTTTGTCTAAGCCCTCTTTTGGTATCATTGTTATATACGACTCTCTCCATGAGTCCGGAATTTTTGCCTGTTCTAATATTTCATTATATGTTTCTAGTAAAATGGATTCGAATAATTCTTTATTCCCTTTACAAAATTCTCTTGGGAGTCCATCCGGTCCTGGAGTTTTATTATGTTTTTGTTTTTTTAAGGCCGATTGTATTTCTTGTATGGTTATTTTCTCATTTAACATTTGTTTATCAGGATCTTCTATTTGTAACGTATTATTTTCTAATATGTATTTAGTAATTTTTGTGGTTTCTATTAATTCTTCCTTATATAAGTTTTTGTAATAATCCTCTTGTGATCTTTCTGGAGAATCTTAGATGTATTTCCCTCGGGAGTCAATCTCTTTGTGCATAGTTTGTATTGATTCTATATATTTCGTCCAATTCATTTACAACCTCTTCTCGGCTGGTTTGCAGTATCCCCGATACTATAGTTATCATAATCTCCCCTAGGTTTTCATTTTGTGACTCTATTATATTTTGGAATCTTAAGAAATATGAAGATCTCTCTAATTCCAATTGATCAATGAGTTTTCAAGTTCTTTTTTTTTTTTGAAAAAAAGTTTTATTAGTTTTTATCAAGGTTATACAAACTGAAATAATGGGAAACTTTTCAAACATTGTTTCTCATATTACAAACCACGACCACTCAAGGTTATATAAGAAACATAAAAAAAATCAAAAAGATATGTATAAAAGTTTTCCCCCATAACAATTACACTAATCTCTTTCCCCCCCTACCTCCCCCCCTCCTTGAACTTCCCAGAGTGAAATCAAATTTTCGATTCCCTCAAAATCAAAATCATACATACTTAAATTCTATATTAACTATTATCTCTCCCTAACTCTACTACTTTCACACCCAAATCCATTTAGGCTCTTTATACTACTAAGAAAATCCTAAACTATTCATATACTATTTGAAGTTTTTTTGAGTGATATTTAATTTGAATATAATCAATCCATTTTTTCCAGTCCAATATATATTTTTCATTCGAGTGATCCTTCATGTAGGCCGATATCTTCGCCATCTCTGCTAGATTCATGACCTTTAATGTCCATTCTTGAATTGTGGGTAACTCTTCCTTCTTCCAATATTGGGCGATCAAGAGTCTCGCTGCTGTTATTAGATTCAGTATCAATTTAGTCTCTATACTTGTACAGTCTGTGGTAATACCTAATAAGAACAACTGTGGTATAAACTTCAGTTTTTTCTTAAGAACATTTTGCATAATCCACCATATTTTTATCCAAAATGCTTTTACTTTTAGACATGTCCACCACACATGAAAATAAGTAGCGTCCATACAATCACATCGCCAGCATTTAGGCTGTATATCAGGATACATACTAGCCAACTTTTTAGGGTCCAAGTGCCATCTATAAAGCATTTTATAAAAGTTTTCTCTCAAATTTTGAGCTTGTGTGAATTTAACATTTCTTACCCAAATTACTTCCCATGTATCTAATGTAATCGTTTCCTCAAAATTCTGTGACCATTTTATCATACAATCCTTAATTAGTTCTGTTTCAGAGTCTTTTTCTATAAGTATGTTATATATTCTTTTTATGTGCATTGGACCTTGGTCCTTAATTTGTTTTATTAATTGTCCTTCCTGTTGTTCCATACCAAGTCTTTGATCCTTTTGCCATCTATCATTCAACTGTGCGTATTGAAACCATGTTTGCACTAATCCTTCTTCTTTTAAATCATTCAAAGATTTTAATTGTAATACTCCTTCGTTTAATTTCAGTAATTCCTTATATGTTACAACATCTTGCCTTTGTTCTGTACTAGTATTCTCTATTGCGTGTCTGGGCGCCGCCCATATAGGTACTTTATAATCCATTATCCCTTGATATTTTCTCCAGACACGCAACAGAGCATTCCTTAGTACATGGCTCTTGAAAGTCCTGTCCACCTTTTGATTGTAAACCAAATATGCATGCCAGCCATATAACAATTCATACCCTTCTATATTCAATATCATTTCATTAGTTAAGTTTACCCAATCACTTATAGTTACCAAAACTGTTGCATCATAATACAATTTCAAATTAGGCAATTTTAAACCACCTCTTTCTCTTATATCCTGCATTATTTTCATTTTTACTCTTGGTTTTTTCCCTTGCCATACATATTTATTAATTCCTCTCTGCCATTCCAACAATTTTGAATCATTTTTAAGTATTGGTATCATTTGAAACAAAAACAAAAATTTAGGTAAAACATTCATTTTGATTACCGCTATCCTCCCCAACAGTGATAATTGTAATTTTTTTCCATTTATCCATCTCTATCTGTATCTTGGACCATAAAGTTTCATAATTATGCTTATATAATTTTCCATTCTCTGCTGAAATATAAACCCCCAGGTATTTTACTTTTTTCACAATCTCACATCCAGTTGCCTTTACCAAACCATCTTTTTGATTCCCTGTCATATTTATCGTTATCATCTTGGTTTTCCCCACATTAATTTTAAAACCCGATACTTTTCCATACTCCTTGATAATTTCCATTAATACCTTAGTAGATTGTAGAGGCTGTGTTAATGTTACCACCACATCATCTGCAAATGCACGCACTCTATAATCATGATGTTTAACTATAACTCCCCTTATTTCCTCTACTTTACGTATTTTATTTAACAACATTTCCAAAGACAATATAAACAATAATGGTGATAATGGGCAACCCTGCCTTGTACCTTTACCAATTTGAAAAGATTCTGTTAAATTCCCATTAATTATTATCCGTGCAGTTTGTTCTCTATATATTGCTTTAATAGACTGAGTAAAATGTTCTCCCATTTGCATTTTTTGAAGTATCTTTTCCAAAAATTGCCAATTCAATCTGTCAAACGCTTTCTCGGCATCTAAAAACATTAGCACCGCCGGAGTCTGAATATCTCTCCTAAGATACTCCAATATATTCACAATTTGTCTAACATTGTCTCTCATCTGTCTACCTTGTATAAAACCTGTTTGATCTTTATGTATTATCTGTTGCATGATTGGCATCAGTCTGTTAGCTAAAATTTTTGTAAAAATTTTATAATCTATATTAAGCAGTGATATAGGTCTATAATTCTTAGGCTGAGTGTGATCTTGATCTTCTTTTGGAATTAGAGAAATAAAAGTTGTTTTCCATGATGGAGGGACCCTATTTCCTTCTAGTATTTTATTGAATAATTCTTTAAGTGGTTCCACTATCTCATCCTGAAGGCTCTTATAATACACTGCTGTCAAACCATCCGTGCCTGGAGCTTTACCTATTTTTAACTGTTTAATTGCCAGTAAAATCTCATCTTTAGTTATATATGAGTTTAATTTCTCTTTTTGTGCTTCGGGGATTTTAAGAATGCACTCCTTATCTAAATATCTATCTATGTCAGTACCTTGTATTTTGTCTTTTGTGTACAAATCTCTATAAAAATCTATAAAAGCCTTTTTAATCAAATCCTGTTGAAATACCTCTTTACCTTTATATAATACCTTATCTATTGTTCGTGTTTTTTGCTTTTTCCTTAACATATATACTAACCATCTACCAGGTTTATTGGCATTACAAAAATTATTATGTTTTGCATATTGCAAGTTAGTAGCTACTTGGTCTGAAACCAACATGCTAAATTGTGATCTTAATAATGTAATTATTTCTCTAATTTTCTTATCTTCTGGGTTATATATCAGTTCTTGTTCTTTCTTTTTAATTTTTTTTCCAATTCCTCTTTTTTTTGTTTCTGTTTCCGTCTATAAACATTATTCTGGTTTATTAATACCCCCCTCATAAAGGCTTTACTTGCGTCCCAGACCATATCTATCATTGTTTCCTTTTGCATATTTAAGGTAAAAAATTCCTTCATCAGCTTTTTACATTCCGAAACATTCCTATCATATCGAAATAAATTTTCATTTAGACGCCACGTTCTCCTAGGTTTCTCTCCCGTTTCCAACTCCATCCATACTGGACTATGGTCTGACAGTGTTCTTGGGCAAATCTTTATCTTCTTAACTCTAGAACAAAATCATTTGTTATTAGTATAAAGTCAATTCTTGAAAATGAGTGATGCCTATCTGAGAAAAAAGTAAAATCTTGTTCTTTATCATTCCTTTCTCTCCATAAGTCTCTTAATTCTATATCATCCATCATATCAAAAAACGATTTAGGGAGCTTAGCCTTATTTTGAATATTTTTAGAAGGGCCCTTCTTGTCTATTTTAACATCAATTACTCCATTCCAATCTCCCATCACTATATATGATTTACGATCCAAGTTTATTAATTTTTTGTGTAATAACTCATAAAATTTTCCTTGCTGTTGGTTAGGTGCGTATATTCCAACTACCATAAAATTCTTTGTCTCTATTGTTAAGTCAATTATTATATATCTGCCCAGATTATCAGCTTCTATCACTTTAACTTTAAGATCAGGTCTTACATATACAACAATTCCATTCTTTTTTCCCGGGGCCGATGCAATATATGGTGTCCCTAATTTTGCGTTCTGTAAAAACTTTTGATCTTCCAGTCTTATGTGAGTCTCCTGCAAGCATATTATATCATTTTTAAATTGTTTCAAATAATGAAATACTTTTCTTCTTTTTTGCGGTGAGTTTAAACCATTAACATTCCATGTCAAAAATTTAATTGCCATCTTTGGCACCCGAAAGCCTCTGGAGCACTGCCTCCAGGTCCGCTGGAGTCGTTTTAAATCTGGCTCCTCCCACTGCTTTCGTTCCATCCACCACTTGGGCATATGTCATCAAGGGTAACTTGGTCTCTTGCTCTCTACGCCTTGCTACTGCGCGTGTTTGCCTCTGGTCTTGTGGTTTTAGTTGTTTCTGGGTTTTACCCCAAACTTTTATCTCTTCTGGTGGTTGAATTGAGCCTTCTTGTATAGCCATCGCTCCTTCCTGTGCCTGCTCCTTCCTTGGTACTATTGCTTGTTCCTGACGTGCCTTTAAAATTTTTTCATAAAAATCTCTTGCTTTCACTACTGTATTAAGGCGATGCCTTTCTCCCTTGTATGTAACTATTAATCCATATGGGACATCCCATCTATATTGTACTTGTCGCATTTTTAGCTCAGAAACCAGAAAAGAATAGTCCTTCCTTGCTTTTAACATCTTAGGAGGGATTTCTTTCAGTACAGCAACTTCTTGCCCTAGAACTTGAAGTTTGTTTTGAAATGAGTGTTGTATAACTCTGTTTCTTGCACCTCTTGTAACAAAATATATAACAACATCTCTTGGTAATTTCCTTTGTCTGGCAATCCATGAGTTCGCACGGTAAATTTTATCAATATTCCAAGCCCAGTCAACATCTTTATCCTCTAAAAATTTCTCCAAGGCGTCTGCAAAAATTTGTCTTAGATCTTCTCCTTCATTTTCTCTCAGACCTCTTATTCTGATAGCCCCTTCCATAGATCTATATTGCATCATTACACATTCAGCATCTGATATTTCTATCTTCTCTTGTACCTCCTCCATTTTATTTTCCAGCTGTAAATTAATTTGTTCGATTTCTTGTATTTGTAACAGTATCCCTTGAAATGCTAAAACAATATCCTCCCTCATCGCCTCATGTTGATGTTGAATTGTTTCCATCACACCATCAACTTTTTCCTCCCATTTCTCCTCCATTTTCTGAATTTTTTCATCTAACTCTTCTGATTGTTTTTTAAATCCCATTTGTAATGCCTGATGCAACTCCTGTATAGTTGTGGCTGGTGGATCTAGGAATGGTGCTTTGGGCTGTTGTTTAGAAGCCATTTCCAAATCAATTTGTCTATCCTTTCTTCTTAATATTCTTTCTTAAATACTTTATCCCCACTTTTTCTTTCCTTCTTTTCCCCTCCCTTCCAGAAGACTAATTGTTATGTTTACAAGGGAAGTCCATTTAAAGTAAACAAGAAAAGTCTTTGAGCCGGCTCGAATTCACAATCTCTAACGATCACTAACGATCACTCTCGCTCAAACTTTCACTTTTCACTTTCGTTTCTGCCTAGCACAGCACCATTTTCAGAGCCGCTTTACTTCCGCTGAGCTCAGAAGAGAGTTTTAATAGAGTTGAAAAAAAAAAAAAGACGATACTTGCTATTTTCTTTCCTTTTTCCTCGCAATTCACTCTGCCTGCAGCAATATTCTTCCAGAAGCCTTAGTTGTTACAATCTTGCAGGGCTTCCCTCTTACCTCCCCCGAAAAATTCCCTGGGGGGTCAAAAGGGGCTCTACCCTTGCCCAGCTGCTCTCTTCACCCTCTTCTCACAGGGGGCGAAGTTTTCAAGCCACTAGACAGCCGATTTTCGCTGTTCTAGCGACTACACTATCTCGAGGGTTGGCAGTCTCAGAAGAGGCTGCCAGCAGCAACAACGGAGCCACCGGAACGAGTTTTCAAGTTCTTTATGTGAGTCATTAAATTTTTGGTCGACCTGTTCTAATTTTTTCTCCGTCTGTTCCGTTTTTTTTCTCTACTAGCATTATTTTTTGTTCATTTTTTTGTGTCGCCAATTGGGCAGTTTCCAACCTATTTTCTAACCTTAATATATCAGATTTTAACTCTAAGTGATTGTTTGTAATAAGTTCCTGCAATTTTAACATTGTCTCCTGCATAACCGTTAATGTTTTATTCATATTCTGCATCAGTGAAGAACTCTCTTTTTCTTTTTCTAAGTTCAGCATCTCATCTATTTGTCTTTGTGAGGCTGGAGAGGCTGTATTTGCAGGTGTTGCCAATGTTGTTTTTTACCCCTCTGGGTTGGTAGTTAGCCATTTCTTTTATAATCTGATTTTGCTTTTCTAGGATAGTGTATATTCTATTCCATATAACCATATGAGGTATCTATACAAATTGGGAGTTATTCTTACAATTCATTAATTCTTAATTCATAAACTGGATTTCTAAACGATTTAAAACTAAGTAGATTATAACTATATCTATAAAATATATATTATGATTTTAATATACCAGTAGGTTATAAACAATTAATCTTAATATCTATATTTACTTCTAAATTCTTATTCAAATAATAGCTTTAATATAAAAATATTGTAATCTAAAGAGAATTATTAGAAAGTAAATACAACTTATGATACTCTATTATATAATAAATGAAGCTATTCAGTAAAATTTACAATTAATATAAACTTATTCTATATTCTATATTCCATATATATTCACATTAATAGAAAGAGGTAAGAAAAATAGTGAAGGTAAAGAAAGGAAAAGAGAGAAGGAGATATTGTTTAAAATATATATTATGATTTTGATATACCAGTAAGTTATCTAAATTCTTAATGTAAAAATTATTGTAATCTAAAGAGAGTTATTGGAAAGTAAATATAATTTATAATCTGATTCTATATATTCTATTATATAATCCTATAAAAGATAAAATATGCAATTAATATAAACTTATTCTATATTCTATATTCCATATATATTCACATTAATAGAAAAAGGTAGGGAAAATAGTGAAGGTAAAGCAGGGAAGAGAAAGAAGGAGATATTGTTTCTTATTTGTTGCTTTTCAGTTTGCTGTTTGGAGTTTCTTGCTATTATGGTGATCAAGTTCCAAATCCTTCTCTGCGGAGTGATCTGTAGTGGCACGCTGTGGTAACATGTTGTCTTTCAGTCGCCTCCTCAGTCGCCTCCTCCGCCCAAGCTTCCCCGGATTCTTTTTATCTCGTATCAGTTTCTATTTTAAAAATTCAAGAGTCAAATGTCAAATCTCTTCCTTGTAATTCACTTCTTAAAGTCCAACACACCACAGATCCAAGGTTACGTTCTATTTCTTATTTCCGCACTCTGAAACTCCTTTTAAGTTTTAAGTTCCGTTCTTTGTCGCTTTCTGTTCTCTCCTTCCTTAGCTGCCTGTCAAACCGCTCAGCTCTAAATACCATAGAAAGGAATGTTTGCTGCTTGTTTAACTGTTTGGCATTTGAGATCATTGAAAGAGAAAGGAATATTCTCCTGCACACACCGCTTTCTCAGATTCGACAGTTCCGGTTTTTCGATCCGAAGCAAAAGTAGATATCCAATGTGATTCAATATAGTTCTATAAATCTGTAAATCTCCTATCGGGGTGGGCTATTTCTGTTGTACAACAATTATTCTGTATTTATTGTGCCAAAATTGTTCTTCTAGGAATCCTCAGTAAACAGTACACAGTATAATTTTATAAAAACATGCAGAAAGATCTGTATACCTCACTTGCTTCCCTCTGCGGTGGCTCTTTGAGGCTTCAGGCCCGCCATACTGGTGACAGCTGTGACAGGCGCCTTCAATCTCCAATAGAGAGGGTGTCCTTCGCACCGATTGTGAAATGCCTTTACCAATCGATGCCTGGATAGTCCCTCATTACCCACGTCACCCTCCAAACGAACTGCCCTGAAAGGTCACAGAGATCAAAGGAAAAAGCAATAGCAGCTGCTCCACCCCTTGTCGCCAACCCGGAAGCCAAGATGGGAATGATTCATGCCTGTCAGTAAGTATTTGGTCATGTCAAGGGACAGTCTGGCATTTCACGCACAGCCCATATGAGGCACCTGTCATCTAAGTGCTGTAGTTGCTGGTACTGGAAGAATTGCTAGAATATGCTGTTCAGGAATCCAACAGGAATTCTGCTAGGCCAATGAAATGATTATCCATGCCCACATGGATGCATACATTTGATCAAGGCATCATGTTTTACAAATGAAGTGTCACATACTTTGCCAATCCACCATTTGTTGTCATAAACACAGGCAACCTACTGACCAAGCTGGAGTTCAGGCACATCAGGCCAATCAAGGACACAAGAGATCACGTGACCCTGCTAAAGAACCCGGCAGTGCCAATCAGAAACCCACAACCCCTGCAAAACCTGTCCTGAACTCACCAGGGCACCCCCAACCAAGGTACACATACACCACACACCCCTACAGAAAAGCAGGAGAAAAAGCAAGTGACAAATAACAACTAATTCAAAAACAACTAACAACAAATAAATCTACATCAACCAAAAGACAGCTAAAGCACAACAAAGAGACATCAACAGCACCCACCTCAACACCACCAGACACAACTGGATACTAAACCCCAGCTAACCAAGATATAACTCTTGATCACACCCCCACACTCCTACACCCCTCACACCACATTTGCACACACCCTGAAAATATGCCTAGCAAACTAAAAGCAGAACTGCCACCACTGCATTCTACCACACCCACCCTGCAACTTACCACACACATGAAGAATTACCTACACAGAGAGAGAGAAGATGCACCAACCACGCACATGGAAGACCTACTCCCACAAGCAAAGATGAAGACGGAACTGACTCCATGGTGTGCTGTAGATAGTGCTCCTCCCCTCAAACCTCCAGAACTATATTTGCAATAAATGCAAACTTATCCAATTACTTGCAGAAAAAATAAAAAACCTAAAAAAACTAAAACACCAACACCAAAATGAGAAAGACCAACATACTCCCAACAAAGCCAACACCTCAGAGGAGCACAGGCGATTCAATACCACCGAGGTAGCAAATGGCTGGACACACATCACCCAAAGAAGAAAAAACAAACTAAACACCAAACCTCCACCAACTCCAACCCACCTCCTCCCAAACCCACTGCCTACAAGCAACAAGTATTCAGTATCCTGGCAGAAGAAAACCAGCAAACCTCCGATAAGGAACCACCAAGAACCAAGCACAACACAACACCACCAAATGCCTCCACAACGAAAGCTAAACAACCCCCCACCCTAACCCAACCAAAAAGAAAAGGAGAGTACTGGTAATCAGAGATTCAATCATCAGAGGAACCGAACCTGCCATCTGCAGACCTGACAATCAATTCAGAGAAGTGTGTTGCCTCCCTGGAGCTAAAATTTCTGACATAACGCAAAACCTTACCAAAATATTGAAGCCCACTAACTACTACTCCCTACTGGTGATCCATGTGGGAACCAATGACACAGGGAAAGACTTGAATCAAATAATGAAAGACTATGACCACTTGGGCAACACAAACAAAAAGATAAGTGCACAGGTTGTTTTTTCTTCCATTCTACCCACAAGAGGACGACATCCAGCCAGAGAACACAAATTCCCGCAAATAAACCACTGGCTAAGGGGATGGTGTCGCCAAAGGAACTTTGGCTTCCTCAACCACAGCCTATAATATCTCCAAGAAGGGCTTCTAGCAAGAGATGGGCTACACCTTACTAGAGCTGGGAAGAACCTCCTAGAAAATCAACTAGTCCAACTTATCAGGAGGGCTTTTAACTAGTTCCGAGAGGGGCGGGTGACCAAACTAAGAGACTGGACAACGAACAAAATAAGGGAGGGGAACAAGTCAAGCCTTTATCAGAGGATAAAAAATGTCTACCCAGATTTAGACACAAACACTTAAAGTGCTTGTACACTAATGCACAAAGCCTAGGGAACAAACAGGATGAACTGGAATTACTAATGCACGAGGGCCAATATGATCTAATTGGTATTACAGAAACCTGGTGGGATGAAACACATGACTGGAACATGCAGATAAAGGGTTACAACCTCTTCAAGAAAAACAGGTCAAATAAGAAAGGAGGTGGAGTTGCACTATACGTAAATGACCACTACACTACCACAGAGCTATACCCAACCAAAGAAAATAGCCCCCTGGAAATCATATGGGTTAATATAAAAGAAAAGAAGTGCAACACTACAATTGGAGTATACTACAGACCACCAAACCAAACAGATACAATGGACAACCTCTTTACAAGACAACTAACAGAAATATGCAACAAGCACAGCACAACAATAATGGGAGACTTTAGCTATTCTGACATTAACTGGAAAACAAACTCAGCACCAAGTGGAAAGTCTGATAGATTTCTCACCAGTCTCGCTGATAACTTTCTAACCCAAAAAGTGGAAACAGGAACCAGAGGGATTGCAATACTCGACCAAATATTAACAAATAGGGAAGAAATGATAGAGGCAATTGAAGAAGAAGGGACACTGGATGAGAGAGACCATGTCATCCTCAAATTCAACATATTACAATCACCAACTGCTGTACCCAACACCACTAGAGTCCCAGACTTCAGAAAAGTGGGCTATAACAAGCTCAGAGCAAACCTGAAAAAAAAACCCTGGAAGGAACTTCTAAAGGGTAAAACGACACAGGAAGCCTGGGAGGTCCTAAAAACAGTATCATAGATGCCCAAGACAATACAATCCCCATGAAAAAGAAAAACAGGAAAACCAAAATGAAACCAGCTTGGTTTAAACAAAGAACTTGGAGACAACATAAAAGAAAAAAAAGCCAAATGCAAAAAATGGAAAGAAGGATTCATAACCAAAGCGGAATATCAGCAAAAAGCCAAAACCTGCAAACAACAAATAAAAACAGCAAAGGCCCAACATGAACAATACCTTGCAACGAAAGTCAAAGAGAACAAAAAAAATTTCTTCCAGCACATAAACAAGAAGAAGACAATCAAGGAAACAGTCACTACACTAAAAAATGAAGACGGTAATGAAATCACAGACAACAGAGACAAAGCACAGCTGCTCAACATCTACTTTGCATCAGTGTTCACACAAAATGGGACCACCTACCAACCAACCTGCAAATCTGCAACAAATAGCCCCGGAACAGAACTCAGCATAGACAAAAACACAATAAGGGACTACTTGTGGGAGCTCAACAAGTACAAATCACCAGGGCCAGACGGACTTCACCCCAGAGTCCTAAAAGAACTGGCAGACACCATTGCTGAACCACTTCTCCTCATCTACCAAAAATCCTGGACCACTGGAGACCTTCTGGAAGATTGGAAATGACCTGACGTAGACCCCATTCACAAAAAAGGTAAAGAGACTGACCCAGGCAAATACAGACCAATCAGTCTGACTTCTATACCTGGAAAAATACTGGAGAAAATAAAACAACTTTGCCACTACCTAGAAACAAACAACATTATATCCAACAGCCAGCATGGGTTTGTCAGAAACAAATCATTCCAAAACAACCTCATATCATTTTCAACACTATAACCAAATCAGTGGACCAACACAACGCAGTAGACCTCATATACTTAGACTTCAGCAAAGCTTTTGAAAAAGTTGACCACAACCTCCTAATCCACAAATTAGAACAAAATGGGGTAGGTTACAACACATGCAGATGGATAAACAGTTGGCTGTCCAAACGCACGCAACAAATTGTCCTCAACGGTTCCAAATCCACATGGAAGAAGGTAGGTAGTGGGGTACACAGGGTTACGTCCTGGGCCCTGTACTCTTCAATATTTTCATCAATGACCTGGACGAGGGAGAAGAAGGGGAACTTATCAAATTCGCAGATGACACCAAGCTGGCAGGGGTAGCCAACCCCCTAGAGGACAGGCTCAAAATACAGAAAGATCTAGACAGATTAACACTATGGGCCCACACTAACAACATGATGTTCAATGTCGACAAGAGTAAACTCCTTCACCTTGGTAAAAAAAAACAACAACCTAGACACACATACAGCCTGGGAGAAACCCTACTTAGCAGTAGTGACTGCGAAAGAGATCTTGGATTCTTGGTGGATAATCAACTAAACATGAGCCAGCAATGTGCAGCAGTGGCTAAAAAAGCCAACACTATCCTAAGCTGCATCAACAGGGGGATACACTCCAAGACCAGGGAAGTATTAATACCACTCTACTACACCCTGGTCAGACCACATCTGGAGTACTGCATCCAGTTCTGGTCACCACATTTCAAAAGAGATGTTGAAACTCTGGAGAAGGTGCAGAAAAGAGCAACCAAAATGATTAGGGGACTTGCATCCAAGACTTATGAAGAGAGATTGCGGGAACTGGGTATGGATAGCCTAAAGAAAAGGAGGGCCAGAGGGAACATGATAGCTGTATACAGGTATATGAGGGGTTGCCACAGAGAGAAGGGGGCCACTCTATTTTTCAGAGCACCAGAGGGCCGGATGAGAAACAACGGCTGGAAGCTGACCAAGTAGAGATTCAACCTAGAAGTAAGGAAGAACTTCCTGATGGTCAGAGCGATCAACCAGTGGAACAACCTGCCTGCGGAGGTTGTGAACTCCCCAACTCTGGACACTTTCAAAAGCAGATTGGACTGCCAATCTATAAATAAATTTATCCCAGGTACACTCACTGCGTCCTCTGATTTACAGAGCTTGGCAACAAATGAGGAAGAATCATTTGACACTCTACTTAATGAAATTTGGTTAAAGTGATTTTCATGAATTCCAGTAACTGTGGAAGATTTACTGAATTGTTTCTCTTGCGCAGATCGTGAAGATTCAATGTCATCATTGGAAACAGAAATGAACTTGATTTTATTTATTTTTTGTTCGCAAAATTCAAATAAGCCTTTTGCTGTGAAAATTTGGCTTTTTTTAGGTCTTTGCAAACTAGCCTGAGCTGCTAGTTGCTTTACTGACTCTTTACTCTTGTGCAGATTGGCCTAGTGGAAAAGATTCTTGTTGTATTTCTGAACAGCATATTCTAGCAGTTCTTCCAGTACCAGCAACTACAGCCCTTGGACGACAGTATAAATTACCCAAAAAAGCAGCTAAAATTATCAGTGAAAAATTCTTGTCTCTGCAGCCCTGATGCTTTACTATAGCTTGGGAACCATTAAGACACCTCCTTTAGGCTTCAGAACTTAGGCAAAGACACCCAAAAGAGGCTTATGTAAGATGCTTCAGGCTTGGGAACCTGTGACAAGTGCCCCACCTGTGGCTGGACATCTCTGACTATTGGGCGTGACCTCTTGGCGATGAGTCACCATTGACCAACGCATGTTTAAAGCACTAAGTGACTTATACAGCCATTAGAAACATCAATGGGCCTGTTTCCTCTATCATGCAAAAATGCTGACAAAAAAAACACTTTTTCGTACCCTTATTTGAAACCTGCCCTCATCCTTCCATTTCCTAACAAACATTCCTGCTTTTTAGTTTTCTTGAATACGATGTTATAACATAATGTGTTCTTTATTTTTTATTTATTTTTTTTAAAAAAATGCTGATTATTGAAAAAAGAATCACTTTTACTGCACTTGTATCAAGGGTGCAGTGCAGAAATCACAGGCTGTCCGCAAACAGTTGAGGACCTTTTTTCAATCCTTATATGAAGAGACAACAAAATTAAAGCAATATATTCTTAAAGAAGAGAGTCTGCTCTTTCTAATGATGCTATTTGAAGAGGATTGAAGCTGTCCCACAGGATCAAACAGGGCATCAAAGATAGCCAAAATTTGGCAAAAAAACATTAAGTACCAACTTTGAACTTTTCTCTTTTTTTCAACAACTTGAAGGAAAGTGCTGCAAATTGGAAGCCCTCATTGTATCTGCGTACGTAGTACACCTGCCAAAAATCAACCTGAAAGGCCACATAGTTTTGAAACTATAGCAGCCTGAAGATTGCTGTACATTCATTTTTGAGGGGTTTTTTTGCAAAGTTTGAGCCTGAACCATGTAAAAGGACTAGGACTAGGTACATGGGGTTTTGCCAGTTTATAAAGCCTTACAAGGTGTTGTACATACTCCTGGTCAGTTGAAGGATGATGAAGAACTTGAGGACTCTGATACAGATATGTTTATGAATTAGTGGTAGGCCTGGGGTTACAGGTAGTAGAACAGGTGGGAGGCCAGCCACAGGATGTTGCTATGAACCCAGAATCTAGCGAGGAAGAAACAAACATTCTCTGGGTCAATCCTAAATTCAGAAGGGTCCAAAAATATAAGGAAAAGGTGTTTGGAAGAAGATATTAAGGGGAGGAATGGGTTAAATACTGGAATGATGTATTTGGTACGTCAGTGGGCCAGTGGGGAAGTAGGGTGGCGTTTCAATGTTGTAGTGCTAAAATGGTGTTTCCATTCAGCTCCCAAGCGAGTTGTGTTTCTGTGTTATTTTACAGTCATTTCTGCTGTTTTTGAATCATGCTGTGAGTACATAAATCTTGGTAAACAGAGGAGGCTGGGAGGAATGCATGATGAATGTAATTAAGAGAGATAACAGGAGAAAAAGGAATGTGCTAGTATGAACTGCATTTTGAATACAGAAGAGAATAAAGATGGAGTTTCTTTGTTTATGAAATACTGCATTTAGTAAGAGTTATTTGTAATAGCTAAAGTTCTACCAGAAACCAGAACACAAGGTGTGCAGGTTCTCCAAATATCTCCAACATAGAATTCTCCAAATTTCTCCAACATGCTACTGAAACTGCTGCATGTACAGCTTCTAGAATTTGGCCCAAAATGTCATTTTTGCTGGCTCAGTATTTTGCAAACCTTTATTTGAGGTCTCCTTGTCAAGGCTGTGAGTAAAGGTAATAACATTGATGTGGTGGTGCATCTTGGCACAAATGATTTGTCCCAGAGAAATGTCAATGTAGTAAAAAGAGATTTTCAATGTCTAAGTGTGGAGCTGGGTAAAATAACAGATTCAGTGACTTTCTCAGAGGTGTTACCGGTTTGTGGTCAAGACGATAAAACAACATGTATCAGAGAGTTTAATGTGTGGTTAAGGCAGTGGTGTAAAGCTGAAGGTTTTGGCTATGTAAGTCATGATGTCAGTAGGGAGGGATGTTTAAGAGGGATGGTTTGCATCCATCATACAGAGGTACCCAGGTACTCGGTGAGGAATTCAGAACT
Source organism: Erythrolamprus reginae (assembly GCF_031021105.1). Classification (NCBI taxonomy): domain Eukaryota; kingdom Metazoa; phylum Chordata; class Lepidosauria; order Squamata; family Dipsadidae; genus Erythrolamprus; species Erythrolamprus reginae. The sequence continues at coordinate 76,101,680 of NC_091953.1, forward strand.
TTTTTGGACAGGCATTTAAACTAGGTAAAGGGGACAGAGATGTAACTGATGTGGGTGATTTCTGTCCCCGACCAATGAGGATAAAGCAGTTTTTGGAAGCTTATGAAAAGGGAGCTGCAAATAAAAGAGATGTAGTTGTTGATGATAAGGGGCAAACTAATAATGAAAATAATGTTCTTCAGGTAATGTGCACGAATGCTCGAAGCTTGAGCAACAAGCTCTGTGAATTAATGGCCATAATATCTAGAGATAATTTGGACCTGGTTGCCATAACTGAGACATGGTTTAAGGATTCTAATGAATGGGAAATATCCATACCAGGATATACACTGTATAGGAAGGATAGAATAGAGAGAAGGGGAGGTGGAGTAGCCATTTATATTAAAGAAAGTCTAAAAACAACACTAATTCAAAATACATGTCAAGATCTAGGGACTCTCTGGATTTGCATGCAAAATAAAGAAGGTTCTGTCATTAGAATTGGGGCAATCCGAGGAATATGACAACAAGATGGTGGATGAAATTACCCAAATGGCAGTAAAGGGAGATATTGTGGTTATGGGTGATTTCAACATGCCTGATGTTGACTGGAATATCCCCAGTGCCCTTACATGCAAAAGTAAGAATATAGTAGAGGCCTTTACAGGAGCAGCTCTGGCACAGCTGGTTAAGACACCAACTAGAGGGGAGAATATTCTAGATTTAGTTTTTACGAATGGGAATTGGGTTTCAGATGTCAAGGTGGGAGAAAATTTAGGTTGCAGCGACCATCTATGTTTGTGGTTTGATGTAAAAACGCATTGTGAGCAATCCTATAATGCAACCAAAGTATTGGATTTCAGAAAAACAAATTTTAATGCAATGGGGAAATATTTAGATAATGAATTAAAGGGGAGGGATAAAATGGCAGGAGCGAGCACCCAGTGGACTGTATTAAAAAAGGCCATCTTAAAAGCCACTGGACTGTATGTAAGACAAATAACTAAAGGTAAAAGGAAGAAGAAACCGCTATGGTTTAGCAATGATGTAAGGGCTATAGTCAATGAAAAAAAGGCTGCCTATAGGAGGTATAAAGAGTCTGGAAGTATAGCTGATAGGGAGGTGTATAAAATGAGACAGAAGGAGGCGAAACAGATAATATATGCTGCTAAAGCCTCAAAAGAGGAAGAAATTACCAAATCTCTAAAGAAGGGGGATAAAGCCTTCTTCAGATATATTAGTGATAAGAAGAAGAAAAACTGCGGCATCACGAAGCTTAGTACCGGGAATAATACATGCATTAATGGGAATAAGGACATCGCTGACCATTTCAATAGCTACTTCTGTTCAGTTTTCTCAAAAGACACCTTACAAAATAAAACTATAGAGGGATATAGCATTGCTTCCAGCTGTACGGATTCAGCTCCAGTGATCTTAGAAGCCGATGTCTTAGAAGAACTTGAACGATTAAAGATAAATAAGGCAATGGGTCCAGATGGCATCCACCCCAGAGTTCTTAAAGAACTCAGATCTGTCATTGCTACCCCCCTGACTGATTTGTTTAACCAATCCTTGTTAACAGGAGATGTTCCTGAGGATTGGAGAATGGCCAGTGTTGTGCCTATCCACAAGAAGCGCAGTAGAGAAGAAGCTGGTAACTACAGGCCAGTTAGCTTGACATCAGTTGTAGTTAAAATGATGGAGACTCTACTCAAAAAGAGGATAAATCAGCACCTAAAAAACAATAACTTATTGGACCCAAATCAGCATGGCTTTACTGAAGGCAAATCATGTCAGACTAATCTCATTGATTTCTTTGATAACGTCACAAAGGTGTTGGATGAAGGTGGTGCCGTGGATATTGTCTACCTGGACTTCAGCAAAGCCTTTGATACGGTTCCACATAAAGAGCTGATAGATAAATTAGTGAAGATTGGACTTAATCCCTGGATAGTTCAATGGATTTGCAGCTGGCTGAAGCGTAGACATCAGAGAGTTATTGTTAATGGCGAGTATTCTGAGCAGAGTCAGGTTACAAGCGGTGTGCCACAAGGGTCTGTTCTGGGTCCTATTCTTTTTAATATGTTTGTGAGTGACATAGGGGAAGGTTTGGTAGGGAAGGTTTGCATATTTGCCGATGACTCTAAAGTGTGCAATAGGGTTGATATTCCTGGAGGCGTCTGTAATATGGTAAATGATTTAGCTTTACTAGATAAATGGTCAAAGCAATGGAAACTGCAGTTTAATGTTTCCAAATGTAAAATAATGCACTTGGGGAAAAGGAATCCTCAATCTGAGTATTGTATTGGCAGTTCTGTGTTAGCAAATACTTCAAAAGAAAAGGATTTAGGGGTAGTGATTTCTGACCGTCTCAAAATGGGTGAACAGTGCAGTCAGGCAGTAGGGAAAGCAAGTAGGATGCTTGGCTGCATAGCTAGAAGTATAACAAGCAGGAAGAGGGAGATTATGATCCCGCTATATAGAATGCTGGTGAGACCACATTTGGAATACTGTGTTCACTTCTGGAGACCTCACCTACAAAAAGATATTGACAAAATTGAACGGGTCCAAAGACGGGCTACAAGAATGGTGGAAGGTCTTAAGCATAAAACGTATCAGGAAAGACTTAATGAACTCAATCTGTATAGTCTGGAGGACAGAAGGAAAAGGGGGGACATGATCGAAACATTTAAATATATTAAAGGGTTAAATAAGGTCCAGGAGGGAAGTGTTTTTAATAGGAAAGTGAACACAAGAACAAGGGGACACAATCTGAAGTTAGTTGGGGGTAAGATCAAAAGCAACATGAGAAAATATTATTTTACTGAAAGAGTAGTAGATCCTTGGAACAAACTTCCAGCAGACATGGTAGATAAATCCACAGTAACTGAATTTAAACATGCCTGGGATAAACATATATCCATCCTAAGATAAAATACAGAAAATGGTATAAGGGCAGACTAGATGGACCATGAGGTCTTTTTCTGCCGTCAGACTTCTATGTTTCTATGTTTCCTAGAACTCCCCATTTTTAGACTTTTGAACTAAAATTTTGCACAACATAGTTTTATATCATAAAGAAACTATGTGCCAAATTTCATATCTGATATGGTAATGTGGGGACCACTGGTCCACTTCACACAGAATGACCCTAGCAATAGTCACATACGTTGCTAATCAGCTGGAATATACTTTGCGTGCCCCAACCATGCAGGGCAAGGAACATAGCAAGTTATAGATAGCAGCACGCAAAAGGGGTGTATGGGCGTACACCACAATGTGGGCCTGACCTCAGGCGTCACATGATTAACTTTACAGCGCTTGCCAATTAGGCACTAATAGGTACATTGCAGTTAAGAGCACTACATTACCTTTCTGTTACACTTCCGGGTATGGCATGTTACTCTGCCAAGTACAGTGGGGATTTAAGATTTGGACGATTGAGAACAGCGTTGATGGCGGGAGAAAGCGGGATATATTTGTTTGGGTTTGGGGAATTTTTCATTAGCAGGCCCAGTGGAATTTGAGGAAGTAATTGTGGACACACCGCAGTGCACAAGTGAGGCCATGAGTGGGCCCAGTGGCATATCAGGTTGGATAGCGGACGGACGGGGCCTGGAAGGCAAACCCAGATATACACGGCAGTATGATTGTGGGCCCCGGACGACTTCTAGGGGGTCTTGGACAGGAAGTGGGGGACCTTGCAGGTGGTCAAGACGGGGTCTATGGCCATGCTGTATGGGGGCTATATCACATTAGTGAAGCACTCTTTCCTGACCTCATGGCCCGAGGATTTAATCGGGGCTCCCAGCACCAATCAATGATAAGTTAACAATAGAGGAGTCAAGCAGGGAGGGACGTATTAAGGCATCTGGTCCCCAGCCCAGCTGGCTCTGGGCCGAGGGGGGATATTTAACAAGCCAATGCACAAATGGAAGCAGAGAAGTTGCACGCCTCATTTCAGGAAGTAGTGAGTAATTATGTGCCTTGCTTCCGATCACCGATGTAGGGGATGGAGGTGGCAGAGATGGACCTTTTTCCCAGTGGAGGAGGACAGCAGAGTGAGGACCCGGGACCTGATACATGCTTTTAGCTCTAATCTGTGTCACTGCAGTGTTTTGTTTTTGCCTGTATCTAGAGAACAGCAATCACAAGCCCACAAATGGGGGTGAACCTTCCCACATGCTTTGAGTGTGGCAGAGGGCAAGGGAAGGCCAAGGCCAAGGTCAAGAGCAACTTTCCCTTGCTCAGCAAGGAACTTTCGCCCTTAGTTGCCCAAGGATATTTGGAACAGAAGTTCTGCCCCATTGGCTTCCTCTGCAGGTGCCGATTTAAATAAATAAATTAACCCATAAAACCCAGCTCTGTGTGTCGTGTACTTATTCCGCATCCAACGCAAGTGAAAGGCTGGCAGTTTAGGTTACGGCCATTTTTTTGCCTAGTCCACACTAGGGCAGGGAAAGTTAGGGGGTGCTTAGCAATAGTTGTTCTCAGGATTGGGTTAATTGGCCCGAATTACCTTGGACACTGGGATGGCAGTATGGGGAGGAAAAAGGGGCTAGCAGCAACTGTGTGATCTCCTTTAGGACTCGCCCTTACCAGAAGCTCTGGGCAGAATCCGGCTGAGTGTTAGAGAGGGGGGTGCCCTTGGGGCTCACTCACCGAAAGCCCACAAATGGGGGTGAGCATTTTCACATGCCTTGGTCATGGCAGAGGACAAGGGAAGGTCAAGTTCAAGGGCAAGGGCAACCTTCCCTTGCTCGTCAAGGAACTTTTGCCCTTAGTTGACCAAGGATGTTTGGAATGGACATTCTGCCTCATTGGCTTCCTCTGAGGGTCTAGATTTAAATAAATAAAGTGACCCATAAAACCCAGCTCTGTGGTCTGTGTGCTTATTTCACATCCGATGCAAAAGGAGAAATGTGCTTTTAAAGATAAAGCAACTCAGCTCCAGGGTGAAGTGATTAAAACATGATAGTATTAGCTATCTAAAATCACTGCATTGCGAAAACATCACATCAGCTCACAGTTCAAGCAGACTTACTTCAGACAAACTCCTAAGATTTGCACATGACCCTTACAGTAAGCAAAGGGATACCTGCCCTTACACAGGAAGCTCTAAGGTGAAGTATTTCTTCCTCCTCACCCATGGTCATTATTTTAATCCTTGCTTTAATGAGAAATGGATAGATGGGCTCACTCACCATTTGGTCATCTTCTCCACCAGGCTCCTCATTCCAATCGGGGCTGGTTCCTGAAGGAATATATTCTTCGCCCTCAGTAAAATACTCAGGACACAGCTCTGTTGTTTGAAAGGCCCAGCAACCCTGCAGAGGGGCTTCTTCCACTACTGGGCATGGCTCTGGTTTTGGGAGAGAGAGTCAAGCAGTCAATCCCCTTATGGCCAGTGTGGTCACATTGATAGCAATTTATTCCCTCGTGGCCCCTGAGCAAGAGGGGTCCAGCTGGCAAGGAAAAAGGCGGCAACTTAAAGAATCAGTGGGTGCATGGAGGGGGGGAGTTCCTTCTCAGCAGGAATTACATCACCCAAACTGTGGCATACCAGTCTTGAATGGCCTAGCTGCCTCTCCCATACAATTCACAAGCCTCACTCAATTCTGGGTCAAGGGTACTTTTAAAAATATGGACCAAATGTTTTTCTGGCCATTCTCTCAGGTTGCAGGCAACTTTTCTGAATTCCCCCACAAATTTCTTCACAGGCTGCCCTGATTGTCTCAGTTGACCAATCTGGATCTCTGCCTCCATCTGTCTTGCCACATCATCCAATTCATGGGCCCCCTCATTATGCAAGTTAGAAAGCAGTCTGGATTCCTACCACTCCTCCATCCCTTTAGAGATGCTACAATTCAACTGCTGATTAATTTGGAACGAATGGTCACATCTCCCTCCAATCTCAGCTTGGAAAAGTGGCAGGCCAGTTGCAATCAGAGAAGCAGGAGGAAATGGGGCAAGTTGGGGTTGAAATTCCTCCACAGGGAAATTCCTTTGATGTAACCGAGGGCTTTATCTATGTCCCAATTCACTTAGAGGGTGAGACGCTTGGGAGTAAGGGAAAATTACATTATTCATTGTTGCCGTGTAGAGAGGTAACTTCAGGGTCCCATGGGAGGGGGATTTTCAGGAATCCACTGGCACGTCGCCCATCCCAACTCTGGAAAATAAATTGCCTCTGGCTTCTTCATCTCAGCCCCAAGCTCCCGTCTCCCGTGCTGGAAACTTCCCTCCATACCTCTGTATTGTTGAATTCTGCCTGGATCCTCCAGGAGAGGGGGGGTCAAAAACTCCAAGCCCTTCCACCTCCAGGTTTTTGGTTAACTCTCTCCCTTCCATTCTCTTCCAAAGGAGTGTTGGAATTTGCTGTCACTGAACCAAATAGCATCTGAGAAATAAATCACATTCCACTTCTGTGCTCTCACACAAGGTTTGATTTATTAACATGGCCATTTTGGATTCATGGCTGATCATTCCAACCCTGAATTTCTCTTCAGTTCCCATCCAGGTTAAGGTTCATTTCACATCCCCACACCCACAAGTGCAATCATGTGGACCAATCCGATGCAGAGATTACTGGCTTCTTCATTAGTTCAGTTGACCTTAGACTCTGTGTAAAGGAACATGTGATGGTATCAATCTCTCTCTCTCACTCACCCCTCCCATTTCCCTATCGCTGTGCTAACTGTGACAGGCCAAAGCCTCTAACTTCAAATAATGGCTTTGGGCATGACACCATTCTTCCAAGCAGTCTCCATGTTTCCAGTGTCTTTCTCCCCACTTAGAACTGAACCCAAATGGACATTTCTTCCAACATTACCTATGTATTGTATATAAGTATATATCTATCATTTGAAACTTGCCCTCACTATCAATGTTCTAGACCTGTGTACTTTCCAGAAATATTGGTTTACACCTGTTGAGGTAGCCTAACTCTGCAACCCTCTTGAACACAAGAACAAGGGGACACAATCTGAAGTTAGTGGGGGAAAGATCAAAAGCAACATGAGAAAATATTATTTTACTGAAAGAGTAGTAGATCCTTGGAACAAATTTCCAGCAGACGTGGTTGGTAAATCCACAGTAACTGAATTTAAACATGCCTGGGATAAACATATATCCATCCTAAGATAAAATACAAAAAATAGTATAAGGGCAGACTAGATGGATCATGAGGTCTTTTTCTGCCATCAGTCTTCTATGTTTCTATGTTTCTTCAGGTAGTCTAACTGCATTAAGTGACTGACTGCAATATTCTGTTTCTTTGTGGCTTGCATTTTTGTGTTTTGCATGTTTACAGAAGTTTCTGCTTAAAATACTGAATATAAAAATATCTGGGAATAAAATAAATAAATTGATTTTCTAAAGTTAATATCTTCTTTCAAATAAATAAGCCCAGCACTGCAGTTTAAATCAATTCAGCTATTATGTTGGCAGGAATAATTATTAAAATGGATTTTTTTCTAACATTTTACAAACTACATGCAATGGAAAGCAGAAAGAAAGATTAATCTCACGACTGAGAGATGGATGATTGTTTCAGGATTGTTTCCTGTGTACACTTTAAAACAAGGATACAAACCCGTTTCATAGTCCTTTTAGGATAGACAGAAAGCAGGAGAAAAGTAGCTTTTTTGTTATTGTTTTCAGATGCTCTAACAATAATGCACCAAGGTGAAAAGATCAGGAACATTTTATACACATTGTGCTAATTACTGCAAGTACTTAAAGTTATAATTAGCTTATTATACTGCAGAGAACTTACCATGACATGTCTTTAATGTCTCCAGATTATTAGTGGAAAGATAACATCTGCTTCAAATAAAATCAACCAATTAGCACCAGCAACTTTAGATAGTTTGCAATCAGAGAATTATATTCTGCCAAGTGCTAATTTTAATGTGAATACTATCTTCTTATATTCCACATTTATCTGCCAGCACAGCTGGTGTTTAACACCATTGACTTCAATAAAGTCTCCAAAAACTTACGTTAATTTGAAATAACCTAATCAGAGTGTGCAACAAAGAGTGAGGTTGATGTCTGCTTAATTAAAATTGATCTTGTCGTTTCATTCCATAAAAAATACAATTGCCTCACCATTTAAAGATTTGTTAACATAAATATTCAAGTATTGAATATGAATGTTTAAAACAATCTTGAAACTGTTTCTGGTAGCAAAATTTCAAAATGAAATTCAATTCTGAGTGCCAGCAAATTCAAAGAACAAAGTCATAACACTTCATCGAAAACTAATTTACCTAAGTCATTTCTTGGTGCATCCTAAGAGAAGAGAAAATATGTTAAGATTACATCTTACGACTTTTACTTGACTTCAGCACCTTTATATTCCTGAAAATAAATGAAAAATATTAATGAAAATTATTCAGCTCCCATTCTTCCCATTTTATTCAGTTGGGAAGACAAAAGACAAAACCAGAACCTGAACATCATTTATCTTGCTAGTTATTCAGAACTGCATGTATTCATTAACTAACTGTTGAAATAAAAATCCTATCTGGTTCCAAGCCTGGAGAAAGATGCTGGAAATAAGATGGAAAGAAGGTCTTCATTTGTTTGGTTTTCCAGAAACTTCAGTAACAGCAGAATGGTAACTGGCTAAATTGTAGGAAGCAAAGGGTGGCAATAAATGGACAATTTCCTGGATGGAAAGAAGTGATAAGTGGTATACCCTTTACTTTTTAATTTATTCATTAATGATCTGGATGTAGAAGTAAATAGTGAGGTAGTAAAGTTTGCTGATGACACTAAATTGTTCCGGGTACTGAAAAGTGAAACTGATTGTCGGGAGCTCCAGAAGGGTCTCTCAAAATTGAGTGAGTGGGCAACAAAGCAGCAAATGCATTTTAACCTAACAAGTGCGTATTGGGGCAAAGAACCCCAATTATACCTATCAACTGATAGGGACCAAGCTTTCTGAGACGACCCAAGAAAGGGATCTTGGGGTTTTGGTGGACAGCTCAATGAAGATGTCAACCTAGTGTGCAGCAGCAGTAAAAAAAACGCAAATGCCATGCTTAACATGATTAGGAAGGGAATTCAAAATAAGTTGGAAAGTGTTGTATTGCCTCTGTGCAAATCGATGGTGAGACCACACTTGGAGTACTGTGTACAGTTCTCGTCTTTTCTCTATCACACAATACAGTGATACTTCGTCTTACGAGCCTAATTCGTTCCAAGGCGAGGTTCGTAACTAGAAAAGTTTGTAAGATGAAACAATGTTTCCCAAAGGAATCAATGTAAAAGCAAATAATGTGTGCAAACCCATTAGAAAAATCCAAACTTTAAGGCTTAAAAAAAGTGGCAGGTGGACAAAGTGAAGGCTAATGGAGTGGAGACGGACAGTGAGGGGAAGCGAGGAATGGAAGTCCTAATGAAGGCTAACGCCGCCTCAAATTGCTCCTAAAATCACCTCTCCAAAAGCTTCCTATGCCACCCCAAATTGCTCCTAAAATTACCTCTCCAAAAGCTTTTTACGCACCAAATCACTCCTAAAATCACCTCTCCAATCAAATGGTTCCAATGAAAATGGTTCTTAAGAAGAGGCAAACAAATCTTAAACACCGGGTTCGTATCTCGAAAAGTTCGTATGAAGAGGTGTTCATAAGACGAGGTATCACTGTACTAGGATGAGGGGGCACTCCCTAAAGATCATAGGTAAGAAAGCAAGGGCAAATAAAGGGAAATATTTCTTCACACAGAGGGTCGTTGATTTATGGAATTCACTTCCAGACGAGGTCGTGACAGCTGTCAGACTTGGTAGCTTTAAAACAGGATTAGACAGATTCTTGGATGCCAAGTGTATCGGTGGTTATTCAAATGGGTGTCCATGTGCTGCCTCTATGTTGGTTGAGGTATGCAGGATTCCCTTGAATATGATTTGTTGAGGGTCAAGGGAAAGGGAGGGTTTTGCCTTCTCTTTCTGCTCAAAATTCCCATGTACAATTGGTGGGCCACTGTGTGACACAGAATGCTGGACTCGATGGGCTTTGGTCTGATTCAGCATGGCTCTTCTTGTGTTCTTATGTTCTTTAATGTTTTTGGTGTGGCTAAACAGTTGGCTGGGTGAATGGATGGATTTTTATAGGGTTCTGAGGTTTTGTGACAGAGATGCTCCAGGGCCTTGTCCAATTTAGTGAGCCTTGTGTCTTTTGCTATTCTTTTTTTTTAATTTTAATTTTTCATTTTTTCCAATTTACATATCAATAAACATTTTAATAGTACTATGTCATATGTCTCATACAGTTATTTAGATTTGTATGCCACCCTGAGTCTTCGGAGAGGGGCGGCATACAAATTTAATAAATAATAATAATAATAATAATAATAATTATTATTATTATTATTATTATTATTATTATTATTATTATTATTACATTTATTTCTATACATCTTTATTTCTCTGTTCTAACCAATTATACCACTTATTCCACACCTCATAAAATTCTTTTTCTTCTTTGCCTTTCATTTCCAATGTGAGCTTATACATCTTGGCACATTCCAGTATCTTATGTATAATCCTTTCATAAAAGGTTTCAAGATTGAACGTAAACAATTCTTGCTTTGGTTACTATGTGTAAAATGATGTATTGGAGTTGTTTTTTCATCTTTTGATTGATTATTCCTAATAAAAACAATTCAGCTTTAAATTCTATTTGTTCTCCTATTATCTCCTTTAGCCATCTCCTTATCTGTTCCCAATATTTCTTCACTTTGGGGCATTGCCACCACATATGATCTATAAAGCCCTACATGACATTGGGCCAGATTACTTACAGGACCGCCTTCTGCTGTATGACTCCCAGTGACCAATTAGGTCCCACAAAGTTTGCCTTATCCAGCCCTTATCTACACAATGTTGCTTGGCAAGGCCTACGGGAAGAGCTTTTTCTATGGGGGCCCTGGCCCTCTGGTATCAGCTCCCCCCAACGATTTGCACTGCCCCACCTTTCTCACCTTCTACAAGAGTCTTAAGACTCATTTATGCTACCAGGGTTCGGGCGATTAGATCTTGGCCCTCTGGCTGACAAATGTTTTGTATGATTGTTGTTTGAATGAATATGATAGATTTTTAACATTATCAGAGATTTTAGATTAGTTTATCTAGTTTTAATTAATTGGATTTAGACACTTTATTTTACCGTTCCTTTTATATGTTGTAAGTCACCCCTAGTCCTTGGAGAGAAGCGCCATATAAATCAAATAAATTAAATACACCAAATAAATCAAATAACTAGATAGATAGATAGATAGATAGATAGATAGATAGATAGATAGATAGATAGATAGATAGATAGATAGATAGATAAGAGTTTAGTATTGTCATTCTGCTCTGCCCATGTGTATGGTTGTAATTGAATGTCTGTAGGTGACTATTTTAAATATATTGGCGTGTTATGACAATATGAGATTTTAGATTAGTTTTTACTGTTGGATTTCTTATATGTTTCTATTGTATTTATCCCTACTTTGTAAGCTGCCCTGAGTCTACAGAGAAGGGTGGTCTAGAAATCCAAGTAATAAATAAATTCAAGTTATAAATATGATAAAAAATTCCATCCTTACTTTTATATTTCCAGCAATCTGGTTTCATGTTTGTATACATTTTTGCCAAACTCACCGGTGTTAAATGCCACCTATAAAACATTTTTTAAAATTTTCTTTAAATGCAGTTGACAATGTTAATTTACAGTTCTTGTTCTATATTTTTCCCATTCATCTAAATTTATATTACTGCCTATGTTCTGTGCCCATTGTTTCCATGCAATCATTGAACCTTTTTCAATTTCCTCTTCCATTTCTATTTCCAATAAGTGTCTGTATGCTTTTGTTATAATTTTTTCTTCATTCCCCCTCAGTATTATATCTAATGTTGTGGCATCCTTTGAATTCCATATTCTTCCATATCTTTTCTGTATCTTGATTGTGTCTGTAAATATAACCGCCATGATAATACTCTGTTCTTTTAGTTCTTGATTTGATTTACATTTGCCCTGGCTATCTCTTAATTCTTTATATCTTATCATCTTTTTTTAATCTAATGCATTCAGGGATATCATTGCCTCCATTGGTGAAACCCAATTTGGTAAATTTGTATATTTCTTTTCCCCCATGTCCGTATCAGTCCTTCTCTTATTTGGTGTTGATAGAAATATAAATGTGGCTTTTTATGCTTGTCCCATAAAAAGGCATGCCAGCCTGTCTGTAAATCATGTCCTTCAATCATTACCACTCTTTCATTATCTAATTTTATACACTCCCTGATTCATAGCAATCCCACCACTTGATGATAAAATTCCCATTTTGGAAGTCCAAAGTCATCTCTGCTTCTATTATCTTCTAATATCTTCATATTTATCTGTGCTTTCTTATCCTGCCAAATATTTATTTTTTGTTATTTTATTTAGTTCCTCAAAAAATTTCCTGTCTAACTTTATATGGCCTATTTGAAATAAATCTAATAATTTTGACAGTAAATTCATTTTAATCACTGCTATCCTACTGCTATCCTAATAATCACTGCTATCCTAATAATGATAGCTGTAATTTTATTTATTTATTTATTTATTTATTATTTATTTATTATTTATTATTTATTATTTATTATTTATTTATTTATTTATTTATTTATTTATTTATTTATTTATTTATTTATTTATTTATTTATTTATTTATTTATTTATTTATTTATTTATTTATTTATTTGATTTTTATGCCGCCTCTCTCCGTAGACTTGGGGCGGCTCACAACAGCAATAAAACAATTCATGACAAATCTAATAATTTAAAAACATTTTTAAAAACCAATTATTAAGCAGACATACACACAGACAAACCATACATAAATTGTATAGGTCTGGGGGAGATATCTCAATTCCCCCATGCCTGGCGGCAGAGGTGGGTTTTAAGGAGTTTATGAAAGGCAAGGAGGGTGGGGGCAGTTCTAATCTCCGAGGGGGGAGCTGGTTCTAGAGAGTCAGGGCCGCCACAGAGAAGGCTCTTCCCCTGGGACCCACCAAACGACATTGTTTAGTCAACGGGACCTGGAGAAGGCCAACTCTGTGGGACCTAATCGGTCGCTGGGATTCGTGCGGCAGAAGGCGGTCCCGGAGATATTCTGGTCCAATGCCATGAAGGGCTTTATAGGTCATAACCAACACTTTGAATTGTGACCGGAAATTGATCGGCAACCAATGCAGACTGCGGAGTGTTGGTGTAACATGGGCATACCTAGGGAAGCCCATGATTGCTCTCGCAGCTGCATTCTGCACGATCTGAAGTTTCCAAACACTTTTCAAAGGTAGCCCCATGTAGAGAGCATTACAGTAGTTGAATCTCGAGTTGATGAGGGCATGAGTGACTGTGAGTAGTGAGCCCCGGTTCAGATAGGGCCGCAACTGGTGCACCAGGCGAACCTGGGCAAATGTCCCCCTCGCCACAGCTGAAAGATGGTTCTCTAATGTGAACTGTGGATTGAGGAGGGCGCCCAAGTTGCGGACCCTCTCTGAGGGGGTCAATAATTCCCCCCACCAGGTTTATGGACAGACAGATGGAATTGTCTTTGAGAGGCAGAACCCACAGCCACTCCGCCTTATGCGGGTTGAGTTTGAGTCTGTTGACACCTATCCAGACCCCAAGAGCCTCCAGGCACCCGCACATCACTTCCACTGCTTCGTTGACTGGACATGGGGTGGAGATGTACAACTGGATATCATCTGCATACTGATGATACCTTACCCCATGCCTCTGGATGATCTCACCCAGCGGTTTCATGTAGATATTGAATAGCAGGGGGGAGAGGACCGACCCCTGAGGCACCCCACAAGGGAGAGACCTTGCAGTCAACCTCTGACCCCTCACTAACACTGACTGTGACCGACTGGAGATTTAGGAGGGTTCTCGGCGGCGGCGGCGGGTTCGTAAGAAGAAAAAAGTTTGTAAGAAGAGGCAAAAATTTTCTGACCCCGGGTTCATATCTCGGGTTGTTCGTAAGACGAGGGGTTCGTATCATGAGCTACCACTGTACTTAAAAAAATATTGGACTGTGCAGAATCTGATGCCTTAACCCTTAAATTAAAAAATAAACAAGACTCTGATTATTATAAAACATGGAATTCTTTTTATGATTGGTTTAAAAGGAGAAATAAAATTTTAAATTAAAACACAACAATAGCAATATGCTATGACATATACTTTTTTCTTTTTTGATATAATAGATTAGATATGATATATATACAGTGCTTTGTTAAAATAAAATTTATATGAAATTAAATTAATCAACTAAGATTGTATAGAAGGTGGCTAAGAAAATAATAACAACAAAAAATACATTGATAACCAAAAGGAATAACAGTGAATACTGATTGTTTTTCACCAGAAAATAATTTGATGCTAGAAGAGATTGTTTATTTTTTCCTCCTCACAAGAGGATATAAATTATATACATTTTGTTATTTGTTTGTTGTCATTGTTGTCATTGTTAATATTGTCCATTGTATTTAATTAATTTATTATTATTATTATTATTATTATTATTATTATTATTATTATTATTATTATTATATGTTTTGGTTTGGTTTGTATCTTTTTCTTTTTTTATATTTTGTAAATGTGTAGATGTATAAATGTTTTTGGATATACTTTTTAAAAATTAATAAAAACTATATTTTTTAAAAAGCAGTAGCATTTAGACTTACATAATGCTTCATAGTGCTTTTACAGCCCTCTGTAAGCAGTTTTCAGAATCAGCATATCTCCATTTTGGGTTCGATACACTTCCCAATCCATGATTGAATCTGTCCAATATTTTTGGCTTCTGAGCAAGTCCACCACATATGATAGAAAGAGCCAGATATCTGATTACATTTCCAACATTATCCAAGTTGGGTGGAACTAGCCTCCAATTATGGGTTAAGACCACCCTATGACCAATGAGGACAGAATCTGATTTCAAAATGCTGCCCCACATCCTGTAATCCTCCTCTTTAGATTCAGTCCATGACCTCAAAGAAAACATGCTTTCCTTCCCATCACTAAATACCAAGGATTTGAATGGACATTTAACTCATAACCTTTAAATTTTAACTTCTACCTTCTGTCTTTTGTTTTGTTTTTTTCTCCTGAAAAAACAAGCCGACCACTCCAGTCATTTAAAAAAAAACTTTTGAAACGGCTGGGGCAAGGAACTTCCCAGCATGGGGAAAAAATTGTCGCGCTGGAAATTGCCAGCCCCCAACGACATTGAGAAACATCCAGTAGTTAGAGAGTTAACTCTGTCTAGTAAGATAGCTCCTCCTGTGTGATGTAACCTGTTTGCTCACATCCCCTCTTTCTGATGAAGAAGGGCGGTCTCTATCCAGAGTCCATTACTTTTCGGTTCATTTTCTTAGCTAGAAGATGTGCCTTCTCATGTCTCCTAAGACATTTATTATTTTTATACTTTCTTAATAAAAAGTAACTTGTTCTTTCGAACATGCTTGTCTGTGCTTCAATACCCATCACCTCCGGAAGGTCCTGGCTCACTCCTCACGGGCTGAGCACCTTGCTTAAGGTAGGATCCTTCTAAATCCCGACATGGTAGACAGAGTGACGGTTATTATTGAAGTAATAGACCCCGCTTACACCCCGTAAGCTCACTAGGAATCTCTCCTGATGCCAGCGAAGAAGAAACGCAATCCTCTTACGCAATCCTACGTAGATTCTCTCACGAGCCAACAGCTAGCCGAGCTCAAGAAGACTATTCGTGTAACGGATAGTAAACGGAATCCTACAATGTCTTTGCACTCTGAGAAGGAAGCCGTTCCAGCTGACGACAGCATTCAGCAAACTGTAAGTCTATCTTACATGATTGATGATGTTGGGAATCGGGAGGAGGAATGTAAATCTGCCCAGGGTGGTCCCTCCGGCAGTCTTTCAATTAACCCTAGCGATGAAGAAGAAGACGAGACGTTAACTCTCTTCCCATCTCAATCATCTGCTATGCATGTTAAGGCATCAGCCAAAATGAAGCATTTAGATGATTTCAGCTCTCTCACTTCTGCTAAAATAAAAGGAACATCCTTAAACTTGCAGAAAATTGAAGAGCTCATTGAAAAGGATGAGAAGGAAATTCACGCGTTAGAATCAGTCTGTCTCCACTTTGATAACTTACCTACTATGAAAAATATAGAGCAGCAAGAAATCTATTTCAGTTATTTAAAAAAGGCTGATGACGCCAGAACTGAATTAAGATCTTTGAAGAAACTCCAGCTTAAACTTATTACAGAAAAGATGGAGGTTATGTCCCTGAGAGGTGCCACGTATGCTCATTCCCCAAAGGGAGAGACAGAAGGAATCCATTCCTCCCACTCACCTGAAGATAAGCATGCGTACATCAGTCATTCTCCCGTGGTCACCCATATCTTCCCGCCTGCCTATAACATAGAACACATTCCAATTGAGGAAGGGAGGGCTAACCAGCCCAAAGAAAAAAAACCGGAGCTTTTGCATTTTGAAACTACAAGCCGAGGGGGGAGGGTTTCCCCCACTGTTACAAGTTACGCAACAGCGGCCACTAGTGGATGGAATGCCCGAAAGGAAAAGGCATTACCTGAAGCCAGACAGGGACTTTCCCAGGCAGATATGGCAGCGGAAATGCAGAGACAAGTTCCATTCATTTCAGGTCCTTCTGTTTCATCGCAGAGACCTCCAGTCTTTATTCCACAGATACAAGCACAACTTCCCCAGGTGGGACAGCCACAAGGTTTGCCAGGAGGGGTTGGGGCTCAACCCCAACCACTCCAAGCGGTCCAGATGACTGCATCAACGAGGCAGACCATCACCTCTTCTGCTCTGAAAGGTGAGTTTGTGCTGTTACCTAATGGACACAATTATCGGAAGTGGCTTCACAGAATAAATTTGCACCTACTGGCTCATGACATAGATGGGATTGCTCATAATCCCCCAGTAAGGCGCTGGACTGCAGAAGAAAGGGAAGCTGACATAAAAGCCAAGCTACTCATTCTTATGAGCATGGACTCACAATTGTCACAAGATATGACACACGTGACATTACTTCTGCTCAGATACTAGAGTCAATAGACGGCATGTTTAGGCCAATATCAGATGAAGGCAATTTCATACTGATAACCAAGTTTAATAACACTAAACTTCCAACTGGGGGTGAACTCGCACCTCACCTATCTAAACTCCTTGCTATGCATAAAGATTTAGAAGAAAGAGGATACCGTTATGATGATAATCAAGTAAATGCGGCTATTATAACTTCCCTTGGTCCTGAATGGAAGGAAGTTATTTACAAGTTCAGTATACTCCCAATGGCCCAGAAGACTACTCAGAGACTCTGTAACATGCTAACTGAAGAAGCAGAGTTGCTGAACACTGGCCTTAGACCTATGTCAGCAGCATTTAAACCTAACTTGGCCAAGGGCGGTCAGCAGAAAACAAGTACTCCAAAGTACTCACGCCAGAAACCTTTTAAGAAGGATGACACTCGTAAGTCTCCTGATGTGCAAAGTGTGAAATCTGGCGAGACTGATCATCCACCTTATCCAACCCAGCCTAAAGGCGCACACAAGAAAGGATCCAGAGGAAAGAGTTCTGGAGCTGCAAAGTCAACTCCCAAAGACTCAAAAGATGAGAAACCTACTTATGTTGGTACCATCCACCTCAGCATTGTTCCTGACAAGAGTCCAATCTACGACATTCGTGAGTTATGGACCCTAGACAGCGGAGCAGCGGCACACATCGCGTACCGGAAGGAATCCTTCAGTGAGCTACACCCGACAGATGTCAAGGAAGTATTCGGAGTTGGTGATCTACGTTCCAAGGTGGAAGGAAAAGGAAAAGTCTTCGTCAAAGAACTGGACTCCCTTATCTCAAATGTTTTCTACGTTCCAACTGCCAAGAACAACATCCTTAGTGGATATTGCCTGAGAGAAGAATTGAAGGTTGTGATAAACTTTGAACTTATTGATACTAACATTATCAAGGATGGCAAACTTCTTGCTACTGCCATTCCCATCAAAGGTGTCTTTTATTTGCAACCCAAACCTGCCAGCAAAGGTAGTGTAAGTATAAGCGTTCCAAAGGGCGTAAGCACAGGTCCAGAGAGAAACCCTGGTGCCACCGCTAGTTCAAAGGTTCCTAAAACTAATGAAACCCCTGAGGTTCCCAATGCTATTACAAATGTTAAACATGTGTTAACAAATAAATCTTTTCATTCCAGGTGCATTCACAGATGGCATCGTCACTTGGGGCATGCTTCTTACCCCATCTTAGCAAAGATGTCTGAATATGTTGATGGTTTCACAATTGATTGGGCTTGCAAGGTTTACTTAGATTGTAAAATTTGTAACTCTGCCAAGTCCAGGCACTCCCCAGTCCCCAAGGTGGCTGTCCGGCTCTGTACACGCATCTTTGAATTGGTCCATACCGACGTTGTCGGTCCATTTCGGCCTACTGTTGGTAAACGTAAGTATTTCTTAACTGTAGTTGACAGTTACTCACGATTTGGCTATGTTTTTCTTTTAAAACAAAAATCAGAGGCGTTTGAGGCTTTTAAAGGCTTTGCTGCAGAGATACTCACCCAACACGACGTCTGGATCAAGCGGATTCAAAGTGATCGTGGAGGCGAATTTATGTCACAACAGTTCCAAGGATGGATGGCCAGAAATGGAATCCGCCAGCAGACCTCATCACCCGGGACGCCACAGCATAATGGTGTGTGCGAACGCAGGAACGGGATTTTGCAGACAATGTTTCGTTGTCTCATGGAGGATGCAAACGTGGACTTTTCATACTGGGGCGAAGCATTAAGGTATGCTAATTACATTGTTAACAGAACATGGAGTAGCGTCATACAAGACACTCCTTATTACTTGCTCCATGGCAAGAAACCTGACATTCAAAATATCTACATTTTTGGTTGTTATGCCACTGTTAACATTCCAGTTGAACAGAGAAGGAAAGGAGGTCCTGTGTCAGAAAGAATGAGATTCATCGGCTTTGATGAAGTCTCCAAGTACCACAAATTTGCTGACTCTCATCATAGAGTTTACATTTCAAATTCAGCCAAATTTGAGGAAGACACAAATTGGTCCAGTATACATAGTAATGATACTTCAGTTTATTTTCCTAAGGAAGGTGTGGCGATACCTGATGACCAGGGAGCTGTGCCAGATATTCCTGATGTTCCAGATGATGAACAGCCTTCGACAGTTGCCGAGGAAACCTCTGATGATGAATTTGAAGGCGGAGATGATGATGAAGGATGGACCAGCATTCCAAGACGTTCCAAGAGAACTACCAAAGGAACTCCTCCAAAGAGATTTGCACAGCAAGTATCTGAATCTCCTTATCTTTTCATGTGTAACAATCTTACACTTCCACCTGATCATTTTCACCAGATCAAACTTTTGCCTGACTCTGAACAAGAAAAATGGCATGAAGCTATGGAACGCGAACTGGACTGTTTAAAGAAACTTAAAGTGTTCCAAAGGGTGGAGCCTCCTAACAAGAAGAAAGTCATTGGCACACGCTGGGTGTATAAAGTCAAACAAAAACCTAATGAGGAAAAGCTGTACAAAGCTACACTTGTAGCTCAAGGATTCTCTCAAGTTTATCTGGATGACTACACTGATACATATTCACCCACAGTCAGAAATGAAAGTGTCAAGATTGCCCTAATCACTGCTGTTGCTTTGGGTTTAGAGGTTTTTCAGTTCGATGTAGAGACTGCCTATTTGAACGCTGATCTGAATGAAGAGATCTACGTCAAGGGTGCTCCCGGATTCCAGAACCGAGAAGGAGAGGTCTGGTCTCTCAGCAAGTCTTTATATGGCCTCAAGCAGAGTGCCCTCTGCTGGTACAAATTGTTATCCCAAAAGCTAAATTCAATGGGCTTTATTAAGTCCGAATCTGATGGATGCGTGTTCACAAAAGGGCAAGGTAAGACTTATGAAATTGTTCTTGTTTATGTTGATGATATTGTTTATGTGGGTCTCAATGAAAGCACTAGTCAAACTTTTGCTAAGGGCCTTGAGAAACATTTCACCTTGCAAAGCCTAGGGCATATCAATGATTATCTAGGTGTTCAGTTTGAGAAAACTGAGAAGGGGTTCTCTCTTTCACAAGAAAGTAAGGTTGACCAGCTTTTGCAAAATTGTAACATGTCTGATGCGCATACTTGTCGTTCTCCTATGCAAACTGACTTTTACAGGTTAACCCGAGAAGAGTATCCTGATTTTAAGAACAAAACATTGTACCGGTCAGTGATTGGATCGCTATTGTACATCAGCAGCTGGACGAGACCTGACATTTCACTGAGTGTGAATCTACTGTCCAGATACGTTGGGAAAGCAACCACGTTTCACTGGTCTTGCATAAAGAAGCTGCTCAAATACATGAAGCTCACGAAGGGCAAGAAGCTGTACCTCGAGCCAGATCATGTTGGGTACCCTGAAGTGATTTGTTATGCTGATGCTGACTGGGCAAGTGACACAGAAACACGAAAAAGTACTTCTGGTTATATCATGTTTTTAAATGGTTGTCCTTTCTTTTGGAAAGTTAGGCAGCAGAAGTTTATTTCTTGCTCTTCAACTGAATCTGAATATGCATGTGTTTCTGATTGCTGTAATGCATTAATGTCTCTTTTTCCTCTCATTGATAGTATTTGGGAAAGTCCTATGACACCAATTGTTATTATGGAGGATAATATTTCAGTTGCATTCATTGCTGAAGCTGAATTTGTTGGAGCTCGTTCATGGCACATTCACATCCGGTATCAAAATACCAGAGAGAAGGTGAAAGATGGATTCGTGAAAATTCAGTATGTGGCTACTACTGAGCAGATCGCTGACTTACTGAATAAGCCATTGCCAGCTGATCAACATGAATACCTCACCAACAAAATGTGCCTCAAGTGAATTGATGTCTTGATGTCCTGATGTCCCTTATGTCTCTGATGACTGACAAAGAAGGGGTGTCGCGCTGGAAATTGCCAGCCCCCAACGACATTGAGAAACATCCAGTAGTTAGAGAGTTAACTCTGTCTAGTAAGATAGCTCCTCCTGTGTGATGTAACCTGTTTGCTCACATCCCCTCTTTCTGATGAAGAAGGGCGGTCTCTATCCAGAGTCCATTACTTTTCGGTTCATTTTCTTAGTTAGAAGATGTGCCTTCTCATGTCTCCTAAGACATTTATTATTTTTATACTTTCTTAATAAAAAGTAACTTGTTCTTTCGAACATGCTTGTCTGTGCTTCAATACCCATCACCTCCGGAAGGTCCTGGCTCACTCCTCACGGGCTGAGCACCTTGCTTAAGGTAGGATCCTTCTAAATCCCGACAAAAATAAGTGCTATGCTGGGCCGGCAAAAAGCTTCTAGCTGAGCATACGTTCTGAGAGTCTTTTCACAGCGGCTGAGTGCCAAACTGATCCGACCGGCCTGGCAGGGCTTTGGGTGTCGGGGGTGGCTACCTGTGTCTTGCTGCTCAGCAAACAGTAGAGCATTTCAGAGGAGAACAGAGCACAGGAATGCAGCGAGGAGATTCAGAACATCTGAAGTGGCACAGCCAAATCATGCCCTTTCCCCTAAAGACTCTGGGATGGCCTGCAAAGGGTTTTTTACAGCTGTGCATGTTCCGCCTGCATCTCCCTCTGCATCTGCCATTCCTGCCAGCTGTTAAAGGTGGCCATGTGGGTGCAGCTTCTTGGGAAAGTCCAGTAAAAGGAGTTTGCTTGCCCTTTTTGTTTTCCAGTCAGGTGCGAGCTGCCCATATCCCATCCGGCATCTGTTTTTCCTGCTGGCTTTTAAAGACAGCCATGTGGGCATGGCTTCTTGGAAGAGCCTAACAAAGGGCCAGCAGCCTTTCCAGTCAATTTCATTGGTTTCAGTCATCATTTTTGCCACTCCTTGTGGGGGAGAGAAATACCAGGGATGGCATACAGGCAGGGCAAAGTCAGAACCAAGAGTAACAGAGCAGCCCCAGAGGAAGACCAAGAAGCCCAGGAGCTTACTAGCCTGGCACAGCAGCAGCTGGGGAGATATAGATCCCCACTGAGAACCATGGCTGCATGACCCCAGCCCAACCACAGACAGTCCTCCATAGCCAAGGGACAAGGAAGCACTTGTTCTTTCTGAAGTAACCGTTCTACCAGAATTTGGATGTTTAATCTCATTTTAGGGCTGGGAGATGCAGATATGTGGGAGGTCCCCTACACAGGGACATGGGACAATCTCTAGAGGATAGCCAAGAGACACAGGGCAAAATAAATTAGGCCATAAGGAGGGGTATTGTTGTGGTTGGCTTCAGGCCAGCTCCTTTGGCTGCTGATTTTGACACAAAAGATAGGGAGCCGTCTGTTCACAGAAGACTCATCTGGTTGGAGGACGAATCAGGCAGTGAACCAGGAGGAGAGGCAGGGAGGGATATGGAGCAGGAAGGGACTGGAGAGACAGAGAGAGGAATGGAGTCAGTCAGATCTCCAGCCAGAGTTTCATCTGACTCAGAAGGGCAAGAGTTAATGAACAATCCTATTCTGAATGTTCAGGTCAGGAGAATGCTGGGAAGACAAGAGCAGCTGCGCAAACGCAGAAACAGATTATAGGTCACATGCAACCTTGAAAAAGGGGAGGGTTGGAGAGGTTTGTGTGGGAGTCTATTGTTCAGTTTTGAAGAAAGTTTGTTGAATTGTGGTTTCGTGTTTGCTGTGGATTCTGACATTTCAGTGAGAGTTATTTCTGGTTTATATAAGCCTGAAAGGTTTCTGCATTGACTGGAGTAATTAACTCTGATCTATTGAAATATTAAACTAACATTGCTCTGAAACGCCGTGGTTTGCAGTTTACTGAATATAAAGAACAACCCTTGCTTTCTTTTTACAAATCTGCCTGTGTGTGTTTGATTTAATTACTTCATTCCTGGGTGGCCCGTGGCCAGGCAGAACAGGTACTGACGCAGGTATCCAAGCATTGGCGCAGACTTGCAACAGCCTACAATTCTTTTGCTACCTCTAACCCCAAAGTCTCTCAGACACCAGGGTATGATGAATGGGATAGTTTAGCTCTGCACCCCCAAGGGACACAAGGTACTGTCCTCTAGCAGATCTAGAGGACAGTCAGATCTAGAGGACAGTCAGATACAGGAAGACAACACACAGGAAGACCAAATTCCCAGACCCTCTGGCCTCCATGGGCCTCTTTCAACTGGCCCTTTTCCACTCACTTCCTCCATAAGGCCAGAGCTATGGTCAGTCTGCCTGCCACTGCCACAGAGCCTCAAGCTGGTTCCTCACAGTTGGACCCCTTATTTGAGGAAACTGCCTCACAAACTGAAGTAATATCTGCCCCACAATTGTTTATACGGGCCATCATGAAACAGTAGCAGTCTCCTGCTGTGGGGGCCTACCAAATTCCCTCAACAATAGATTTTTTAAAATGTGGTTTCTCAGTTGGCTCAGCATCTACAAGTTCCTTCAGGCTCCAGCTCAATCCAGACAAGATGGAGTGGCTGTGGGTACTGCCTCCCAAGGACACTTCCATCTGTCCATCCATGACCCGGGGGGGGAACTGTTGACCCCCTCAGAGAGGATGTGTAATTTGGGTGTCCTCCTCGACCCACAGCTGACATTAGAACATCATCTCTTGGCTGTGGCGAGAGGGGCATTTGCCCAGGTCCTCCTGGTGCACCAGTTGCGGTCCTACCTAGATAGAGAGTCTCTGCTCACTCTCATTCACGCCCTTATCACCTTGGGGTTCGACTCCTACAATGCTCTCTACATGGGGATGCCTTTGAAAAGCATTTGAAAACTACAAATTGTGCAAAATGCAGCCACGCGAATAGTCATGGACTTGCCCAGACATTCGCACATTTCTCCAACATCTGTAGTCTGCATTAGTTGCCAATTGATTTCTGGACCCAATAACCAAGTGTTGGTTATGACCTATAAAGTCCTACATGGCATGGGACCAGAATACCTCTGAGACCGCCTTCTGCCACATGAATCCCAGCAACTGGTCAGGTCCCATAGAGTCAGCCTCCTCCAGGTTCCATCAACCAGACAATGTCGTTTGGCAGGGCCCAGGGGGAGAGCCTTCTCTGTGGGGGGCCCAGCCTTCTAGAATCAGCTGGTCCCCACCCTCCTTGCCTTCTGTAAGAGTCTGAAGACTCACTTATGCCGCCAAGCCTGGGCCATTAGATCTTTGCCGCCTGCCCAATGAATGTGTTGAGAGAATGTGAAGTGAATGGAATGATTGTTTTCTATGGAGTTTTTTTTGGGGGGGGGGTAGTTTTTTAATTAGTTAATTGGATTAAGATGTTTTGTATTGCATATTTTATATGTTGTGAGCCACCCCAATAGGGGTGGCATAGAAATCCAATAGATAAATAAATAAATTGACAGAACTGGCTCTCTACTCCAACACTCAGAAGCCAGGCGACACAGAGGAGCTACTGTGCCCAGGGGATCAATGAACTGAGATTGTCCTCCAACACTCTCATGAGGTGGCAGCATGGGTAGTCAAGGCGTCCACCACAACATTGTTCTTCTGCCACATATCCTTGAAGTGGCTGTCAATGCTGCAGGAGCATCTTCCGCTATCGGATATCAGCACCCACCAGGATCTGAACAAGCTACTGGCCATATCTGATTTCTCAGCTGATGCTATGCTGCAGTCAGCTCAATTCATGGCATTCTCCATGGGGTGCTCCATGGTAGTCAGGCATATGCACTGGTTGTGCAGCTGGTCTGCAAACATATGCCATAAGTGGAGATTAGCTGCAGCCCCTCTGGCAGGTCAATTTCTATTCAAGCAGTCCTGTATCTCATTGTGGTTTTTCATACGCTGTCCCAAATCACGCAATCCCACCCATAGAGACCTCATGGAACAGGCCATCTAGTATCTGTTCGATATCCAGGCCATCCAGAGGGTGCCCAAGAACCAGCAGAGACAGGGTTTTTACTCCATCGTGTTCATGGTGCCCAAACAATCAGGTGGGTGAAGGGCGATCCGGGACAATAGATACATAATCTATAAAAATGCATACCCTGCAATCCATCCTGGGGGGGAATCAGACAGGGCGACTTACTTCAATTGATCTCTCAGAGGCTTATCTCCTCATACCGATTAGGGACTCTCATTGTCAATACCTGCATTTCTTGAACAATGGGGGACATTACAAATATAGAGTGCTCCCCTTTGGTTTATCATCAGCCCCAAGGATCTTTATCAAAATCCTAGTCACCCTAGCAGTGCACCTGAGAGCCCTACCGTATAGTATTACCCAGATCATATCCTCAAACAATCTTCCTCTCAGGCCCACATAGAGAGGGATGTCAGGGTAGCATGGGACACTCTAAAACATCACAACTTCTTAGTTAACCAGGCTAAAAGTCATCTCTTCCCCACCTGGAAGTCATTATTGACTCTCTAGAGTGTACAGTGTAGCTATCCAGAGAGTGGAGGGATATGATCGAGTTGATACTGTTTCAAACCTCCGTACCTCTCAACCAGCTTTCCTCCCTCCTGAGGAAAATGATATCCACTATTCACATCATTCCCTGGGCACACCTACACTCCTGGGGCCTCCAATAGTTTCTTCTCCCCTTCCAGTGAGCAGGCTGCAGTGCATCATCAATCAGAATAAAATGGAAAAGGAGACTAAAAGAGGATATTAAAAAATTAAAAAGAAGGGGGTTCAGTTCAGAGTTCTGCTCAGATTAAAGAAACTGGAGTTTGAGAAGGGTTGATTAAGTTTGGAATATTTCTCAATTGTTTTGTTTAATTTTAATTATTTTTTTAAATTAGATATATGAATTTAGAAATTGATTATTGGTATTATTAGTATTGATTATAATAAAACACTGATTTAAATTATTAAAGACTGAGTAAAATTAGAGAATATTTAGATTTTTTTTTCCTTTTCTTAAAATGATGGAAATTGATTGATATTTAAGATTAACAATTAAGTAAGAAATATAGATAAGCATTAATTGGTTAATGGGTTGAAATAATCTGAAAAAAATTGAGAAATGTACTATTTAGAGGGGGAAGAAGTCTGAAATTTTTCTGTTATTATGCTTTCTTTTTTAAAAAAAAATCTTTTTGTTAACATTTGATTGGTTATACAAGGTTTTCTTAGTTTATAGAAAAATGTATAAAGAAAGGAAGGAAGTACTATGGCATAATGGTTCATAAGTTAGAATTATGATTATTGTCATATTTTATTGTAGGAACATTAAGGAGGGAATTTAATCAAAAGAAAATGTATGTACTGGATGACAAAACTGGAAAAAGTGCAACCTTTTTGATGGTTGAACATAAGAAGAGCCATGCTGATTCAGGCCAAAGCCCATCGAGTCCAGCATCCTGTGTCACACAGTGGCCCACCAATTGTATATGGGGATCTTGAGCAGAAAGAGAAGGCAAAACCTCCCTTTCCCTTGACTCTCAACAAATGGTACTCAAGGGAATCCTGCCTGCCTCAACCAACATAAAGGTGGCACATTGACATCCGTTTCAATAACCACCGATACACTTGACATCCATGAATCTGTCTAATCCTGCCTTGAAGCTACCAAGTCTGACAGCTGTCACGACCTGTTTTGGAAGTGAATTCCATAAACCAAAGACTCTTTGGCTGATGAAATATTTCCCTTTATTTGTCCTCACTTTCCTACCTATGAGCTTTAGGGAGTGCCCCTCGTCCTAATATTGTGTGATAGAGAAAAGAATTTTTCTCTATCCACCTTTTCTGTTCCATGCATGATTTTATACACTTTGATCAAATCACCCCTTTAAACGCCATCTTTCAAGGCTGAAGAGACCAAGGCATTGCAACCTGGTTTCATAAGGGATGTGCTTCATTTCCTTGATCATACTAGTTGCCCTTTTTTGCACCTTTTCCAATTCCATTATATCCTTCTTGAGGTGAGGTGACCAGAACTGCACACAGTACTCCAAGTGTGGTCCAAGTATGGTCTCACCATCGATTTGTACAGAGGCAATACAACATTTCCCTACTTATTTTTGATTCCCTTCCTAATCATGCCAAGCATGGAAATTGCATTTTTTACTGCTGCTGCTGCACACTGGATTGACATCTTCATTGAGCTGTCCACCAAAACCCCAAGATCCCTTTCTTGAGTTGTCTCAACAAGTTAGTAAGACATGATTTGCCTTTGTAGAAACCATGTTGATTTTCTTTCAGCAATGCCTGTTTTTCTTTGTTCCCAGTAATTTTATCTTTAATAATGGTTTCCATCACTTTGCCTGGAATTGAGGTTAAACTGACTGGTCTATAATTTCCTGAATCACCTCGGGATCCTTTCTTGAAGATCAGGGTTACATTTGCCCCCCTCCAATCCTCAGATAAAGTGTCTGATCTTAGAGAAAGATTGTGTATTTTAGCTAGAAGTTCAGCAATTTCACACTTGAGTTCCTTGAGAACTCTAGGGTGGATGCCATCTGGACCCAGCGATTTGTTGGCATTTAGTTTAGAAAGGCATGCAAGAACATCTTCCTTGTTTATCTCTATCTGGTTTAATTCTTCTAATTCCCTCCCTGAGAAAACTAATTCAGTGACAGCAAATGCTCTCTATCCTCCTCAGTGAAAACGGAGGCAAAAAGTCATTTAGTCTCTCAGCAATCTCCTTGTCTTATCCCCTTCTGACCATTGTCATCAAGTGGCCCAACTGTTTTTCTGGTTGGGTTCCTGCTTCTGGTGTACTTTGAAAAGGTTTTGTTGTTATTTTTAATATTCTTTGTTATATGCTCCTCAAAATCCCTCTTGGCTTTCCTGACTATCGCCTTGCATTTGGTCTGCCAGAGTTTGTGATCCTTCCTGTTCTCCTCGGTAGGAAGAGCCTTCCATTTCTTAAATGAATTTTTTTCTTTCCAATAATCTCCTTTACCTCATTCATAAGCCATACTTTCTTCTATTAGGAATGCATTTTAGTTGAGCCTGTTGTAACATATTTTTATATTGATGCCAGTTACTAATGGAAAATTAAATGGTATACTGCATTGTTTGAATGTATGTTGAAAGGGAAAAAAAAATACTCCCCACCAAAATAAGGCCATCCACAGAACTGATATATTAATCCACCTAGAGGGCATTCTGTCGTTCATGCTCACAGACAGGGGGCTTCCTGTTTGACCTATCCATTATTAATGTACTTCAATTCTTATATCAGGGGCTAGCAATAGGGCTGTCCCCTAACACCCTCTGGCATCAGGTAGCTGCCCTCTCCTTGGTATTGTCCTGTGGGTCACTAGAGCCCCTTGCAGGATACGACCTAATGCAATTTTTTTTAAAAGGGATGTTGAACCTCTGTCCTCCAGTGGTCTATAGAGATCTAATCTGGGACTTAAGTTTAGTCCTAGACTCCCTCATGAAGGAGCCCTTCAAACCAGTGCAGTTTGCTTTCCTTACCCACTTAACTATTAAGTCAGCCTTCTTATTTTCAAATATTTTTTTATTATTTTTCATTAGACATACAAAGACAAACAACATTCAACATTCAAGGAGCTAGCATTGCTCCGCTTATCATAGAAGTCTAACTAATACAAAAAAAAAGTCTAACTATAATCAAATCGATTCAGAAATATAACACTCACACTCTATATTCATATTAAATTTAACTCTATTGTTTATAGTTTATGGTTTCTATAACTTTAATTAATTTTCTTATCTATAAAATATAAAATACTTAAACTAATAATACTATATAAAAAGATAATACTTTAATATTAGTAACATTATAAAAATACTCTGTGTTTTTATTATTTTTAAACTATTACTAGGCTTCTTAACTTTGCCTGCCGGGTCATAGCTCCCGGTAGGGCCTTTTCCCGGCGAGTATATAATGCGATGAAGGGGCTGTGTTTGCCCCATCATCGCACCCACCTGAGCACTGGGGTCAAGGATGACCTGCGTGTATGGCAGGGTTTCCTGGCCCACTTTAAATATCTCTTTATTAAATTTTCCTATATCATTCCAATCACACATTATTTTGTATTACAGATTATAGATGTTCTCTGTTAACATTCTGACAATAAATTTTGACCATTTTCATTTCATTATATACATTGTATTTCATATT
Source organism: Erythrolamprus reginae (assembly GCF_031021105.1). Classification (NCBI taxonomy): domain Eukaryota; kingdom Metazoa; phylum Chordata; class Lepidosauria; order Squamata; family Dipsadidae; genus Erythrolamprus; species Erythrolamprus reginae. The sequence goes on from NC_091953.1 coordinate 76,130,795, forward strand.
TTTATATTCTAATATCTATTACGTTCAGTAACTGATATATATATAAAAAAAATTTACATGATAACTGTAGGTCGTTTCAATTGTACTGTTGTTTCATATTGTACTGCTTTTATATTCTCTTTTGAACCCATTCATGCCATTTTTGCCATGTTCTTTTTGATTCCATGATTTTATTTCCCTTGATTGCGTTCGTGAGTTCGTCCATCTCCACACAGGTATATATCTTATCTATAATTAAATCTTCCGTTGGTATCTGATCACTTTTCCAGAGTTGTGCTATCGCAATTCTTGTAGCGGTGTTTATATGTGTTGTGAGAAGCATTGTTTGCTTTGAATAGTGTTTTCTCCAAACTTCTAAAAGCATAGCTTCCGGAGTAAGTTCTATTTCCTCATTCGTAATCTCTGAGAGCCAAGTATGAGTTATTTTCCAAATTTTTTGTATCATGGGGCAAGACCACCACATATGGAAAAATGTACCTCTTTCATTTTTACACTTCCAACATGTGTCTGACAATGTTGGGTGGATCTTTGCTAACCTAGCCGGTGGGAGATACCATCTGTAAAAGAGTTTATAATAATTTTCCTTATATGCTGCCGAAAGAGTTATTTTGGATATTGTGGTCCATGTTTTTTCCCAGTCTGCCATATGTATCTCGTGTTGCAAGTTTTTTTCCCACGCTATCATTGGTATTTTAATTGTCTCTTTTATTCTTTCCTGTTCCAAAAGTATTTGATATATTCTGCTTATTTGTTTATTTTCATTCCCTATTAGAATCTTATCTAGTGAATTCATAGATTTTTGAATACCGGGTGTTTGATTGTCTTTTTTAAATCTAGATTCTATTTGGGGGTATGTCCACCAATCCATTTTGTAATTTAATATTTCCAGTTCTTGTCTAGATTTGAGTTCCCCACTTGGGTGTAATATATCTGTGTACTTGATGGTTTTAGTTATATCGATCAAATTTGGGTAAATGATGGCTTCCATAGTGGAAAGCCATCTTGGAATTTTATCGTAGTGTTTATTTTTAATTTCGTACCAGGTTTTTAGTAGTGATTTATGAATCAAGTGCCTGTTAAATATAGTTTGCTTTTGTAATTTATCTTTCCATAGATGCGCATGCCAGCCTGTTTGTAAGTTATGGCCTTCTAATACAAGTATTCTCTTATTTTTTAAGTTAATCCAATATTTTATCCAAATTAGGCTTGCCGCTTTAAAGTATAATTTTAGATCCGGGAGCCCCAGTCCTCCTCCAATTCTATTATCTTGGAGATACACATATTTTATTCTTGGCCTTTTGTTTTGCCAGATGAATTTAGAGATGATTTTATTAATTTATTTAAAAAAAATTGTTCCAAATTGATCAGGGCTGTCTGAAAAAGATACAAAAATTTGGGGAGAATATCCATTTTTATTACAGAAATTCTGCCTAACATTGATATTTGTAGGTCTTTCCATTTTTCTAAAAAAAAATTTAGTATCTTGCAATAATTTGTCATAATTGTCTTTTTTAAGGGTTATTGTTTTGTTTGTTAGTATTAATCCTAAGTATTTCATTTTTTTTGTAGATTGGAGTTTAGTAGTTTCTTCTAATTTCCTAATTTGTCGTATATTCATGTTTTTTGTCATTAACATTGTTTTTTGTTTATTTATTTCTAGGTCTGCAAATTCACCAAAATTTTCAATTTCTTTGATTAACTCTGGGCCCGAGCTTGTTGGTTCTTCTAAAAAGAAAACCATGTCGTCCGCGTACGCTTGTAGTTTATATTCTTCTTTTTAAATTTTAATTCCTTGTATATTTTTATTACTTCTTATTTTATTTAATAATAATTCTTGTGTCAGTATAAATAATAAAGGTGACATTGGGCAGCCTTGGTGGACTCCTTTTTCTATCAAAATTGGTTTTGTGGTGTCTCCGTTTATTATTGCCCTGGCCTTTTGGGTAGTGTATATATTTTTAATAATGTTTTCAAATCTGTTACCTAATTTTAATTCTCTAATTAACTCATTTAAATATTGCCAATTAACATTGTCAAATGCCTTCTGGGCATCCAGGAAGACAAGAGTCTTCGGAGAGGGGCGGCATACAAATCCAAATAATAAATAAATAAATAAGAGCTATTTGCCTTCCTGGATGGGCTTCACCATATTCTAAGATGTCTAAAACTGTTCTGGTGCAGTTGAAAATTTGTCTGGAGGGTAGGAAACCATTTTGATCTGTGTTGATGATTTTATTTAAAATTTCTTTTATTCTGTCTGCTAAAATTACCATAAAAATCTTATAGTCTGCATTAAGCAGAGAAATTGGTCTGTAATTTTTTATTTTCTGTTTATCTAGCCCCTCCTTTGGTATCATCATTATATATGATTCTCTCCAGGATTCTGGAATTTTGACTTGCTCTAATATTTCATTTTATGTCTCCAATAATATGGGTTCAAATAAATCTTTATTTCCTTTGTAAAATTCTCCTGGGAGTCCATCCGGCCCTGGAGTTTTATTGTTTATTTGTTTTTTTTAATGCTAGTTGAATTTCTTGTAAGGTAATTTTTTCATTTAAAATTTGTTTATCAAGTTCTTCAATTTGTATGGTATTATTTTCTTGTATGTATTTAGTAATTTTTACCGTTCTGATTGGTTCTTCTTTATATAAATTGTTGTAATAATCTTGTATTATTTCTTTTTTCTGCTGTTCCATGTGTTGTATTATCCCATCTTTATCCTCTAACTGATAAATTAATTTTTCGCTTCTTGTTTTTTTGATTTTCTGTGCAAGCCATCTACCTGGTTTGTTAGCTGTTTCAAAGTATTTTTGTTTCGTTTGTTTTAGGTTTCTAATAAATTCTTGCTGTTCTAATATGTTTATTTTGGATTTGGCTTCCCTTAGTGATATTTGTGTCTGTTTGTTAGTTGGATTTTGTTGGAGGGTCTTTTCCAGGTTGGCTATTTTATTTATGTAGTGATTATATTCTGCCTTCTCTTCTTTTTGTTTTTTAGCTGTATATGATATAGTAACTCCCCTAGTATATGCTTTCAATGTGTTCCATAGTATTTGAGTTGAGGTGGGGTGTTTCTTATTTTCCTCTAGAAATAATTTTATTTCCTTGTTTAGCATTTCTGTATACTTTTCATCTCGAAGTAGGTTTGTATTTAATGACCATCTTCTAAATTCTTTCTTTTCCCCCTGCCAAGTGATTATTATCGGGTTATGGTCAGCCCACGTGTTTGGTTCTATGTCAACAGATTTTTTTTTTTTGTGCATAGTTTTACTTAGCCATACCATATCTATCCTAGAGAAGGAGTTGTGTGGGGCAGAGTAGTATGTGAATTGTCTTTCATTTGGATGTATTAATCTCCACATATCTACCAGATCTAGTTCATCTGTCATTTTCTCAAATGTGGTTGGTAGTGTGGCTCTTTTTATTTTACTCTTGGTTTCTATTTTATAGTCCAATTTATGGTTCACTATTCCGTTATAGTCTCCTATTATACATATATTTGTTTGGTTAAATTGTAGTAATATTTCATGTATTTTTTTATAAAATTGTTTCAATTCATGATTTGGTGCATATATATTTACTAATAGTATTTTCTCTCCTTTAATTTCTACTTCTACCATAATATACCTTCCTTTTGGATCAGTTTTTATCTCTCTTGGGTTTAATTCTTTTTTCACATATGTGGCCACCCCTCTTTTCTTTTCTTTTTCATCTAGTGAAGTGTATAGCTCTCCCAGTTTGGTATATTCCAAGTATTTTTTGTGTGCAAGTTTAATATGTACTTCTTGTAGACATATTATCTGTGCTTTCTGTTTCAGGAGTTTGGAGAAAACCTTTTTTCTTTTCTGGTTGTTGTTGAGACCATTTATATTTATTGAAATTAGTTTAGTTTCCAGTGGCATTTAGCTATGAATGGGTAGAAAGAGAATATATAAACAAGAATAAAAGAACGAGGGCTTTTCCTTCTTGGTTGTATTTAGTTTCTTTTGTTTGTTTGTTTCTATTTGTCTGCTGCTGCTGCTGCTGTTTGAGATCTGGTCTTAGCCCCTTCTTCTTTCTCTCTTTCTCCCCCCCGTCTCCCCAATCTTTCCACCTGTTTGTTTATCAATTTCAATTTCTTCTTCTTTACTAGATTCTAATCTCTCCCCGCTCTCTAACTCTATCTCAGTGTTGACAAATTGTTCGTATATTTCTTGTGCCTTTTCAAGGGAGTCCACTTTAACTCTTCTACCATTGATATTTATCATCATCCCTTCGGGATTTATCCATCTAAATGTAATTTCTTTTTTGTTTAAGACAGAGGCTAGTGTCTTATATTCTCTCCTTCTCTCTCTTACCTTTCTAGGGATTTGTTTTAATATATTTAATTCTTTACCCTTATATGTCATTTTCCTTCCTCTAGATATTACATATACTCTGTCTCTCGTAATCCTTCTAGCGAATCTTAGGTGGATTTCCCTCTGGAGTTGGTGTCTTCGGGCATAATTAGTATTAATTCTGTATATTTCATCCAGTTCACTTACTACCTCTTCCCAGCTAATTTCCAATATTCCTGAAATTATAGTTATCATGATCTCCCCTAAGTTTTCATTCTCTGTCTCTATCACATTTTGAAATCTTAAGAAATAAGAAGATCGTTCCAACTCCAGCTGAATCAGGGAGTTTTCGAGTTCCTTATGGGAGTCTTTAAGTTTTTGGTCTACCTGTTCAATTTTTTTCTCACTCTGTTCTATTTTCTCTTCCACCTGTATTATTTTTTGTTCATTTTTTTGTGTTGCAAGTTGCGCTGTTTCCAGTCTGTTTTCTAACCTAAGGATATCTGTTTTTAGCTCTAGGTGGTTATTGGTAATAAGTTCTTGTAATTTCAGCATTGCTTCTTGCATAACTGTTAATGTTTTATTCATATTTTGCATTAGTGAGGAACTCTCTTTCTCTTTTTCTTTCTCTAGATTTAACATATCACCTATTTGTCTTTATGATGCTGAAGAAGCTGTATTTGCAGGTGTGGCTGGGGTTGTTTTTTAACCACCTCTGGGCTGGTAATTGGCCATTTCTTTTATAATCTGGTTTTGCTTTTCTAAAATATTATATATTCTATTCCATATAACCATAGGAAATATTTATGCACTTTAAAGGTTCTCTTACTGTTCTTACCAATGTTAAAGTTTTTTACAGAGATACCAGTCTTAATTAAATACAGAATTCTATAATAGTTAATTAATTAAAATTTCTATAGCACTTAATGACTTAGTAACTTATTTTAGTATATTAGATATATATAAATATATAAATATATCCAAGTAACAGCGTAATTATAAACAATTAATCTAAATATATCTAAGTAACAAGGAAATTATAAACAATTAATATTTTTATGCTATATATATATATATAAAAGTAACACTGTATCTATAAGACTGTCTAAATTTATAATTATGTAATATCTAAGCTATTAAGCTATTAATAAAAACTTCTATTTTATAATTTATCTAAACACTTAATATATATGTATTAATTTAAATGAAAAGAGGACTAATAGGTTGAAACATAGAATATAGATGAAAAAGAGAAAAAGGGAAAGAAAAAGAAAGAAAGAAGAAATTTTTTAGCTTTTTAAATTGTGAAAACACTTCCTTTACTACTTAGCGTTTCCTACTCCCCTAATAAGCAAATTCCAAATCTTCTTCTGCAACTTATTAGCCGGATATGATGTCAGTTCATTTACTGTTCTCTTCACCTCTTGCAATCTGGCAGTTATTCTAAAGTCTTTTATTCCCCTGTCAGAGTCTTTCTGCTGCCAAATAAGATCTTGTAAAGTCTCACGAATTCCAATAATCCAAAACCCAACAGCAGAGTCTCACCAAAGCAAATCTTTTCTTTCTGTTTACTCAAACGCCAAGCCTATATTTCTTTCCAGTCTCAGTGATTTAATTTGATTTAATTTAAGTTCACTGTCATGTCATTCCATCTGCTCTTTCATCAGCTGTATTCCAGGTCACTCTCTCTATCTGATTTTTCCTCCTCTGCCGTTCCGCTTTCTCCTTTCACTTTCTCCGCTCACTTTTCTTTTACCGGCTGCTTGTCAAACTCACAGTCTCTCCAGTTATAAAACACCTCTACCTGGCCCACTTTAATGGTCTTTCCTTTTGGAGGCACGAGTTGCAGCTCTGCTTGGACGCTCAGCTTTTGGAAGCTGAGTTGCAGCTCTGCTTGGACGCTGTGGGGACCCGCGGGTTCGGGGTTATCTTAGGTGACCAGTGGTGCCATTCCATGTGGCCTCTGGAATGGAGGGCCTCTCCCCTAGTTAAGGATTTAACATTCCTGGAACTCTTCCCCCTGATAATAGCTTTAGAGCTGTGGGGAGAGCAATTTAGAGACAAGACCATGCACTTTTGGTGTGACAACTTGGCTATAGTCCACGTTGTTAATGCCCTGTCATCTAAAAGCGACAGGATCATGCGGCTCGTCCGCCATTTTGTGCTTAGGTCGTTGTCCCTAAATGCCCTGTTTCTGGCTCGGCATGTTCCCAGGTTGGATAACGGGATCACTGACGCCTTGTCCCGTGGTCAGTTGTCCAGGTTTCGGACCCTGGCTCCATGGACTCGTGCGTCACCGGAAGTCTTCCCCGACCACCTCTGGAGTCTGGGCGGGCTATCGACCAGTGGAGAATTGAAGCTAATAGGGCCATGGCCCTCTCAGTGGCAACAAGCGCCTTGAGGGCATATCAGAACACAGGTAGGGAGTTTTGGGATTTTAGGCAACTTGGGGGTTACCCTCACATTTGGCCCTTCCCTGTAGATAACCTTATGGAGTTCTGCATGCTGCTTAAGCAGCGCAGCTTGTTGGTTAGGACTTTTAGATCTAGGCTGTCAGGCCTCACCTTTTTATCCAAGGCCAATGGCTCTTTAGACTTCACTTGTGACTTCTGCATTCGGAGGATGCTGGAAGGTTGGGTAAGGGAGCGACCAGTGCCCCCAGCGGACAGTAGATGGGCATTAACTGTGCAGAAGCTGTCCCTTATTAACCAAGCTTGGAACAGCCTGTGCGCCTCTCTGTACGAGGCCCACCCTTTTCAGGCGGTGGCCAGTGTCATGTTTTTGGGGCTCTGAGAGTCAGTGAGGCTTTAGCCTCCTCTCAGGCTGGCAGGTCCCTCCGAGCTTTTTTGATTTCCGACCTGCAATTTGGCGAGGGGAGTGTCTCCTTGTTGTTGAAACTATCCAAAACTGACCAATTGCGGAGGGGTGTCAGGATAGAGTTGACAGCTGCCACCAATAAGTCTGTTTGCCTGGTGGCAGCTCTTTCTAATTTCTGTAGTCTTAGGGGTGCGGGGCAAGGGTACCTTTTTAAACACCAGGATGGTACCCCTCTGACCCACTATCAATTTTGGGCTTTAGTGTCTAGGGCTCTAGTCTGGATTGGCATTGACCCCGCCAGCTATTGAACGCATTCGTTCTGTAGCGGCGCTGCAGCTAGTGCAGCAGTGTCTGGTTCTCTGGGTCATTGGATCCGGGGATTGGTCACTGGCAGTCAGCAGCCCATCTAGGTTAGGAACAACTAGTTGCTGCAATAGGATAGGGTGTCAGGCTAGGGAGCCTTTCTCTGCCTTCTTCCAGATAGTCCCACCAGGGCGAGACCGACGGCGTTGCTGTGTGGCCACAGTTGTCTTTTGGGCTGGCCGAGCTGCAGCATGAATCGCCGTGGGGACCCGGCTGTCTTAGGTCAAGTGGGTCAGCACCGTCTGGATGGGGAGAAGAGGCCTGCAAAGAGAAGGGCTTTCTCCTGCTGCTCCTGGGAGGGCGGCACACGAGGGGGTCGGTCTTGCACTCATTGGCAATGACCTGTATGTGTGTGGGGTCTGGCACTGCATTGCCACGCCCGCGAAGACTTGCATATTCTTCGCAAAGCTTGGCCAACCACGCAAGTGGTTTGGTCTGTGATCCTCCAGAGGATCGTTTGGGGACGCCATTTCCCTTAGGGCCTCCCACAGGGTCAGGAACGGTGGCTAAGGCTGTGGGTAGGCTGGTTAGAGAGTTGGGTGGGGTAGTGGTTTCCCATCCCCGCATCACCATAGATCAGCCATGGCTTAACCGGGCTGACGATGTTCACCTGTCAGACCAGTGGAACACCATCTTCTTACAGGACCTGCAGCGGTTTGTCTATTACGTTCTGTCTATTACTATCATGTTATTTAATTAATTAATTAATTAATATTCACTTATTTAATATAACTAAAAAATATTCTTCCATCTATACATACAATTAACTTTCTAATTGATAAATTCAAATAATTATAAATTCTTACTTATATAATTTTACCACTATTTTTAAGATTCCATCATTTATATACTTTATCCCATATTTTATAAAATTCTGTTTCAGCTTGGTTATTCAAACGTTTTGTCACCATGTCTAGTTCTGCACATTCTATAATTTTTTTTAAATACTTCTACATCTTTTGGTATTTCCTTTTCTTTCCATTTCTGTGCAAATGTTATTCTTTCCGCAACTAATATATGTATTATTAAATAATAAATTTCTTTTTTATACTTCATATTTGAAATACCCAGTAGGAAAAATTCGGGAGATTTTTTAATGTTCTCCTTTGTTATTTCATTTATCCATTTCTCTACTTTATTCCAGTATTTCTTGGCTTCAGAACATGTCCACTATGCATGGAAATATGTGCCAGTTTCTTTTTTACATTTCCAACATCCGGGTGAAGAGTAGGAAACATTTTGGAAATCCTATATGGTGGAAGGTGCCATCTATAAAACAGCTTGATTTGATTTTCTTTGAAAGAAATTGATTTTGTTATTTTCCAATTATACACCCATATCTTTTCCCATGTTTCTAAATTTATCTCTTTGCCAAAATTTTTGCACCAGCTGATCATATTGTCTTTCAGTATCCAATCTATAATTCTATGATTTATTAAATATTTATATACATTTCCAATTAACTTGACTTGATTTTGAAGTCATAATTTACTTAATACATTATTTTCTTTTCTAAAAATACAAATTTTAATATCCATTTGATATCTGTAACTAATCTGTATATATTGCCCCCAATCCAAATCAATACCTAATTCTTGTAATTCTTGTTTTGTTCTTAGTTTTAATTGATTATCCAATAAGTCCCTGTATTTCCAAATCTTTCCTTCTTTTATGAAACTCGGGTGGGAAATGGCTTCAATAGGTGAAATCCATTCTGGCAATACTAAAAAATGATTTTTCTTTATTTCATTCCATACATCAATCAATGCTTTCCTAATAATATTGTTTTTAAAATATGAGTGTGTTTTTAACTTTTCATACCATATAAAAGCATGCCAGCCCAACATTAAGTCATGACCTTCTAAGTTAAGCAACCTTTGATTTTCTAAAGTCAACCACTCTTTTATCCATGTTAGGGCTTGGTAATATAATTTCCAATTTGGGAGGCCGAGGCCTCCTCTTTCTTTGCATTCTAGTGAATTTTGTTTTATTCTTGGTTTCTTACCTTGCCATACAATTTTTTTTGTTATCCTATTTAATTCTAAAAAAAAATTTGGTCCAGGATTAATTGGGATAACTTGAAAAAGAAATAAAATTTTGGGGAGAATATTCATTTTAATTGTAGAAATTCTTCCCACTAGTGATAATTGTAAATTACTCCACACTTCCAAATCTTTTTTGATCTGGCCTAATAATTTTAAATAATTATCATTTTTAAAAGATATGGCTTTGGAAGTCATCCATATACCTAAATATTTCACCTTTTTTGTAATTTTCATATTTGATAGATCTTCTAAATGTTTTCTCTGTGTCTCTGTCATATTTTTTGTTAGTATCTGTGTCTTTTCTTTGTTTCTTTTCAATCCTGCGACGTTCCCATATTCTTCAATTAAGTTTATTAACCTTGAGATTGATGCTGTAGGGTCTTCTAAAATAAAGACCACATCATCGGCAAACGCTTGTACTTTATAGGTCTCTTTTTTAATCTTCAATCCTTTTATTTCCCTATCAGCTCTTATCTTTATCAACAGTGCTTCTAATGTTAAAATAAATAATAATGGCGATATTGGACAACCTTGTTTTACTCCTTGTGTTGCTACTTTTTCCGTCTGCTCACTATTTATTATAATTCTAGCTGATTGTTCAGAATATATGGCATCTATTATGTTAAAAAAAATTGTTCCAACCTCCATATTATTTAGTTGTATTTTCATAAAATTCCAATCTACGTTATCAAATGCTTTTTTCGCATCTAAAAATATAAGTGACATTTGTTTTTCTGGATGCTGTTCATAGTATTCTAATATATTTACTATTGTTCTTAAATTATTTTTAATTTGTCTTCCTGGTAAAAATCCATTTTGGTCACTATGTATCATATCATTTATAATACTTTTAAACCTATTAGCAAAAATTGATATAAAAATTTTATAATCTACATTTAACAATGAAATTGGTCTGTAATTCTCAATTTTTTATTTTTTCCATGCCCGCTTTATGTATTAAAATTATTAAAGTTTCTGACCATGTTATAGGTAATTTACCTTCTGCCATTATTTGGTTATATATCTCCAAAATATTTGAAAAAAGTATTTCTATATCTAACTTATAAAATTCTGCTGGTATCGCATCTGGGCCCGTGGCTTTATTGTTTTTCTGATTCTTTACAGATTGTCTTAATTCCATTTCTGTAATAGGTTTATTTGATCTATGTAATAGGTTGTATTTCGGTTAACACTGGTAAGTCTATATCTCTCAAATATTCAAAAATTAAATCCTCGTTTATTTCTTCTCTCTTATATAATTGTCTATAAAATTCTACTGCTATTCCCTTTTTTTCCTCTGTTCTGTGTTTTATTTTACCTTTAGAGTCCATCAAATTTTTAATAATCTTATTTTCCCTCTCTTTTCTAAGTTTATATGACAACCATCTTCCTGGTTTGTTCGCGTATTCAAAATATTCTTGTTTTGCTCTCTTTATCTGTTCTACTATTGGTTCTTGTTCTATCAATCTCAATTTATGTTTTATTAATTCTCTCTGATTTTTAGCTTTATTGTCATTATCCTCTTTTTGCATTATCAATTCCAATTTTTTCAGTTCTTCTTCTAATTTTTGATAGTATATTTTCTTTTCTTTTTTTTTGCTATAAAAGAAATTGTTAACCCCATAAGTTTTGGGGGGGTGGTATCACTGTTTTTGTTTATTTAAAAAAATATCTCTAATTCTTTCTCCATCCATTTTTTATACTCTAGATCTTTTGTTATATTTCTATTCATTGACCAATTATTTATTTTCCTTTTACCTTTCCAATGTATAAGTAAAGGATTATGGTCCGCCCAGGTATTTGTCTCTATTTCTATTTCACTGATTTGTTCCAATATATGTACTGGGGCCCAAGCCATGTCAATCCTGGACCAAGTCTTGTGTGGGTTAGAATAAAAAGTATATTGTTTATCTTTTAAATGGTATTCTCGCCGTATATCTTTTAATAATAATTCTGTACACATTTTCCAAAATGTCACGGGTAAAATTACCTTTTTTTTGTTTCTTTCCCGGTATAGTCCATTTGGTCATCTGCGATTGCATTAAAATCTCCTATTATTATCATATTTTCAATTGATAATTCATTTATTTTTTCATGTAAATCTTTATAAAATTGTTTTTGGTTGTCATTTGGTGCATAAATTGAGACATTTACAAGAGGTTTTGTTTCTAAGTCTAGTTGTACCATTAAAATCCTTCCCTTGCTGTCATTGTATATTTGTTTAGATTCAATTAATTCATCTATGTACATTGCCACTCCCCTTTTCTTTTGATCTGCCAAACTAGTATATAATTTCCCTAGTTTTGAATTATGGAGAAGACTTATTTTTGATTTTTTTTAATGTGAACTTCTTGTAAAATATTTATCTGCGCTTTTTTCTTCTTAAGTTTGGTTAATATTTGATTTCTTTTCTTTGGATTGTTCAATCCGTTTACATTAACTGAACAGATTTTCAAATCATGTGTCATCTTCATTTGTAGTATCTTTTAGTTTCTTTCGGTTCTCAAAGTCTTGTTTCTAAGATCAGTTCTTGTGAAGCCTGTAGTTGTTTCTTCTTCACTTCCTGAATTTCTCTCCCCTCTCCACCAATGGCCCCCATCATGTCATCTCTACTCTTGAGTTCAATCTGGAGTTGATCAGTCCTGTCCAATCCGCTTCGTGCGAGAAAGGATCTTGCTTGTTCCACACTTTCTATCTTCACTTTTGTTGCTTGCCAGGTTAGAGTAAGGCCTTCTGGTACCAACCATCTGAAAACAATATTCTTTTTGATTAAAACACTTGTAAGAAAGTAATATTCTCTTCTGCTTTCTCTTACCCTTTTAGGAAGTAGTTTGTATTAGGTCCTGTGCTATAAATACAATATCATCTGCGAAGGCCTGCAGTTTATATTGTTCCTTTTTAATGGTGATGCCTTGGATTAGAGTATTATTTCTTATAGTTTTCAAAAATGTTTCTATGGCTAGGATAAAAATTTATTTATTTATTTATTTATTATTTAGATTTGTATGCCGCCCCTCTCCGCGAACTCGGGGCGGTTCACAACAAGGCGTAAACAAATCGTATAATAATAATAGGAGCTAATGGGCATCCCTGACGTACACCTTTTGTTATGGGTATTTTATCAGTGATATCATTGTTAAAAAGGATTCTAGCAGATTGGTTTGTATAAATAGCTTTAATTAAATTGTAAAATTTAGGGCCAAAGTTCATATACTCAATTTGATTTATGAAATAATGCCACTGAAGACTATCGAATGCCTTTTTTAAATCCATGAATATTAATGCGACAGGTTTGTCGTAATGTTTGTCATAGTATTCGATAGTGTTCAATATTATTCTAGTGTTTGTCACCATGTTTCTTAATGGGAGAAATCCATTTTGATCCGAGTGGATAATGTTGTTTAATATTTTCTTTAATCGGTCTGCAATTATTGATGTAAATATTTTATAGTCTGTGTTAAGTATAATTTTCTAAATGGTGCTTAATTTGAGTATCTTTGGGAATAAGGGTTATATATTCCCATCCATTTCAGTCATGCTCCCTTTTACTTCTGCTATTTCAGTTTTGAGTTCGCCGATTTCTTTTTTGATCTCATTTTTGATCTCTTTCATCTCTTGCTTCATTTTTTCCAAGTACTTTTTCACTTCTTCTTTGTTAGTTTCAAGTTGAGTTTTTGTCTGAGTTTGTGTCTTCTGCATAAAATCTTGGATGCCTGCTAATGTATCTTGAATAGACTGAAGATTTAGCTCTGCCGGTAACTTTTCTTTCTCTTTTTCTTTCTCCTTAGCCAACATTGTAGTTATTGTCCTTTGTTGTAATGGAGATGATGTTGGAGAGACTTTAGGTGTAGGAGTTGGAGTTGGAGTGGCTGTTTGTTTTCGAGTTGTTGTTGTTGTCACCGAAGTCACACTTTGTGTCCTGTATGAACCTTTCATATCTCTAAAGCTTTAAACCTTATTATACAGTTCTTAAAACAATCACTTATTGTCTATGGTTAGTAATTAAATTTTGATTATAATGTCTACTACAAAATATATAGGATTAAAAAAGGAAATATAAAGAATATCAATTTAACTTTATTAACAATATGGGAGTGCAAAGGGAGAGAGGAAAAATATGAGAAAAAGGCAAAAGGTAGAAAGGAAGAACAGAAAGAAAAATATAATTAAAAAGAGAAAGAAAGGTTAATAATAATAAGATTTTGCTGGTGCTAAAACAAAAAGAAAGAAGGAATTTAAAAAAAAAGAAAGAAAGATCAATCTCTCAAATATCAAATCCTAAAGTTATAAAGGGGGACCAGGCAAAGAAGGGGAAAAATAATATTTCTAGCAAATATTGTATTTCTAATTTAATTAATAAAGAAAAGAAGGAGAAAGTAAGGAAAAAATTCAAGAATAATAAAAAAACTATGAAGTTATTTAATCTCAAAAATGTATGCGTAAAAATTTTAAAAGAATAAGAGATATAAAAATATATTTTAACCAATATTACTGGAGAAAAAGTACAGAGGATAAAAAAAGAAAACAAAAAATGTCAAAATACCAATGAGAGGTGAAAAGGGTTGCTTAAGAAAAAAAAAGAACAATTATATTTTAATGTCAATGTCCAAAAATGAAAATTCCAAATCAATATCAAATATAGCGTTTGTAAAGTTCAAATTTCAATAAAAATAAGTGTATTTCTTTCTTCTTGGAAAAGAAAAAAGGAAATCCTTAAACCTCTGGTGTCAGGAAGATAAAATAGTCCCTGTTGTTTTTCTCTTAAAAACTTTAAAATTAAGTCCAGATAAAATTAAAAAATATATATAGTAAAATTAAGATTCAAAAATTCAAGCCTATCGAAAATTAATTGAAAACAATTTATGGGTCGTTATTCAATTCATTTATTCAGTTCATCTATTCATTCTGCAGTTCATTCTAAATAGTCCAATCTATATGTTCTTCCAATTTATTTATCAATATAAAAGCCAACACCTAATTAGATATAATAAAATAATATAAAAAGAGATATAAAAATCGCCGTAATTCTTCTTCTTCTTCTTTTTATTTATTTATTTATTTATTTATTTATTTATTTATTTATTTATTTATTTATCACATTTGTATGCCGCCCCTCTCCGTAGACTCGGGGCAGCTAACAACAATAATAATACAATGTAAACAAATCTAATATTTAAGTTAATTTTAAAAACTCCAATTTAAGAAACCAATCATACATACTGACATACTATGCATAAATTTTATAAGCCTAGGGGGGAGGGAAAGTCTCAATTCCCCCATGCCAGACGACAGAGGTGGGTTTTAAGGAGCTTACAAAAAGCAAGGAGGGTGGGGGCAACTCTGATATCTGTGGGGAGTTGGTTCCAAAGGGTCGGGGCCGACACAGAGAAGGCTCTTCCCCTGGGTCCTGCCAAATGACATTGTTTAGTTGATGGGACCCGGAGAAGGCCAACTCTATGAGAACTAACTGGTCGCTGGGATTTGTGCGGCAGGAGGCGGTCTGGTCCGGTGCCATGAAGGGCTTTATAGGTCATAACCATAACCATCATAACTTTGAATTGTGACCGGAAACTGATCGGCAACCAATGCAGACTGTGGAGTGTTGGTGTAACATGGGCATATTTAGGAAAGCCCATGATAGCACTCTGGACGATCTGAAGTTTGCGAACACTTTTCAAAGGTAGCCCCATGTAGAGAGCATTACAGTAGTCGAGCCTCGAGGTGATGAGGGCATGAGTGACTGTGAGCAGTGACTCCCGGTCCAAATAGGACCGCAACTGAATTTAAACATGCCTGGGATAAACATATATCCATCCTAAGATAAAATACAGAAAATAGTATAAGGGCAGACTAGATGGACCATGGGGTCTTTTTCTGCCGTCAGACTTCTATGTTTCTATGTTTCTAACTGGTGCACCAGGCGAACCTGGGCAAACGCCCCCCTCGCCACAGATGAAAAATGTTTCTCTAATGTGAGCTGTGGGTCGAGGAGGACGCCCAAGTTGCAGACTCTCTCTGAGAGGGTTAGTGATTTCCCCCCAGGGTAATGGATGGACAGATGGGATTGTCCTTGGGAGGCAAAACCCACAGCCACTCCGTTTTATCAGGGTTGAGTTTGAGTCTGTTGACACCCATCCAGACCCCAACAGCCTCCAGGCACCGGCACATCACTTTCACTGCTTCGCTGACTGGACAAGGGGTGAAGATGTAGAGCTGGGTATCATCTGCATATTGATGATACCTCACCCCATGCCCTTGGATGATCTCACCCAGCGGTTTCATGTAGATATTAAATAGTAGGGGGGAGAGGACTGACCCCTGAGGCACCCCACAAGGGAGTAACCTAGAGGTCGACCTCTGACCCCCCCCCACTAACACTGACTGCGACTGACCGGAGAGGTAGGAGGAGAACCACTGAAGAACAGTGCCTCCCACTCCCAACCCCCCCCCCCAGACGGCGCAGAAGGATACCATGGTCGATGGTATCGAAAGCTGCTGAGAGGACAAGAAGCACCAGGACAGAGGATAAACCCCTGTCCCAGGCCAGCCAGAGATTATCCATCAGCGCGACCAAAGCAGTTTCCATTCTGTAGCCCGGGTTTGAATCCTGACTGCTGAGGGCCTAGATAATCAGCTTCTTCCAAGGACCGCTGGAGCTGGAACGCCACCACCTTCTCAACAACCTTCCCCATAAAGGGAAGGTTGGAGACTGGGTGATAGTTGTTGAGAATGGCTGGGTCCAGCGAAGGCTTCTTGAGGAGGGGGCACACAAGTGCCTCCTTTTAGGGATCCGGGAAGGACTCCCTCCCCAAAGAAGCATTGACAATCTCCTGGACCCAGCTACGTGTCACCTCCCTGCTGGCTGAGACCAGCCAGGAAGGACACAGATCCAGTAATCAGGTGGCAGAATTCACAGCTCCAAGGGCCTTGTCCACTTCATCAGGTGTCACCAGATCAAAATCTTCCCAGACAGGTGGACAAGTACGTGCCCCAGTCACCTCGACTGACTCTGTTTTCCAATTGGAGACAAGGTCCACTCAGATCCAAGCGATTTTATCAGCGAAAAACGTGTTAAAATCCTCGGGACTACTCTGCAAGGGCTCCCCAACACTCCCCTGATTAAGAAGGGAGCACGTCACCCTAAACAGAGTGGCCTGGCGGGATTCTGCTGATGCAATCAAGGCGGCATGATACACGTATCTTGCCACCTTGAGCCCCACTTTGTAAGTCTTAATGTGAGCTCTTACAAGTGATTAGATTAGATTAGATTTATTGGATTTATATGCCGCCCCTCTCCGCAAACTCGGGGCGGCTCACAACAATAATAAAAAACAGTACATAATAACAAATCCAATGGCCACCAATCTAATTACAATTTAAAATTAATAAATTCATAAAACAGTCCCAATATATATAAAAAACAGGCACACAGTCAATCAATCAAATGGCAAAACAACATGGGCAAGGGGGAGATGTTTTAGTTCCCCCATGCCTGATGGCAGAGGTGGGTCTTAAGGAGTTTACGAAAGGCAGGGAGGGTGGGGGCAATCCTAATCTCAGGGGGGAGCTGGTTCCAGAGGGTCGGGGCCCCCACAGAGAAGGCTCTTCCCCTGGGTCCCGCCAGATGGCATTGTTTAGTCGACGGGACCTGAAGAAGGTCGACTCTGTGGGACCTAACCGGTCGCTGGGATTCGTGCGGTAGGAGGCGGTCCCGAAGATATTCTGGTCCGGTGCCATGAAGGGCTTTATAGGTCATAACCAACACTTTGAATTGTGACCGGAAACTGATCGGCAACCAATGCAGACTGCGGAGTGTTGGAGTAATATGGGCATACTTAGAGAAGCCCATAATTGCTCTCGCAGCTGCATTCTGCACTATCTGAAGTTTCTGAACACTTTTCAAAGGTAGCCCCATGTAGAGAGTGTTACAGTAGTTGAGCCTCGAAGTGATGAGGGCATGAGTGACTGTGAGCAATGACTCCCAGTCCAAATAGGACCGCAATTGGTGCACCAGGCGAACCTGGGCAAACGCCCTCCTCGCCACAGCTGAAAGGTGTTTCTCTAATGTGAGCTGTGGATCGAGGAGGACGCCCAAGTTGTGGACCCTCTCTGAGGGGGTCAATAATTCCCCCCCAGGGTAATGGATGGACAGATAGAATTGTCCTTGGGAGGCAAAACCCACATCCACTCCGTCTTGTCTGGGTTGAGTTTGAGTTTGTTGACACCCATCCAGGCCCCAACAGCCTCCAGGCACCGGCACATCACTTCCACTGCTTCGTTGACTGGACATGGGGTGGAGATGTACAACTGGGTATCATCGGCGTATTGATGATACCTCACCCCATGCCCTTGGATGATCTCACCCAGCGGTTTCATGTAGATATTAAATAGCAGGGGGGAGAGGACCGACCCCTGAGGCACCCCACAAGGGAGAAACATCGGGGTCGACCTCTGACCCCCCCCTAACACCGACTGCGACCGACCGGAGAGGTAGGAGGAGAACCACTGAAGAACAGTGCCTCCCACTCCCAACCCCTCCAGCTGGCGCAGAAGGATACCATGGTCGATGGTATCAAAAGCCACTAAGAGGTCAAGGAGCACCAGGACAGAGGACAGGCCCCTGTCCCGGGCCTGCCAGAGATCATCCATCAACGCGACCAAAGCAGTTTCCATGCTGTAGCCGGGCCTGAATCCAGACTGTTGAGGACCTAGATCAGCGGTCCCCAAACTACGGCCCACAGGCCGCATGTGGCCCACTGAGGCCATTTATCCGGCCCGCGGGTGAGTGACACAACAGTGTTCCATCTAATTTTCTATGAATAAAATGCTGTATTTTGTTAGTATCTAATATCAATCATCAAAAAAGTTGAAAAAGTTTTCTTTTTAATTTTGTCATCCAGTTACATTCATTTTCTTTTAATTAAACTCCCTCCTTAATGTTCCTTCAAAAAGTACACCAATTATATTTCTAACTTATTAACCATTATGCCAAAGTGCTTCCTTCTTTCTTTATACATTCTTCTATAAGCCAAGAAAACCTACAATCATATGTTAACAAAAGAAAATTAAAAACAAAACATAAACATATATGAATTTCAGACTTCTCCCCCCCTCTAAATAGTACATTCCCATTTTGTTTTTTACTTAAAAATAAGGTATGTGCAGGGTGCATAGGGATTTGTTCATAGTTTTTTTAATAGTCCGGCCCTCCAACAGTCTGAGAGACAATGAACTGGCCCCCTGTGTAAAACGTTTGGGGACCCCTGACCTAGATAATCGGCTTCTTCCAAGGACCGCTGGAGTTGAAGTGCCACCACCTTCTCAACAACCTTCCCCATGAAGGGAAGGTTGGAGACTGGACGGTAGTTATTAAGCATGGCTGGGTCCAGGGAAGGCTTCTTGAGGAGGGGGCACATGAGTGCCTCCTTGTAAAGGGCCAGAAAGGACCCCCTCCCCAAGGAGGCGTTGACAATCTCCTGGACCCAGCTCCGTGTCACCCCTCGACTGGCCGAAACCAGCCAAGAGGGACACAGATCCAGTAAACAGGTGGCGGAACTCACAGCTCCAATAGCCTTGTCCACTTCATCAGGTGTCACCAAGTCAAACTCCTCCCAGAAAGATGGACAAAGACGTTTAGCCCCAGTCACCTCGACTGACTCATTCTCAGTCGACTCTGTTTTACAATTGGAGTTGAGGTCCGCTCGGATCCGAGCGATTTTATCAGCGAAAAACGTGTTAAAATCCTCGGCACTACTCTGCAAGGGCTTCCCAACTCCCCTCTGATTAAGAAGGGAGCGGGTTACCCTGAACAGAGCGGCCGAGCGGGATTCCGCTGATGCAATCAAGGCGGCATGATACGCGTATCTTGCCACCTTGAGCACCACTTTGTAAGTCTTAATATGAGCTCTTACAAGTGTTTGATCGGATTCGGACTTACTCTTCCTCCATCGCTTCTCCAGACGTCTCTTCTGGCGCTTCAACACCCGGAGCTCCTCATTGAACCATGGAGCTCTATGGGGTCTAGTGCCACGGAGAGGTCGCAATGGCGCAATCCGGTCCAGAGCCTCCACTGCAGCCTTGTTCCAGGCCTCAGCAAGAGACTCTGCCAAACTGTGGACGAGTGTATCTGGAATAACCCCAAGCGCCATCTGGAAACCTTCTGGATCCATCAGGCCTCTGGGGCGGAACCTCCTAATTGGTTCCGCCTCCCTGTGGGGAAGGATTGGAGCCAGGAAGTTAAGCCGCAGTAGGAAATGATCTGACCATGACAAAGGCAACACTTCTAAGCCCCTTAATCTCAGATCATTACTCAATTGCTCAGAGAGGAATATCATATCGGGTGCGTGTCCACCCTTGTGAGTCGGACCCTGAACTACTTGAGTCAGGTCCATGGCTGTCATGGTGGCCATGAACTCCTGTGCCAGTCCAGAGGATCCGCCAAGCAACAGTAGATTGAAGTCCCCCAGGACGATAAGTCCGGGGAACTCCACCGCCAACCCGGCCACCTCCTCGAGTAGCACAGGCAGGGCTGTTGACACGCACCTGGGATGCAGGTACGTGAGTAACAAGCCCACCTGAACACCTAAGTCCAACTTCACCAGGAGGGACTCGCAACCCGCAACCTCTGGAGCAATGAGCCTACGCAGGCCAAGACTCTCCCTGGCTGTAATAGCCACTCCTCCCCCCGCTTCCCTGGGGTCGAGGTTGGTGCCATACCCGAAACCCAGCAGGGCAAATTTCAGACAGAGGAACTCCTCCCTCCGGGCACAGCCAAGTTTCGGTCACACAAGGCAGGTCGGCCTCCTCATCCAGGATCAAATCCCGGATGAGGAGAGCTTTATTTACCACCGTCCTGGCATTGAGTAGCAACAGCTTGAGCCCAGGGCCAGAATTACAGTCATCACCAATGCCTTGAGTTAAACTCATGGAGCCGGAAGAAGGGATGCTACTAAGCCGCGATCCCTCCTTCCCCTGGAACGGCTAGCTCCATGACTTCCGCCATACCTGCCTCTCCCCAGCAAGACCAGGATATTTTGACCCTCTGCCACTCCAGAGATAAGTGTCCCGCCCCTCCTGCCCTTCCAGCATCAGGTGTGCCAAAAATTCCATTCATGTCATATTCATTCACTTCATACATATTATAATCCCCCCCACCCACTCCATTCCATCTATCATCCCCCTCCCATTCATTTTCATTCATAGTATTCCATTCATTCCAATAATTACTAAAATAATCCCATTCACTCATGCCATCGCTACCACCCTCCCATCCACCCCTATTCATTCCATTCCTTTCAATCTGATAATTAAAAACATCCATTACTAAAACCCCAATAGTTAATTATTAAATATAGATTAGTTAAAATACAATTCCCAATTAATTAATTAGATATTAAAACGGATAAAAATATAAAAATAGCTAAATATAAAAATATAAAAAATATAGAAAAAGGAGTCAATCAGCAGCTCTTAAGAAAACAGCCGGTAGATGGCGCCAAAGTCCAAAAAATGGCTTCTTAAGGGTCTGATATGATCGTCCACTTAGCAATTATCCAGGTTTCTGGCGAACGAAATCAGCAAAGTGCTGGCCCTGACCCCTGACCAGCACCCCTGGTCCAAGTCCATATGGCTTAGTTGTTATTTCCTCCGACTTTCTTAACCTTGTGTCCTTCCTTGCTCCTGTCATTTGCTTCAGTCGCCCTCCAATGTCAGCTGCTCTCCCTCGGCGGCATCTCCTCTCACAATAGTCCCTCCGGCTCCAAACCTGCACAATGCCCTCCATTTCAATAGTCCCCCCGACGTAGGGCGCCCCCACCATTTGGCGCCACAGCATCCCAGGAACAGATTTAACAACGAAGGTCCAGTTGTCTTTTTCAGTCTTGGTGCTCAGCCTTCTCGGTAGTACTTCCGCAATGAAAAACCACCCAAAAAACCACCCGAAAGACATTCTGGAGCAGCAGGGCATCAGGCTCTTGTTGAGGGGTGCTCTCTTCCAGCCTCCAAATCTCCCCATCTCTCGAGCGTGGCTACAAAAGATGGCAACATGCAGTGAATGGCAGGTGGCTGTATTCTAATTAGCGGCCGCCATTCCCGCTTCCCAGCTGATCGATCCGACAAGTCTTCGCAATGAAGAGGACAGAAAATGCCATGGAAAAGTGGGGCATTGGCATCATTTTATGCAGCAAATGTTCACCTTCTGGACTGCAGATGAGCTGTTAAGCTGAGTGCCCAATTTCTCTATATTTTTAAGATTTTTTGCCGTAGTCTGGCGGGGCAGCGAATCCTCCCTCCCTCTGCCTCCACCGGAACCGTTTGATCGGATTCGGATTTACTCTTCCTCCATCGCTTCTCTAGACATCTCTTCTGGCGTTTCAATTCCTGGAGCTCCTCGTTGAACCATGGAGCTCTATGGGGTCTAGTGCCTCGGAGAGGTCGCAGCGGCACAATTCGGTCAAGAGCCTCAGCCAGAGACTCTGCCGAACTGTGTACGAGTGTATCTGGAATAACCCCACGTGCCTTCTGAAAGCTTTCTGGATCCATCAGGCGTCTGGGGCGGAACAACCTAGTCAGTTCCTCCCTGTGGGGAAAGATTGGAGCCAGGAAGTCAAGCCGCAGTAGAAAATGGTCTGACCATGACAAAGGCAACACTTCTAAGCCCCTTAGTGTCAGACCATTACTCAGTTGCTCAGAGAGGAATACCATGTCAGGTGCGTGCCCCCCTTCATGAGTCAGACCCTGTACTACTTGAGTCAGGTCCATGGCTGTCATGGTGGCCATGAACTCCTGTGCCAGTCCAGAGGTTTCGCTGAGTGACGGCAGGTTAAAGTCCCCCAGGACAATAAGTCTGGGGAACCCTACTGCCAACCCAGCTACCTCCTCGAGTAGCACAGGCAGGGCTTGTGACACGCAGCTGGGAGGCAGGTACGTGAGAAACAAGCCCACCTGAACCCCTAAGTCCAACTTCACCAGGAGGGACTCGCAACCCACAATCTCTGGAGCAATGAGTCTACGTAAGTCAAGGCTCTCCCTGGCTAAAATAGCCACTCCTCCCCCCGCTTCCCTGGGGTCGAGGCTGATGCCATATCTGAAACCCGGCTGGGCGAATTTCAGAGAGAGGAACTCTTCCCTCCGGGCCCAGCCAGGTTTCAGTTACACATGCCAGGTCGGCCTCCTCATCCAGGATCAGATCCCGGATGAGGAGAGCTTTATTTACCACCGACCTGGCATTGAGTAGCAGCAGCTTGAGCCCAGGGCCAGAATTACACTCATCACCAGTACCCAGGATTGGGTTCACAGAGCCAGAACAAGGGATCGTTATTAAGCAGCGATCTCTTGTTCCCCTGGAATGGCTAGCTCTTTTTTTTTTTACACAATCAGGCTTAAGTCAGCCTTCTTAGTGGCAATAACATCTGCCTGCAGAATCTCAGAGTCAGCAGCATTATCCATTAGAGGGGACCTCTGACAGAGTGGTCCTATGACTATATCCTACCTTCATTCCGAAGGTAAATTCCCATTTCCATTGGACTCAGGAAATAATTTTACCTAGTTTCTATGAGAACCCCTTTTCCAATCAGGAGACAATATGGCACATACTAGATGTGAGGTGAATGCTAGATAACTACATCCAGCAGACAGCTTCCATTCACAGAATGGAGGCATTGTTTCTCTCCTTTCAACCTTGCCTCCTTGAGGCACAATGCCTCATCCTTCACAGTAGGTGGCTAAATCCAGAAGATAATCACCATGGCTTACCAGCAGAAGGGATTGCCTCAGACTAAGGGGGAACAGCACACTCTATCGCAGTGCAGCAATCACGGCAGAGTGGTCAACCAGGGCACTCATTGGAGAGATCTATAGGGCAGCCATGTAGACCTTGCCAACTGCCTTCGTTCGGCATTACAAAATGGAGGCCGTCGCCTCTGAAATGGCAGCATTCG
The DNA here is from genome assembly GCF_031021105.1 of Erythrolamprus reginae. Lineage (NCBI taxonomy): Eukaryota > Metazoa > Chordata > Lepidosauria > Squamata > Dipsadidae > Erythrolamprus > Erythrolamprus reginae. The sequence goes on from NC_091953.1 coordinate 76,154,271, forward strand.
GGAGAAGGGTATTACAGTAGGTGGTAAGAGACAGAGAGAGTTGCAGCCAGACTTAAGTAGCCCTCCCTGGTTCTTGGTGACTACTTTGGTATGGCCCTTATTTGTTTGTTTGTTTGTTTGTTCGTTCGTTCGTTCATTCATTCATTTATTTTCTATGCCACCCTTCTCCTGAGACTCAGGGCAGCTTACTTGGAGGCTAGCTCCAACCAACTTGAATAATGGGCGTTGGATCCCACTAATACCCCTTTCTCAAGGGGTAGAGCCAGCCTTCAAACCCTCCCCTGCTACCTGACTGCTTGGGCTGCACAGTACTGAAGGATGGAAGGACGTGCATTTGATACACGTGAAAGTAGCATGCAGAATCTGTTCATGTCCTTCATCTAAAGAGTGGGATTACAGGAAGAGGAGCAGAATTTTAAAATCAGATTCAGTCCTCATTGGTCTTAGAAACATAGAAACATAGAAGTCTGACGGCAGAAAAAGACCCCATGGTCCATCTAGTCTGCCCTTATACTATTTTCTGTATTTTATCTTAGGATGGATATATGTTTATCCCAGGCATGTTTAAATTCAGTTACTGTGGATTTATCTACCACGTCTGCTGGAAGTTTGTTCCAAGGATCTACTACTCTTTCAGTAAAATAATATTTTCTTATGTTGTTTTTGATCTTTCCCCCAACTAACTTCAGATTGTGTCCCCTTGTTCTTGTGTTCACTTTCCTATTAAAAACACTTCCCTCCTGGACCTCATTTAACCCTTTAACATATTTAAATGTTTTGATCATGTCCCCCCTTTTCCTTCTGTCCTCCAGACTATACAGATTGAGTTCATTAAGTCTTTCCTGATACGTTTTATGCTTAAGACCTTCCACCATTCTTGTAGTCCGTCTTTGGACCTGTTCAATTTTGTCAATATCTTTTTGTAGATGAGGTCTCCAGAACAGTTTGAACCCATAATTGGAGGCTAGCTCCACCTATTGAGAAAGGGCAAATCAGTAGCATCCAATGCCCATTTCATTGATTTATTCTTAAACATTTTTGCTATGCAGAATTATCGGGAAACAAAAAGGGAGGAGGGTCATGTATATATATAAACAATCACCATTATACAAAAAATCTGTGATGAAAACCTGAGAGTCTTTAATTATTAATTGCAAATCCTTTATTCTCCTTGAGAGATTAATTCTTTCTTAATATCTGCAGGTTACGTCCCTCCACAAGCATCTGTAAAAAAAGGCACTAAGAACTCTAGCTAATCAGACTATGGAAGCTGAAGCCAAATATCCTGATTCACTGGCCATTATTTTGGAGGTTTAAACAAGGCAAACCTAAGAGATGAGCTACCAAAATACTTTCAACATGTACATTGTCCCACCAGAGACAATAATATCTTAGACCATTGCTACCCAACAGTAAAAGATTATCGTTCTTTACCACTCTGGGCCACTCTGATCATTGCATGATTCACCTTGTACCTACTTACAAACAAAGATTTAAAGCCACAAAACCAACAAAGAAACCAGTGAGGACTTGGACTGAAGAAGCAAAGTTAAAACTACAGGCTTGCTTTGACTGCACAGACTGGAATATTTTAAGACACCTCCACAGACCTAGATGAACTCACAGATACTGTAAGATCATATGTCAGTTTATATGAAGACCGATGTGTATCAACCAGGAACTTGCAAATATACAGTAATAATAAATCTTGGTTCACAGCCACTGTTCCCCCTAAGGTGTGCAGGTATGCGCCAGCACACCCAGCAATGGCCTGCCTTGCAAGGTTTTTCAATGCTGCGGAGGAGCCAAGCGCTATTTCTCCTGCCCAACAGCTGCTCTCTCTCCTGGGCTAGTTAACATGGGTGCCACAGCTTCTGGCCCAGGAAGGAAGAGGTCCCATGGCCCCCCTGGAAGAAAGCCAAGACAGCCGAGGTAAGGAGACTCAGCTGTAGGATGAAACGAGGAAGGCAGGGAGGAAGGCAGGCAGGCAGGCAGGCACAGGGCTGCGGGGACCTGCCGGTCACCCAATCCCAGCCCAGAGCCGCATCCGTCAGGATTCAAGAGAGGGAAGAAGAGAGTAAGGTCAACAGCCTTCCATCACTGCCTGCCAGCCACCCAAGTGAGACCTGCCCATTGTCAACCAGGGTTCTGCGGCAACTGTGGGCTCCAAGGGAGAGAAGCCTCTCTTTTCCTCGCAGAGAAGCCTCTCTTTTCTCTCTCGGCCTCCCCTGCCCTGAGAATCTTCATTAAAACATCAGCTTGCTCCCCGTCTACCCCCACCATCACCCAACTCCTCATTGTTTGGTGTTTTCTACTGAGGAGAGGTGGGAGGAGAACAGCGCCATGGCGCTTTCAACCCTTTGAACAAATATCGCCGAGAGTTTGGTGAAGAGGGGGAGTTGCATGTGTGCAGCTGTGAAGGGGGGGAAGAGAGATAGAGAGAAAGAGAGAACTGGGCAAGGAGTTGGGGACCTGCTCCACTTCACCTCCTCCTTCTCCCCCAGGGCAGCATTAAGGCTGGTGCCGCTCTGAGTGACGAGCTCCAAGTTACAGTTTCCTGCATGGAGCATGAGTGAAAACCGCGAGAAGGAAGAACCCTTCTCCTCATCGGGATGCCTGGAGCTCAGAGAGGACTAGAAACAGGGCTGTGGTGCTTTGGTTTCATCCCCAGGCATCGTGCTATAAAATGCCCCCCAGGTCCTGGGCTTTAGCGCTTGGCGCGTTCAAGAGCACACTGAAGCTCATCGTGCTGCTTCTTTGTACCACTTTAAAATGCCTGAGGTAGAAAACCGTTCCTTCGTTTCAGGGCTAACCTGTCTACAACCGAGCCCTCGTAGTAGCAATACTACCTGAGGGAGAGGCTGTGTGAGGGAGAGGCTATTTAGAAGATGACTTTATGGGACTTTATGGGGTGCGTGGGAGCCATAGGTGTGAAAGGACAGTAGTTCTTTCTTTCTCTCACTCACCCACTGGTGGCCTCCACACAGCAGCAAAAGGGCGGGTAGACACGGGCTACCTTTGTCAGCTGGTATGCCTAAATAAGCCCCCTAACCAGCAGCTTTACATTCTTCGTTCCCGTTTTTTGGCATTACCTCTGTTCCTGACTACCTCTGTTCCTGACTCTGTCTGTCATCTGCACCTCTATAACTGTCTGGTTTGGTTCTGAAACCCAACATCCTGGACATAAACTGTTTCAACTCCTACCCTCTAAACGTAGCTGCAGAGCACTGCACACCAAGACAACTGACACAAGAACAGTTTTTCCCCAAATGCCATCACTCTACTAAACAAATAATTCCCTCAACACTGTCAAACTTTTTACTTTTTAGCCAGGTCTTTGTGGCCTTAAGAAAGGCCAACTGGGTGGGAGCAGTATGAACATCGGGCAGAAGTTGGTTTCATAGAGCCAGGGCAGCCACAGAGAAGATCCTCCCCAGTGGTCCCACCAACCTGCTTTGCTTAGTTGACGTAACCCGAAAGAGGCCAACTCTGTGAGCTCTTATTGGTCTTTGGGAGGTATGCGGCAAGAGACAATCCTGTAGCTTGTCTGGTCCTGAGCCATATAGGGCTTTATAGTAATAACCAACACCTTGAATTGTGCCCAGAGACTAATAGGAAGCCAGTGCAGCTCGCGGAGCAAAGGTGTTATATGGGTGTACTGAGGTACACATACGATAGCTCTTGCGGCGGCATTCTAGACTAATTGCAGTCTCCGAACACTTTTAAGGGTAGCCCCATGTAGAGCGCATTGCAATAATCAAGACAGGAGGTGCTGAGGGCCTGAGTGACTGTACAGAGAGCCTCCAGATCCAAGTAGGGCCGCAACTAGTGAACCAGGCGAACCTCGGCAAATGTCCCCCTGGCTACAGCTGAAAGGAGATGGTCAAAACTCAGCTGTGGATCCAGGAGGACACCCAAGTTGTGGACCCTATCTGAGGGGAACAATGTTTCCCACCCCCCCAGAACAATGGATGGACAGATCAAGGAGTCCTTAGGAGGAAAAGCCCATAGCCATTCGGTCTTGTCTGGGTTGAACCTGAGCCTGTTGGCTCCTATCTAAAGCCTGGCAGCTTCCAAGCACCAGCACATCACATCCTCCATTTCACTGAATTGGCATGGAGTAGAGATGTATAACTTGTTATCATCAGCGTACTGATGATACCTCACCCCATTGTCTTCAGATGATCTTGCCCAGTGGCTTCATGTAGATATTGAACAGCAGGGGGGAGGGGACAGACCCCTGCTGCACTCCATAGAGGAGAGGCCAAGGGATGAACCTCTGCCCCCCACAAACACCGACTGCGAACAACTGGAAAGATAGGAGGAGAACCGTAAAATGGTGCCTCCCAATCCCTCCAGTCGTTGCAGAAGGATACCATGGTCGATGGTATTGAACCCTGCTGAGAGGTTGAGGAGCACCAGGATAGAGGAATGTCCCCTATGCTGGGCCCGCCAGAGATCATCCATCAATACGACTAAAGCAGTTTCCATGCTGTGACCAGCCCTGAAACCAGACTGAAAGGAATCTAGATAATCAGCTTCTTCCAAGAATCATCGGAGCTGGTGTGCCACCACCTTCTCAACAACCTTACTCAAAAAGGGCAGGTTGGAGACTGGCCTATAGTTCTTCAATTTGACTGGATCCAGGGACGGTTCCACCACCACCTCCTTCACAGGCTGAGGGAATGACCCCTCACTCGAGGAAGCATTAATCAACGCCTGGATCCAGCTGCGTGTCACCTCCTGACTGGCCGAGACCAGCCAGGAGGGGCACGGGTCCAGTAAGCAGGTGGAGGAACACACAGCTCCCATAGCCTTGTCCACCTCCTCAGGCATCTCTTCTGGCGTTTCATCCCTTGGAGTTCCTCAGTAAACCAAGGAGATATTGTTTCCTGATTGCTTATTTGTTCCCCAAGATAATCATTAAGTGCTGTACCTCATGATTCTTGACAAATGTATTTTTTCTTTTATGTACACTGAGAGCATATGCACCAAAGACAAATTCCTTACGTGTCCAATCACACTTGGCCAATAAAGAATTCTATTCGATTCTGTTCTGTTCTTGCTCAATAGATACTTAATGGAAATTTTATATAGCCTGTTATTGTGAACATTTTGCAAATTCTGGCCATCTTCTTCCCTACTTAATTAAGGAAGAACAAAGGTTCAAATGAAACATTGGCTATATTTAGGCCGAAAGAAAGAGACCTTTTCTGTGCAGAACTGAAAATTGACTTGAAGGACAAAATACAATGTACATGAACTGTGGATCCAATTACATTCCTGTGATGCAAAGACAAAATAGGGCCATGGAATTTTGTTTCCTAAAATATTGCTATTTGGGATGGATGAGAAGAATTTATTGATTCCACGGGGCTCACCCAATGATTTAACAGCATGGAATATGGCCCCTACTGGTTATAAGGCATACTTTCAATATGATCAATATAGGCTCATCATTGCTGGCATATTGAGCATTTTTCCACAGGACATCATGTGGTGTTGATATTCTTTTGAGTTTGCCTAATTCTCAGCTTGCAATACAAATGATATAACAAAGAAAGTAAATGACAGTAGATAGTATGAGCATGGCTACCAAATCTGCACTGCAAATGCCCGCAAGGACCACAAGATAGTAGTCAAGATGCCCAGAATACACTTCTTTCTGCTTTCTATTGATCATGTAGTTTTCTGCAGCACAATTATAACAGACTTCAAAGTTATCCAGTCACATCAGATATAACAGTAACAGGATAAAAAAATATGAAGAGATAAAATGTGACACCTACCAGGTGATTTTATGGTTTATTTGGCACAGGAAAATGCAGCATTGTTTCCACCTTTTGTTTTAATTTTATTCAATAAGTAATGCCAAAACTTTCACTAACTCTATCAACAGTAGAGACCTTCAAATTTCTAGGTTCTATCATATCTCAAGACCTAAAATGGTCACCTAACATCAAAAACATCATTAAAAAAGCACAACAAAGAATGTACTTTCTGCGCCAGAGGAATCATTGAGTCTGTCATCTGCACCTCTATAACTGTCTTGTTTGGTGCTGCAACCCAACAGGACTGACACAGACTTCAGAGGATAATCAGAAATGCAGAAAAAACAATTGCTGCCAACCTGCCTTCCATTGAGGACATGTATACTGCACGAGTCAAAAAGAGGGCTGTGAAAATATTTACTGACCCCTCTCATCCTGGACACAAACTGTTTCAACTCCTACCCTCAAAATGTCGCTACAGAGCACTGCACACCAAGACAACCGGACACAAGAACAGTTTTTTCCCGAACACCATCATTCTACTAAACAAATAATTCCCTCAACACTGTCAGACTTTTTACTAAATTTGCACTTCTATTTCTACTAGTTTTTCTCATCATTCCTATCATCCATCACTTAGGACTGTATGACTGTAACTTGTTGCTTGTACCCTAAGATTTTTTATTAATACTGATTGTTTCTTCATTGCTTATTGACCCCTATGACAATAATTAAGTGTTGTACCACATGATTCTTGACAAATGTATCTTTCTCTTTTAGGTACGCTGAGAGCACATGCACCAAGACAAATTCCTTGCATGTCCAATCACACTTGGCCAATAAAATTCTATTCTATTAAGTGGTTTTTTTAAAAGAAAATCTGCTTCCATGAATTATTAAAGGAGACGTTGTTAGAATAATAAGATATTATTGTGTACTCTGATAATATATAATCAACCTTTTTCATGTTAGATAACAATAAAATCAGTGGTAGACATTTAATATTTTATGCATTCATAATATATCAGTCTAGAGAAAACTAATTTGGAGTCTCTCTCAAACATACAAAACACATTAAGCCATATTATGATTAGTTTGATTTTGATTATTTAAGAATGCATGCTTAATAAAGCTCTTGTTTAGTGAAACATTCCCCCAGCTTATACATTACAAAAGTTTAAATGCTCAGAATCCATTAGCTATTATTGGATATTCTAGAAAGCTTAGTTCCGAAATTTCGACCTATATTTCTAGAATTTTGAACTCTACAGCCATTAGACAAAATCTAGCTTAGGATGTTGAGGTGACCCAGTCATTTGCAAGCAGAAAAATGAGGTTCTCCACATTTTTTCTCATAAAAACCTGCATATAAATCTTAAATTGATAATCAAAGCCTATTTTGCCAATATTAGGATATTTGGATGAGAACTCAAGAATGACAGGTTTTTAATTCATTGTATTTGAGTTAAATAAAACATTCCCAAAGGCAATCAACTTGGTTTTCTGTTGATTTTGTATCAACACAAAAATTATTGTGTTACAACATATTTGTCCTAGCAGACATTTGGCAGCATATATTCTACACTGGCATTTCTAAAACAAAAAGAAGAAAAGCCAATTGAGGTTTGTTATATTAATTAATGTGTTTTATTCATATTTATACACCAGCTTGGGGGTTCTATGTCTGTGGAATGTAAAAGGGCAAATTAGATTAAATAAAATAAGTTTACTTTCAAGTTGAAACAGCTAGAAATATGATGCAGATGTTGCATTATCAAGACGGTGATATATTTATTTTTAAAGTACATGGTGTTTGCCTAACTGCAGTGAATTTCTGAGCATGGGAATTAAAACCCACCCATTTTCAAGTTGCCAGGGTTGAAAATTACTGGATGGACTCTGGTTCCTTGCTAATGTGAGGCTGGGTCTTGCAGTCTTTCAAATCAAGATGTACTACCAGAGCAGGAGGGACTGTCCTACATGGGGTCCCCATGTTCCTATCTTGTCCTGATGCTGCTTAACAGAGGTGCTGGTGGAAGTCACTGGTATCCTTCAAGGCCTCAAGTTAATCAAGATAAAAATATTTTTTCACTATTCAGATTAACAGTTGGAAGGGACTTTGTAGGTCATTTAGTCTAACCCCCTCCCAAGCAGGAGACCTTACATCATTTCTGGCAGATGGCAGTCCAGTGATGAAGCTCTCTCCACTTCTGAAGACAAGCTAGCTATTGGTTAATTGTCTTCACTATCAGAAAAATTCTCCTTATTTCCAGGTTGAACCTCTCCTTGTTCAGTTTCCATCCATTATTTATTGTCTATGTTCTGTCCCAGTGATGAGCCCCCCAAGAAATAGATCCACACACACTGATTTTACAAGATTTAAGCATGTAATTCTAATATTTTAGGAGCAGGGAGATTTGGATTTAGAAAGAAATAAATAAAGTCTGTTTGGTGCCAGCTGCTAATTAGAGTCCAAAACAGAAACCAAAACTCACAGATTTATTTTTTTTTATCACACCACTCTCATTAACTGACTCACTCTGAGTTGGCAGAAAGTCCCAGTTTGTAACTCATTGAAATAATAATATCCCAAGAGAGAAATCTGAGCTAGCACCTGGAACATAACAAAAGTTGATTTACGCACTGAAGCACCACATGGCTCACCCTTAAATAGCCTAAGGGCGTGGCCAATTGTTCTAGAAATCTACTCATGCAGAGACACCCTGTTGCTTAGCCACTCATCTCTGCATCAAGAATAGGCTCCTCCTCTTCTCCTGGGTCACTCATGTGCACCTAGGAAGGTGCAGAAGGCTCTAATTAGCTTTCATCCTCTGACACCACATCTTCTCACTATCAGACTCAGGTGCCAGACACATGGGCCTAGAGTACCAGGCCACAACCATCTCTCGATCCTTATGATCCATGACCAGCTGTGCGGGTCACAGACAGGCCACAACAGTCTGTCCTTTGGGTGCTTTAGAAAATACTTGAACCCGACTTCTGGTTTGGGAATGGAGCTGCAGCGGGAGCTCCGGCACAGGGCTCTGTCCCCAATGTTCCCTTTCCCCCCCCCCCAAAGGTCGCATTTTGTGGTTAGATCAGATCCGGATGGTCTGATCAAAGAACAGGGGGCTCACCGGATCCCGAGGAGCTAACGCCAAAGCTCCAAAGGGAAGGGTTTGCCCCACAGCTTTGGGGATGGAAAAACTGTGTCTCGGTTCCCCAAAGACACGGCCATAGCAGCACGACCACACCAGCAGAAAAGAAGAAGATCAGAAGAAGTCAAAAATTGAGGTAGCAGCACAGGAAAGGAAATAAGAAGAAAAGAAGAAAATAAGGTACAAGTTTATTTCGACAGTTTCAAAATGCTTAGAAGTATTAATTTTCTAAAATAGAAGGCAAACAGGAAAGCAATAAGGGAAAAAAACCATATCCTTGGGCAAAAAGAACTTGCAGCCGGAACTTCTTTACTAAGTATAACGGCTAAAAATATAAGAATAGAACTAAAGATTACAAATATTACTGTCTGAAATTGAATTTCCATCTCTGAAGAGGATTCTAGGAGATGAGAGTAAATTAAAAATCAAAGAACTCAAAGACAAAAGGAAAAAAATTAAATCAGCAGCAGTTCCTGGAACTTCTTTATACTAGCTGCAGAAGGATCGCTTTCTGAAATCGTCTTGAAAATAAAAGTACAAAAAGAAAGAATAAATACTGCGAAATAAAAGATACAAGGAGATAGTTGGAACGGATTAATTTTGCTTTTATAGAAAATTGGAATATCCTTTCTGGTGAAACAACAGGAATAAACTTCTTCAAAAAAAAGTTGAACATCTGAACTATTTGTACTGTCTGGAAGGAACCGTTATAATAAATGCTTAAATTGCAACAGATACAAGAAATTAAATTCTGATGTGGATTATAATTGAATCATAAATCATTGGATTACAATTCGACATAAGTGGATTTGAACGACAAACTGGATTACAATGAATTTGATTTAGATTAAAATTAGAAACTTGGATTTGCATTTTAATACACTTTGAACCCTTTTGGAATATAATTACAATTTGACTTATTGGTTTGTATCGGAACTATAACTGGATTATATTTTAAATTTCAATTTGGATTATAACTGGACACACTTTCGATTATAATTAAAGATTAAATTGACCCTAGAAGAAGATATTAAAAATTTGGGATCTTCTATCAACAAATAAGAACAATTCAAAATGGATTCCTGAAGAAAAGAAGAAGTTTATATTAAGTATACTTGAATATTACTGGTTTATTAAATGTCTTTTTAGAATTTACATCATATATTTTATGCCATAGTTATAATTATATTTGATTATACTTGATATTCATCTTGGTGTTTTCTTTTTCTTATTTCCCTTATTCTTGTTTTATTTCTTGATGTTTTCTTTGGATTGACAAATTAAATGACATAATGAACTGCTAATTTTAAATTTCCTCTTACCTGGTTTGGTGCATTTCAACTTAAAAGAACATGGTTGCTATTTTTAAAGATTTGACTAAAATTCACTTACCTGCTCAACTTTTTCAACTAGAATTAATTTTCATCTTCTTATCTTTTTAATTGGAATTAATTCATTAAATTTTATATGATATTTTATAATTTATAAGCCTAAAGTTTTATTAAGTTTTGTGTTATTATATTTTATATAAAGTTTTAGATTTTAAACCTTTATATTACTTTACATTATTAAGCCTGTATAATTTTTAGAAATTCAACTATTAAGTAACATTGTAGTCTATAAAGAACTAAGTTTTTGATAATATTGATTTAAAATCATTTTCCCCCTCCCTCTTTTTCTCTTGTGTTCATAAACATAGATCATATAATAATAATTAAGTTTATATTTTTGTTAAAGCGATAGAATTAATTTTCACTGCTTTTTCTTTTTTAATAGTGATACATAAATATATAAGATTTTTTAACAGTGATACATAAATATATAAAAGACTACTTTTCTTTTTAATTAGATCCATAGTTGCAATTTTAAATCTTGTTTGGAGTTTATTTGGATAATCCAAATTTTGTGTTACAAAGTAAGTGAAAATTTGAAAAAGTGATGTGAAGGATCTCCACCTTCTCTACAATAACATATAATTCACTCCAACATAGTATTATATATTTTTTTTAAAAAAAGAGAGAATCAAATCTACCCTAAATAAAATATAGCTTAAAATACATGCAGGATGTCAAGTACATCCACCACTACAAAGACAATTAAAAAATCAACCTTAACCTCTTCTATATCTCCACAAGTATCTCCATTGCCTTCGCCTGTGCATCAAAAAACAATCACAAGTATGTTAGCCAAGGAGAAAGAAAAGGAAAAAGAGAGGGAGAAACCACAATCATAGCCTACGCTGCAAACAATTCAAGAAACACTGGCAGTCATGCAAGATTTTATGTTGAAATCCCAAAATGAAGCAAAACAACAATGTGGAGAGTTAAAAGCGGAAATGGGGGAGTTGAAAGCTGATACAGGAGAAATGAAAGCAAAGATGAAAGAAGTAGATGATAAAGTAGCAGAAATACAACAGACTTTGAAAGAGAATGAACAAAGAATTAAGACAGTAGAAGGGAAAATAGATAAAGTTGAGCAAAGAATGGACGATTTTGAGGACAGAAGTGACTTTCCAAACAAAGGATATGACGAATCAATAACACATCAAGAGTTACAACATGCATCTTACAGATTGAGATTCCAGAATATAACAGAAGAAAAAGATGAAGACCTCCATGCAAAAATGGCAGAAATTATAGGAGGAATCCTTCAGGTGGATCCCCAGGAACTAATAAAAGAAATTGATGAACTTTATAGAGTGCAAACAAGCTACATTCGAAGACACAATTTACCAAGAGAAGTCCATATCAAATTTGTGAGGAAGACTATAAGAGATGACATTTTGAAATGGACAATAAATGAAAAACTGCAAGACAAAGGAAAAAAAACTTACAATACTTAAACAAGTTCCAAGAAGAGTACGAGAAAGCAGAAGGGAATATTATTTTCTGACTAAAATCCTAATTAAAGAAGGCCTCTTTCTGTATTGGCAAACACAAAGAGTGAAATTGGAGAACAGGGCCGCCGATAGGGCGGTACTACTGGGAGTGGCGTCACGGGCCCGGGAAAATTGGAAAATGGGGGGGCGGCGCCCGCCAAAAACTCCCCAACCCAGATTGCGATGGGGAAAAGCGCGCCAAGGAAAGCAAAAGGACCAGAGACACCTTGCCAAACTTTGCCTCTACGGAGCTTTTCTGACCACGGCCCGCACCTTCTTCCCACCCCTGGGAGGAAAGAAGGCAGGGAGGCCGGCAAACAGGCAGGGAGCCCCAATCACAGCTGCGGAAGAAAGCGCGGGGGTGACTTGCCCTCCGGAAGCCAAGCCGCGCTGCTGGGGAAGCCGGGAGAGGACTGAGCCTGGCCGGCTTCTCCGCCGGCCTTGTGTGTCCCCCAAGGATTGCGAGGGCAAGAGAGCAGCGCCTTTCGGTCTCCGGAGGTGCTGGGCCGGGGATTCGGGGGGGGAGGCGTGAACACCGCCCGCCGCCCGGAGCCAATCGCCTTCCTGCTGCTGGCGCTGGGAGCAGGTAAGTGCGCGCGGACGCCCGGGTGGGAAGGGCAAGGCGCGAGGGGGAGGCAAGGTCCCTCTTTTCATGCATCCGCTCAGTGAGCCTCTCCTTCCTTCCCTCCTTCCATTTCTTTCATTCCCCCTCTCTATTTTTATTTCTCATTCATTCTCTTTCTTTCTTTTCTCTTTCTTTCTTTCTTTCTTTCTTTCTTTCCTTCTTTCTTTCTTTCCTTCTTTCTTTCTTTCTTTCCTTCTTTCTTTCTTTCTTTTGTTTCTTTTTCTTTCTTTTTCTCTTTCTCTCTTGCTCTTTCATTCTTTTTTTCTTTCTCTTGCTTTCTTTCTTTCTCTTGCTTTCTCTCCTTCCTTCCCTCCTTCCATTTCTTCCATTTCTCCTCTTTCTCTCTTGCTCTCTTGCTCTCTTGCTCTTTCATTCTTTTTTTCTTTCTCTTGCTTTCTCTCCTTCCGTCCCTCCCTCCATTTCTTTCATTCCCCATCTCTATTTTTATTTCTCATTCATTCTCTTTCTTTCTTTTCTCTTTCTTTCTTTCTTTCCTTCTTTCTTTCCTTCTTTCTTTCTTTCCTTCTTTCTTTCTTTCCTTCTTTCTTTCATTCTTTCTTTCTTTCTTTTGTTTCTTTTTCTTTCTTTCTCTCTTTCTCTCTTACTCTTTCATTCTTTTTTCTTTCTCTTGCTTTCTTTCTTTCTCTTGCTTTCTCTCCTTCCTTCCCTCCTTCCATTTCTTTCATTCCCCCTCTCTCTTTTTATTTCTCTTTCATTCTCTTTCTTGCTTTCTTTCTTGCTCTTTTTCTTTCTCTCTTTTACCTCACCTTCCTCTATTTCTTCTTTTCTTTCTCCTTCCTATTTTCTTCCCTCCCTCCCTTCCTTCAGTCCTTCCTCTCTTACTCTCCCCTTTCATAAGTTTCCTTGCTTCCTTCCTCTGTTCCTGTCCCTTCCCCCTTTCTTTCCTTCCCTCCCTCCATTTCTTGCTTTCCTTCTCCTTCCTCCCTTCTTTCCTCCCTCACTCACTTCTTTCACTCCTTCCTCTCTTACTCTCCCCTTTCACCTTTCCTTGCTTCCTTTGAACCCTTCCTCTGTTCCTGTCCCTTCCCTCTTTCCTTCCTTCCTTCCCACCCTCCGTCCATTCATTCACCCATTCCTCTCTTGCTCACCCCTTTTACCCTTTTACCCTTCCTTCCTTCCTTCCTTCCTAGCTCGCCCTCGCCTTTCTTCCCTTCCTTCCAGTTGGGAGTGCCCCCTCAAGACACCCGCCTGACTGCTGGTACTCTGCTTTTTCTCTCCCCTCGTCCTTTCCAGCTCCTCGCCGGTGGCTGCCGGGTGTGGGATCCCCCTCCCCTCTCCCCTCTCTAGAAAGCACATGGTTTTTTGTCAACAAGAAGGGAGAAGTGCCAAGGAGCCATAAATAAGCCTCGCTCCACCTGACCAATGCCAGGAGGATCTTTCTTTCCCTTGTCACTCCCACTTCTTTCTTTCTACTGGACGAGTCCACACAATCGGCTTAACCCAGTTCCTGAAATAGCCTAGGGCAGTGCTTCCCAACCTTGACAACTTGAAGATATCTGGACTTCAACTCCCAGAATTCCCCAGCCAGCATTCGCTGGCTAGGGAATTCTGGGAGTTAAAGTCCAGATATCTTCAAGTTGCCAAGGTTGGGAAACACTGGCCTATGGGACCGCCTCGCTTGGCGTGAAGTGGGAAATGATCCCCGGGGGATGGAGTGGCTTGGCGACTTAAAATAGTTTTAAAATGGCGGGGGGGGGGGGCAGACACTTAGGCTGTATGGGGCCCCAAAATTCCTGATGGTGGCCCTGTTGGAGAATATTGAAGATCCCAGAGAATTTTACGAAACAAGTGGTATACACAAATTTGAGCAACCAACAAAGAAGTATCTACAAGGAAAAAGAAGATTTGGGTGATACCAGCCAGGAAAAAGAGGAAACTAGTGGTGCAAGAAGGAAACAACCACAGCGTGAATCTAAAGATACCAAGAAATACTACAAATAACCATGTCAGAAGACATGAAAATATTCTCTGTTAACGTAAATGGACTAAATGAACCAAGAAAAAGAAACCAAATATTTTCCAAACTCAAAAAACAAAAAGCACAGATAGCGATATTACAAGAGGTTCATATTTAAAAAATGAATAGAAAATTGCTATATAATCCAAAAATAGGGAATATGTATACCAGTTTAGCAAATTTTTAAAAAAAGAGGTATTGCAATGTATATTGAAAATTCAATAAACTCCATCAATTATATACTGACCAGGATGGTAGAATACTAATTGTACAATTGAATATAGATCCAAAACCTCTTGTATCGTCTCTATTTATGCAACCAATTATAGCCAAATGGGATTTTATAAACAATTACATCAAAAGATAAATGAATTAAATATTGAAAACATGATTATAATTGCCAACTTTAATGCAATTTCAAACAGATCACTGGACCATTCAGGTAAAAAGAAAGACAAGAAAAAGAAAACAATTTTGCCAACTACTTTTCAGAAAATGAGGTCAGAATTATTATTGAATGACATTTGGAGGGAATGACACCTTTAACTAGACAGTATACTTTTTATTCGAACCCTCACAAAATTTGGACAAGTATAGATACGGCCTGGGCCTCGAAAACAACTACAGAACAAATTAAAGAAATTGAGAAAGACACAAATACCTGGGCAGATCACAATCCTTTAGTGATATATTGGAAAAGACACAAGAAACAAATAAATTGGCAGATGAATAGAAATATTATAAGAGACCTACAATATAGGGAATGGATCGAAAAAGAACTAGAAATCTTCTTTAAAATTAATAAAAACTCAGAAACCTCCCCTCAAAACTTATGGGATACTGCAAAGGCGTATGTCAGAGGTTTAACGATTTCTTATACCACAAAGAAAAACAAACAAAGAAAGACACAATACGAACAATTAGAGAAAGAACTAAAGAAGCCGATTATCTAGATTAATTTCAGTCTGGTTTCAGGACCGGTCACAGCATGGAAACCGCTTTGGTCACATTGATGGATGATCTCTGCCGGGCCCGGGACAGGAGTTTATCCTCTGTCCTGGTGCTCCTTGACCTCTCAGCAGCTTTCGATACCATCGACCATGGTATCCTTCTGTGCCAGCTGGAGGGGTTGGGAGTGGGAGGCACTCTCCTTCAGTGGTTCTCCTCCTACCTCTCTGGTCGGTCGCAGTTGGTGTTAATGGGGGGGTCAGAGGTCGACCCCAAGGTCTCTCCCATGTGGGGTACCTCAGGGGTTGGTCCTCTCCCCCCTGCTATTTAATATCTACATGAAACCGCTGGGTGAGATCATCCAAGGGCATGGGGTGAGGTATCATCAGTACGCTGATGATACCCAGCTTTACATCTTTACCCCATGTCCAGTCAACGAAGCAGTGGAAGTGATGTGCCGGTGTCTGGCAGCTGTTGGGGCCTGGATGGGTGTCAACAGACTCAAACTCAACCCTGATAAGACGGAGTGACTGTGGGTTTTGCCTCCCAAGGACAATTCCATCTATCCATCCATCACCCTGGGGGGGAATCATTGACCCCCTCAGAGAGGGTCCGCAACTTGGGCGTCCTCCTCGATCCACAGCGCACATTAGAGAAACATTTTTCGGCTGTGGCGAGGGGGGCGTTTGCCCAGGTTCGCCTGGTGCACCAGTTGCGGCCCTATTTGGACCGGGAGTCACTGCTCACAGTCACTCATGCCCTCATCACCTCGAGGCTCGAGGTGCTCTCTACATGGGGCTCTCTACATGGGGCTACCTTTGAAAAGTGTTCGGAAACTTCAGGTCGTGCAGAATGCAGCTGCGAGAGCAATCATGGGCTTTCCCAAATATGCCCATGTTACACCAACACTCCGCAGTCTGCATTGGTTGCCGATCAGTTTCTGGTCACAATTCAAAGTGTTGGTTATGACCTATAAAGCCCTTCATGGCACCGGACCAGATTATCTCAGGGACTGCCTTAAGCTGCACGAATCCCAGCGACCAGTTAGGTCCCACAGAGTGGGTCTTCTCCAGTTCCCGTCAACTAAACAATGTCATTTGGTGGGACCCAGGGGAAGAGCCTTCTCTGTGGTGGCCCTGGCCCTCTGGAACCAACTCCCCCCAGAGATTAAAATTGCCCCCACCCTCCTTGCCTTTCGTAAGCTTCTTAAAACCCACCTCTGCTGCCAGGCATGGGGGCACTGAGATACTCTTTCCCCCTAGGCTTTTACAGTTTTATGCATAGTATATCTGTATGTATGTTTGGTTTTATAATAAGGGTTTTAACTGTTTTAATATTGGATTGTTATATGCTGTTTTTATTATTGTTGTTAGCCGCCCCGAGTCTACGAAGAGGGGTGGCATACAAATCCAATAAATAAATAAAATAAATAAATAAATAAATAAAGGAATTAGAAGTAGCTTCACAAGACAATTCAGAAGATCGAGAGATTAAAAGAAAAATAGAATTAGTTAAATATAAAATAAAGCTTATAGAGCAAAACCAAATAGCTGAAAAAATCAAAAGAGCCAAACAGCAATATTTGGAACACACCAATAAGCCAGGAAGGTGGCTCGCATATAAACTAAAAAAAACATAGACAATCAAAAATAATAAAGAAACTAGTAGATAATAAAGGTATGATAAAATTCAAAATTGATGAAAAATCAAAAATAGTACAGGAATTTTAGAAAGAGCTATATAAAAAGAGGTAATAAAAGAAGATGAGATTTGTAAATATTTAAACCCCTTAGATTTACCTCAATTATCAGAAGAATAACAGACAAGTTTAAATAGCCCATTCACAATGACTGAACTACAGATAACATTAAAAAATCAAAAAAATAACAAAGCTACTGGGCCAGATGCTGTACCAGCAGAATGGTATAAAATGAAAAGACATAAAGAAAGACTTTAACCATTCCAGATTGGATCTCTCCATTAGAAGCAATTTGCCACCCTAACTTAATGCAGGAAAGGAAGATACCAAAATACAAAGAATTAATAGATGACCAAATGAAATTAAAATCAAGACAAAAACTACAGGAAGAGGGAATAACAATAGACTGGTGGCAATATATCCAGATACAGTCTAGATATCAAAAAATACTAAAATATATTTATTTAGGAAGAGTAAAAATTTCTTAGGAAATCTGTTAATTACAAATCAGAGTAAATTAATAGGGAAAGCATATAAATACATGATAGGATATAAAAATATAGACCAGACTTGAAAGACAATATGATAAGTTGGTGTAAAAACCTAGGAAAAGAAATCGATTTAGAAACTTGGGAAAAAGTTTGGATATCCAATTGGAAAATGACAAAATCTGTCTCATTAAAAGAAAATCAAACTAAGATGTTCCATAGGTGGCATTTGCCACCAAACAGAATTGCCAAGATGTTTCCTAACATGTCCCCAAACTGTTGGAAATGTAAGCGAGAAATAGGTTCCTATTACCACCAGTGGTGGACTTGCCATACAACTAAATTATATTGGAATATAATAGAAAAGTGGATAAAAGAAATTACTTTACAGGATATAAAGAAAACTCCAGAATTTTTTTTATTAGGTATAACGAAACAAAAATATAAAAAGGATATTTTTTTCTTAATTACTCATATTTTGACAGCGGCTAGGATAGTATATGCACAAAATTGGAAGGGAGAAGATATCCCCAAGGAAGATGATGTAATAAGGAAAATTATAGAATGTGCTGAAATTGATATGATGACAAGGCGGTTAAATAATCAAGAAGAATCAGATTTTTATAATATTTGGAATAAAGTTTATGCATGGTTAAACCAAAAAAAAAGACCTGAAAGTATGTAAATGTATTAAAATAGTTTATTTTTCTATAATTATAGGTATTAATGGTTAAATTACATAAAAGCAAAAATTCTTCTTTTCATTTAAATTACTATGTTGATTTTACAAATTATCAGTATATTCCTTTTCTGTATTAGAAAGACTTCTACAATAAGTGGGGTAATTGTAGCCCCAAATATATGTTAAATGTATGTATGTCCTGTTTGTCCTTTTTATGAAAATTAATAAAGATATTTTTTTTAAAAGAAAGAAAATACTTGAACTCGCTCCTCTTTATGACCATCTGTCAAATATTGGAGGACTGATGTCATGTTTTTCTCTTCACTAGGCTAGCCACACCCAGTTCCTGCAACCATTCATCATATATTTTAGCCCCCAGTTCCTTAGGATTCACCATAAAGCATGATGCAATCAATTCTGGAGCAATTTCATCCACTATCTAATACTACCTTTATATGATTCCTTCAGAGAGCATGCTCTTCATTTTGTAGTCATCTGCTTCCATGATATTTCATATATTATATTCATAATTATCCTTTAAAGCAGTTCTTTCATTCTGTGTTGTATTTATATGTTATGCTAACTGCAGCAGATGGTTTTTATTTCTTCATAGGATTGTTTGAATGTTATGAACAAATTCTTTTTGAATCAGCTGAGATAAATAATATTTTAATAATATTTTAAATCTCCCTCTACCTCAAGGCTTGTTCTGCTGCTGAAGTGGCTGAGATGAGCAGGAGGTGGAGATGGATGTTCTATCGGTAGGCTGAAGTGGTCGGGAGCAGCAGGTTGAGAAGGTCAGTCAGCCAGGTGATCAGTTAGTGGACACAAGCCTATGGTGATGGTTTCATGTTAAGGTGATCAAACCGGGTAGGCTGCAGCCACCTGGGCAGGAGGTGGGTGCAGGCCTACAGGGCCTGCGGCCGAGTGAGGAAATCAGATGGAGGTAAGCCAGAGCCAGCAGTGGGGCAAGGCGATTTGATGGGGGTGGGCTGCAGCCAGCGGTTGGGTGGGTGCAGGTCGACCCCTGCTTCTCTGAGGGGGCATCCAGCTGTTCTTACCTGTTCTGCTGATGGAATTATTGGGAGCAGCCCAAGGCAGATGTTCAAGAGCAGGCCAAGATGAGCAGGAGGCCAGTGCAGCAAAGGCAGAGAAGCAGGCTGGGCTGCATGGCCACGTGGTCAAGGCAAGGGAGCTAAAGAGCAGCTGCAGCTATGCTGTGGTGTGACTCTAGGGCACCAGCCAAGGCATGTGAGGACAATAAGTAATGGTGGAGTAGGGCAAGGTGGGATGGGGTTGGTCCAGCCAGCAATTTAACAACTGGTTTGCCCAAACCAGCTGAATCTCACCGTTGTGAAGCAGAATCACATATTATTCTAGGCAGTTGACCAAATGGAGTTATAAGTGGATAGGTTTTTATATCTTCTTTGGGATTTGTATTTGAGCTTCCTGTTCCTGTGCAAGAACATGTCTTTTAATATTCTATTGGCTATTTTGGGGGGGGGCTAGATTTTTAATTAGTTAATTGGATTATATTATGTATTGTATTTTTTATATGTTGTGAGCCACCCCGAGTCCTTGGAGAGGGGCAGCATAGAAATCAAATAAATGAATGAATGAATGAATGAACAAACGAACGGAACAAACAAACAAACAAATAACTGAATGGCCATGGCCAACTTGGTGTCACTTCTTTTCCTATATATATATATATATATATATATATATATATATATGTAGATTGTTCTGAGTTCGGGTTTTGCCCTGTGTAATATTTTGCATGTTTATGCGACGTTTCGGTGAAATCACATTCACCATCATCAGGCTGAAGTTTCCAAGCTTCGTGCTGTTTTCATTTTACAACAGCACGAAGCTTGGAAACTTCAGCCTGATGATGGTGAGTGTGATTTCACCGAAACGTCGCATAAACATGCAAAATATTACACAGGGCAAAACCCGAACTCAGAACAATCTACATACATATACCCGTGAAAATTTACGAAAATATATATATGAAGGGATTGGATACTGTAGCCTAGAGGATAATTCTCTGCCTTACAAGGCAAAGGTTGCAGGTTCAAGTCCCAGTGGGTATGGCTAGCTGATGAGGCCAAAATAAGGCCAAAATAGATCTATCCTAGTCTCCCTTAATTTTCAAATTCAGCTTAAACATGTGACACATATAGATAGAATTGTCGGCTATCAATAAAAATTAACTGCCTTGGAAATGGCCCTGGGTTGGGCCGAGAGGCAAAAAAGGAGCTGTGATGTTCCTTCAATATACCAGGGTGATTCGACACAAAATGTAACCCTTCCCTGGTACAGAGCTGAAGGGATTGGATACTGTAGCCTAGAGGATAATTCTCTGCCTTACAAGGCAAAGGTTGCAGGTTCAAGTCCCAGTGGGTATGGCTAGCTGATGAGGCCAAAATAAGGCCGAAATAGATCTATCCTAGTCTCCCTTAATTTTCAAATTCAGCTTAAACATGTGACATATATATATATATATATATATATATATATATATATATATATATATATATATATATACACACACTAAAAGGTAGTTTATTATTTTGTGCATGTAATACTTAATCAACAATAAAAGAGGTACACAAAACAATAAGGCTGGTACAACAATACTTAAGTGTTATTGTAACAAGACAGTGGTGAAATGTATTTTTTTTAACACTTTTTAAAAAATTCCCTATTGTTTCTGTGGGCATGGCTTAGTGGTCTTGTGACCGGGTTTCTTTCTTTCTTCTCTCTCTCTCTCTCCCATCCTCTTTCTTCCTTCCTTCCTTTCTTTCTTGTCTAACTCTCTCCCTCTTCTTCTCCCCCCCTCTCTCACACACACCTACACACCTGACCTGGACACATAGACAGAGCCTGGAAGTTATCCTGCATTGCATTGGAGAGGTCCAGGCTCAGCCATACCCTTGTGGAACCCACAGCACTTTCCCTTTGGCCGGTAGCCACGTGGCTAGTCAGAGAAGGACATGCCATGCCTCCACAGCAACAGACACATTGGTGGCTCCATTTTTGCCTTCGCCTCCTTGTGCTGTGCATGGAAGGAGCTGCTGCCGCCACTCTCCCTCCCCACCTGGCTGCACACATCTGCCTGCCCTCCCAAAGCAGCACATCACAGAACCACACACTCCCCACCTCTTCCTTCTCAGCAGACTTCTCTTTCCACCTGCCCCATTTTCTGAATTGGGGGTGGTGGTGGTCATGGTGCTGCCTCCTGAAAACACTTTTCTTCCCTTCTGTAAATGACCCAGATGGGTCATAGGTTTCTGCTCCTGGCCTGGGGGGATGGATCTGGCCGGGAGGAAAGAAAAGCTGAGTCTTCTTTTCTTTTTTCTTTTTTTAAAAAATATTTGTTTTTATATGTAGGAATTTTATAAATATTTAAAAAAGAAAAAAGAAAAGAAGACTTGGCTTTTCTTTCCTCCTGGCCAGATTCATCCCCCAGGCCAGGAGCAGAAACTTATGACCCATCTGGGTCATTTACAGAAGGGAATCAAATACCACTGAAACTGAACTCTCTATATGTTCTATAGGTCTATAAGCTGATTTGTCTGTCTACTTTCCTTCATTTTTCTTTCTTTTTTTTCTTTGTATGTTTAGATTGTTTTTATATGTAGGAATTTTATAATCTAAACATACAAAGAAAAAAAGAAAGAAAAATGAAGGAAAGTAGACAGACAAATCAGCTTTTAGACCTATAGAACATATACAGAGTTCAGTTTCAGTGGTATTTGATATATGCACATAGTTAGTTATTTGCTTATCTCAGTTAATATTTTCTTTCACTATATACATATATTTATTTGTTGCATAAAAGACATAATTTGTCAACCTAATATTAAGTATTTGTATCTAGTATGTGGAATTGTGTGTTTATTTTCTTTAGTTCTGTATACTATATTGTATTCATTTTGGATATTTCTGAAGAAGGTATGAATTTGTTTTTAGGGGTTTTATGTTCCATCAATTTATGGTGCATTGTTTCTATATTTTCATTTTATTTGGGTATGAAAGGAAGGAATATCTAGAAGCTGAGTCTTCTGAGAAAGAAAAGGTGGAGTGCATCCAGCTCTGCAATGCACATCAGGAAAGTAGGAGAGGAAAACACTTTTAAACTTCCACTTATTCCTTCTCAGCAGACTCAGCATTTCTTTCTACACAGTGCCATTTTTTGAATTGGGGAAGGGATCATAATGATGCCTTCTGAACACACTTTCCTTTCCTTCTGCAAATGACCTAGGTGGGTGGGGAGCTTCTGCTCCTGGCCTGTGGGATGGATCTGTCCAGGAAGAAAGAGAAGCTGAGATGACTCAGCTTCTCTTTCCACACAGCGCGGTGTTCCATGAGGGCAGGCTGGCCACATATGTTACTTTCTTCATTCTCCCAGCACCAAATGAAAGTGAACAGGTGGGATTGCTATGCAGCCAGGTGAGCTGGAGCGATGCTGGTTAACAAGGGGGAAGCCTCTTTTGAGCTCAGCTCTGCCTTGCTCCCAGTTTCATCCTCTGAGGCTTCCCATAGGAGCAGGAATTGCCTCCTGCCAAGGTGTTTTTAGCAGCAGTGGTGGCAGCAGCAGCAGGAGGAGGAGGAACAGCACCATCTGCAGCTGGTGAAACAGGTTACTTTGTATGAGAAGGAAGACACAGGCTTTGGAAGGGAAACTAGGGTCCCCACATAGGTGCTTAGGGGAACAGGAGGCTGGACCTCACAGGTTCCATGGTGGCTTTGTGCTTCCAAAAGTGGCAGCTTCGGTCTCTTTAAAACAAGGGGCCCTGCTTTTACTCTGAGGAGATGGCACTGAGCACCTGACATTGGTGTCACTTGGACTAGCCAGTTGCCAAGCTAAAGTTGTCAGACACTTTGGAGAGGCATCACTGCCAAGTCATCACTCTCTCTTGGTGCAATTTGCTGAGTGGATTCTTCCCTCTCCACCAAGGGCTGCCTGCTTTTAAAGTCTCTCCCCCCCCCCACTCAACCTCAGCAGTCTTCTTCTCCCCCTTTTCACATCTGAGCTTTCAAATCGTATTCAAAGCTTCTGAGCTTTTGGAGGCTCCCTCCGCAGAACCCCAGCAACTAAAGTTCAGGTTGGGGCACGGGTGGATTGGAAAGGGGTGGGGAACAATCTGTTCAGCATGTTGCACCAGGAGAGAGTACACCTGGCTACTGATATGCCCGAACTGGTCCGAACTGGGAGCATTTCACCCCTGTATTTGCAAATTGCTGTATAAGAAGGCCAATGACACTAATGGTCATTAGGTTTGTTATGTTGGAAATAATTAAGTGACTTTTCTTCTCTGAACATATGGTGTTCATTATAGAAAAACCCCTTTTCACTTCTGCGGAACTTATAGCAAGTGTTCTGACATCTGTACCCTTCATCCTGAGCCGAAAGCAGCATACCCATCAAGGTTCCAGGTAGCATCCAAGCTAAATCAGAGTTCAAGTCAAAGTACTCCTCAAAGTTCCAATTTATTGCCTACACTACACTAGGGAACTGGAATATGAGTTTCCCACCCAGTTGGAAGTTCACATTACTTGTCCCCAACCCACAAATTTTGGGGGGTAATTTTCTTTTATTTTTCTCTCCACATTACCTTCATACAGTACAATATACCTTCTATTTCCAGTACAATAAAAGGCAATATAGTGATAGTAAATAATTTATAATCACACAAAAAAATTAGTTCATACCTATTTAATTTCAATATGAATCATTTTTCCTTGCTACCAACTTTATAATTTTGTCATCCAGATAAACCAACTGTCTTCTAATTGAATTTTATCATTGATATTCCTTCAAAAATTTAATTGATTCATCGTAGCATTCTTTGTTGTTGGGCCCCTTTATGGTTTCTGTTACTTAATGAAATAAAAAGCAGAAACGTATCAACATTTTCCCAACTGGCTAAGATTAGTAGAAAGAAAAAAAAACAGGAAAGTTGTAAGTGTTATAACTGGTAATGGTACAGAGTTTACAAATAGGAAATTTGAAACCATGTTGCAAAGAGCTGAAACAGAAAATAGGTGTTCTGCACACACCTTAACAATTGACTATTAAAGCTACTCCATTTTTTCTGAGGGATTCTTTCCCGCAGTAATATACCTGATCTGGGCCGCCGATAGACGGGTACTACAGGGAGCGCGCTACCGGGCCCCGGGCAAATTGGGGCCCGCAGTCAGCGGTTCCTTGCACTGAGCTCCCGCTCGCAGCTGTCCCCTGGCTCCTGCTCGATGCCACGGTTTTCGGCGCTGTCCTGCTGGGCCCCAAAGACGGAAGGCAGGAAGAAGGAGAGCTCCATTCTTCTCACCTTTTTCCCGCCTTCCTTCTTTGGGGCACAGCAGGACAGTGCCGAAAACCGCGGCATCGAGCAGAAGCCGGGGGACAGCTGCGAGCGGGAGCCCCAGGAGGGAAGTACCGGCAGCGCCCCGCCCAGCTGAAGCTTCACTGGCGTCGGCGGCTGCAGCGGCCGCAGGCAGTCGCAGGGAGATGGCGGCGAGAGGGAGCGCGCTCTCTCTCTCTCAGCTGACTGCAAGCGGGAGCCCTGACGTGGCGGTCAATTGAGAGAGAGAAAGAAAGAAAGAGAGACATATAAGAGAGGCAGAGAGAGAGAGAAAGAGAGACATAGCAAGAAAGAGAGACAGCAAGAGAGGCAGAGAAAGAGAGAGAGAAAGGGAGACATAGCAAGAGAGGCAGAGAGAGAGAAAAAGAAAGAGAGACATAGCAAGAGAAAAAGAGAGACTTAGCAAGAGTGGCAGAGAGAGAAAGAGAAAGAAAGAGAGACATAGCAAGAGAGACAGAGAGAGAGAGAAAGAGAGACATAGCAAGAGAGAGAGAGAGAAAGAGAGACATAGCAAGAGAGGCAGAGAAAGAGAGAGAGAAAGAGAGACGTATAAGAGAGGCAGAGAGAGAGAGAAAGAGAGACATAGCAAGAGAGGCAGAGAAAGAGAGACAGAGAGAGAAAGAGAGACATAGCAAGAGAGGCAGAGAGAGATAAAAAGAAAGAGAGACATAGCAAGAGAAAAAGAGAGACTTAGCAAGAGAGGCAGAGAGAGAGAGAGAAAGAGAAAGAAAGAGAGACATAGCAAGAGAGACAGAGAGAGAGAGAGAGAGACATAGCAAGAGAGAGAGAGAAAGAGGGACATAGCAAGAGAGGCAGAGAAAGAGAGACATAGCAAGAGAGGCAGAGAGAGAGAAAAAGAAAGAGAGACATAGCAAGAGAAAAAGAGAGAATTAGCAAGAGAGGCAGAGAGAGAGAGAAAGAAAGAGAGACATATAAGAGAGGCAGAGAGAGAGAGAAAGAGAGACATAGCAGGAGAGGCAGAGAAAGAGAGACAGAGCAAGAAAGAGAGACAGCAAGAGAGGCAGAGAAAGAGAGAGAGAAAGAGAGACATAGCAAGAGAGGCAGAGAGAGAGAAAAAGAAAGAGAGACATAGCAAGAGAAAAAGAGAGACTTAGCAAGAGAGGCAGAGAGAGAGAAAGAGAAGGAAAGAGAGATAGCAAGAGAGGCAAAGAGAAAGAAAGAGACATATAGCAAGACAGTGAAAGAGAGAGAGAAAAAAGCAAGAAAGAGATAGCAAGAGAGACAGAGAGAGAGAGCAAGGGAGAGAGAAAGACAGAGGAAGGGAAGGAGGGAGAGAGAAAGAGAGCAAAAAAGAGAGGAAGAAAGAAAGACGGATGGAGAGAGAGAAAGAAGGGAAGGAAGGAAAAGAGAGAAAGAGGGAGAAATAGAGCGAAAGGGAGGAAGAGAGAGGGGTTTTTTGTCCAAACTTTTCTTTAGCCCGCCCCCCCCTTTCAATGTTCCCCAGGATTTTGAAAATATGAATAATGTGCCGCGGCTCAAAAAAGGTTGGGAAACACTGACTTATACAACGATAGAATCCCTGTATTATCAGAGGGTCTCCAACTTTGGAGACTTTAAGACTTGCGGACTTCAACTCCCAGAGTTCCCCAGGCAGCTTCGCTGGCTGAGGAACTCTAGGAGTTGAAGTCCACAAGTCTTAAAGTTGCCAAGATTGGAGACCTCCTGCTCTATCTACACTGTTCAAAAAAATAAAGGAAACACTTAAACAACACAATATAACTCCAAGTAAATCAAACTTCTGTGAAATCAAACTGTCCACTTAGGAAGCAACGCTGATTGACAACTTGGAGTTTATATTGTGTTGTTTAAGTGTTCCCTTCACTTTTTTTTGAGCAGTGTACTTTGAAATTAACTTGGATACCACGGGCTCGTTCAGACCTGCGTTCACTGATGGGCGTAAAAACTAGATCGAAAAGGATATTGAGATGTGAAGCAATATGAAATTGTATTTGGTTTTTTTTTAACAGCTCCTATTTTAATACCACTGATAACTACACAACCCCCTGGATAATTAGAATAGAATAACAGTGTGAAGGCACCTTGGAGGTCTTCTACTCCAGCCCCCTGCTTAGACAGGAATCCTACACTACTTCAGACAGATGATTTTTTTTAAAAAAAGTAGTTATTATGTAAACATTAAAAAAATAAGATAGTACATAATCTATCATTTTACAATATACTTATTTGTTTGTTTAAATTTTGTATTTGCATTTTATAAGACAAGCAACAAAACAACACAACATAACAAACACCACCCCCATCCCTTTTGAACTGTTATCCTCACAGTTCCTTCTTTATATAGTTATACGGCCTGTAACATCAGCGGTTATTATATGATTATTCTATAGTTCCAGTAAAACTAAGGTCAAGTTGTTGCTATCATAATCTTATGAATAAAGTTAATTCTGGGAACATCGGGTTTTATTTACAGCTATTTTCAGATGATTATCTAACATCTTCTTAAAAACTTTAAAAAAGTAGTTTTAAAATGGCGGGGGGGGGGCCAGACACTTAGGCTGTATGGGGCCCCAAAATTCCTGATGGCGGCCCTGTACCTGATCGCCATCTGAATTAAATTTAGTTCATTGATTCCTTAGATGTCAATGTTCAATCCTGTCATCTCTTGCTTGACCATGTATCTTATATTCCAGGTTCCTATGGAGAAAAGATCTTTACAGCATCAGACTTTCCTTTCACCACCAGATACATCCAGAGCTGAGGGTTCTTTCAGCTTTGGCCCAGTGACTTCACTCTTTCTGGCACTTTAGTACTAGCCCTCTGCTCTTCCCCAGTAGCATATTGGACACCTTCTGACCTGAGGGGCTCATCTTCCAGCACCATATATTTTTGCCTTTTGGTACTGTCCATGGAGTTTTCATGTCAAAGATACAGGAGTGGGTTGCCATTTCCTTCTCCAGTGGATCATGTTGAGTCCCAATGGGATTGGGCAGCATAGATGTATGTATGTATGTATGTATGTATGTATGTATGTATGTATGTATGTATGAATGCATAAATAAACAAACAAACAAACAAACAAACAAACAAACAAATGTTTTGTCAGAGCCCTATGCTGTGACATGTCCATCTTGGGTGACACTGCATGGCATAGCTCATAGCTTCATTGAGCTATCCAAGCCTTTTCACCATGACAAAGCATTTTGTCGTGGTGGTAGAGAGACAGGAGGGATGGGGGTATCTTTCTCTGGGGTGACAGAGGGCCAGAATATTCCGGTCCTGCTGGGGAGAGGTAGATATGGCGGGAGTCACGGGGCTAGCCGTTCTGGAGGAAAAAGAGATCGCTGCTTAATAGCGATCCCTTGTTCCGGTCCCGTGAGCTCAAACCGGAGCCCTGGTGACGAGTGTAATCCGGGCCCTGGGCTCAAGCTGCTGCTACTCAATGCCAGATCGGTCGTGAATAAAGCTCTCCTCATCCGGGATCTGATCCTGGATGAGGAGGCCGATCTGGCATGTGTTACTGAAACCTGGCTGGGCCCAGAGGGAGGGGTGCCTCTCTCGGAAATATGTCCAGCCGGGTTTCAGATATGGCACCAGCCTCGACCCCAGGGAAGGGGGGGGAGGAGTGGCTATTGTAGCCAAGGAGAGCCTCCATCTGCGTAGACTCGTTGCTCCTGAGATCGCGGGTTGTGAGTCACTCCTTGTGAAGTTGGACTTAGGGGTTCAGGTGGGCTTGTTACTCACGTACCTGCCTCCCAGCTGCGTGTCAACAGCCCTGCCTGTGCTGCTCGAAGAGGTGGCCGGGCTGGCGGTGGAGTTCCCCGGACTCATTGTCCTGGGGGACTTCAATCTGCCGTTGCTCGGCGGTTCATCAGGATTAGCACAGGAGTTCATGGCCACCATGACAGCCATGGACCTGACTCAAGTAGTTCAGAGTCCGACTCACGAGGGTGGACACACACCCGATATGGTATTCCTCTCGGAGCAACTGAATAGTGGTCTGAGACTAAGGGGCTTAGAAGCATTGCCTTTGTCATGGTCAGACCATTTTCTACTGCGGCTTAACTTCCTGGCGCCAATCCTCCCCCGCAGGGAGGCGGAACCGATTAGGAGGTTCCGCGCCAGACGCCTGATGGACCCTGAGGGCTTTCAGAAGGCGCTTGGGGTTTTACCAGACTTGCTCGTCCACAGCTCGGCAGAGTCTCTTGGTGAGGCCTGGAACAAGGCTACAGCGGAGGCTCTTGACCGAATTGTGCCACTGCGACCTCTCTGTGGCACTAGACCCCGTAGAGCTCCATGGTTCAACGAGGAGCTCCGGAAGTTGAAACGCCAGAAGAGACGTCTAGAGAAGCGATGGAGGAAGAGTAAGTCCGAATCTGACCGAACACTTGTAAGAGCTTTTATTAAGACTTACAAAGTGGCGCTCAAGGCGGCAAGATGCGCGTACCATGCCGCCTTGATTGCATCAGCGGAATCCCGCCCGGCTGCCCTGTTTAGGGTGACCCGCTCCCTTCTAAATCAGGGGGGAGTTGGGGAACCCTTGCAGGGCAGTGCTGAGGAATTTAACTCGTTTTTCGCTGATAAAGTCGCTCGGATCCGAGCGGAACTCGACTCCAATTGCATAGCAGTATCGGCTGACAATGAGTCAGTTGAGGTGACTGGGGCTAAACGTCTTTGTCCATCTGTCTGGGAGGAGTTTGACTTGGTGACACCTGATGAAGTGGACAAGGCCATTGGAGCTGTGAGTTCTGCCACCTGCTTACTGGATCCGTGTCCCTCTTGGTTGGTTTCGGCCAGTCGAGAGGTGACACGGAGCTGGGTCCAGGAGATTGTCACCGCCTCCTTGGGGAGGGGGTCCTTCCCGGCTCCTTATAAGGAGGCACTTGTGTGCCCCCTCCTCAAGAAGCCCTCCCTGGACCCAGCCGTGCTTAATAACTACCGTCCAGTCTCCAACCTTCCCTTTATGGGGAAGGTTGTTGAGAAGGTGGTGGCGCTCCAACTCCAGCGGTCCTTGGAAGAAGCCGATTATCTAGGTTTCAGGCCCGGTTACAGCACGGAAACTGCTTTGGTCGTGTTGATGGATGATCTCTGGCGGGCCCGGGACAGGGGCTTGTCCTCTGTCCTGGTGCTTCTTGACCTCTCAGCGGCTTTCGATACCATCGACCATGGTATCCTTCTGCGCCGACTGGAGGGGTTGGGAGTGGGAGGCACTGTTCTCCAGTGGTTCTCCTCCTACCTCTCCGGTCGGTCGCAGTCGGTGTTAGTGGGGGGGTCAGAGGTCGACTCTGAGGTCTCTCCCTTGTGGGGTGCCTCAGGGGTCGGTCCTCTCCCCCCTGCTATTTAATATCTACATGAAACCGCTGGGTGAGATCATCCAAGGGCATGGGGTGAGGTATCATCAATATGCGGATGATACCCAGTTGTACATCTCCACCCCATGTCCAGTCAGCGAAGCAGTGGAAGTGATGTGCTGGTACCTGGAGGCTGTTGGGGACTGGATGGGTGTCAACAAACTCAAACTCAATCCAGACAAGACGGAGTGGCTGTGGGTGTTGCCTCCCAAGGACAATTCCATCTGTCCATCCATTACCCTGGGGGGGGAACTACTGACCCCCTCAGAGAGGGTGCGCAACTTGGGCGTCCTCCTCGACCCACAGCTGACATTGGAACATCATCTTTCGGCTGTGGCGAGGAGGGCGTTTGCCCAGGTTCGCCTGGTGCACCAGTTGCGGCCCTATTTGGACAGGGAGTCATTACTCACAGTCACTCATGCCCTTATCACCTCGAGGTTCAATTATTGCAATGCTCTCTACATGGGGCTACCTTTGAAAAGTGTTCGGAAACTTCAGATCGTGCAGAATGCAGCCGCGAGAGCCATCGTGGGGCTTCCCAGATTCGCCCACGTTTCTACAACACTTTGTGGCCTGCATTGGCTGCCGATCAGTTTCCGGTCACAATTCAAAGTGTTGGTCATGACCTTTAAAGCCCTACATGGCATTGGACCAGAATACCTCCGGAACCGCCTACTACTGCACGAATCCCAGTGGCCAATAAGGTCCCACAGAGTCGGCCTTCTCCGGGTCCTGTCGACTAAACAATGTCGTCTGGCGGGCCCCAGGGGAAGAGCCTTCTCTGTGGCGGCCCCGGCCCTCTGGAATCAACTCCCCCCGGAGATTAGAACTGCTCCCACCCTCCTTGTCTTCCGTAAACTACTTAAGACCCATCTATACCGCCAGGCATGGGGGATTTGAGACACCTTTCCCCCAGGCTTATTATAATTTATGTTTGGTATGTATGTGTTGTTTGGTTTTTTAAATTGATAAGGTTTTTAGTTTTTTCTTAATATTAGATTTGTGCCTGTACAATATTGTTTTATCGCTTGTTGTGAGCCGCCCCGAGTCTTCGGAGAGGGGCGGCATACAAATCTAATAAATTATTATTATTATTATTATTATTATTATTATTATTATTATTATTATTATTATCCATGAAGGGGAATATAGTATATATATATACATCCAAACAGTATGGTTTTTTTCAATTGACAGATGGAAATTTTGTCAATACACAGATTTTCTAAGATATTTTTGGATATAGCACAAAGTATGTCAAAATCATGGGACCATCCCAGTCAGTCTATGCTATAATCTTTCAGTTTTGCTTTTCAGATCTTGACGCTATGTGAACTTCTTCATTTCTGTGCCTGAACTTTCTTTGTTTTTCCTAGAAGACATTTCACTTCTAATCCAAGAAACATCTTCAGTTCTGACTGAATGGTAGGGACATGGAAGGATTTATATTCCTTGAAGTCCTATAGTCATTAGTATTCTTTCTGAGAGTCATGGAGGCCACTTGGAGGTTTATCTGTGCCCTCAGGTCACCAGAATAGTGTCAATGGATATGAAATCTTTCTGGAACTTCTGAGAGGACTGTGTTCTAAACAGGAAGTAAGTGGTGTCATATCCCTCTCCCTATGTTGAGAAAGGGCTGTTCAGGTGGGCACAGATAAATCTTTAAGTGGCCTCAGAAAGAGTATTGGCTCAAATAAATGCCAGACCTGAGAGATAACATCTAGAAACTGGGTCTAATCAGTCCATGCTTTGGATTCTTTTCACACATTCAAGTTTCTTGAGTTGTTCAATATTAACTGATCATTCTACTGTAGCTTAAACTTTCCCAAGGTGTCTACCAGCTGATTTATATTCAATGGAGCAGAAAAGTCAGTGACTGAAAAAGCATATCATTTTGCAGACAGCTCACCCTGTTGGTTAGACACTTAAAAGGTGACCAATCAAATGATTTTAAACGTGACACCAAGTTTGACTGCTTTGTTATTTTTAGACTAATGGGTGAGAATCTACTTACGTTTTTTCTATATCTGCTGACAAGAAAATAACTGACAATTGGTTTATTTAAAATATACTTTGAAAACAGGAAGTTGATGGAGAGTAGACAAAGAGAAGGAAGCACTAGAGCAAGAATCGAAAACATAATTTATATCAGTGAAGAAAAAGGATGCATTTACAAAAGAGAGATAGAGAAAACCCCACACATTATTCACTCAGGCCTAATGACTAAAAAATGCTGTTTAGGGAATAACTACTGCCTTTCTGCCTTTCTCATAACATTAGAACAGCTTCACCCTCAGCTATCAAAACTGCTTTCTAGTCTAAGTGCTTTAATGATTAAAATCTCTTTGTTCCACAAAGTCAACATGAGATGCTGATTCTAAATAAGATGACAGCTCATCTGTTTGACAACACTTTCTAATGCATAGTAAGTGTGAGCTGAACTCTTTCAAGACATGCTGTGTATATGATAACTGTAGTGCATTAGCAACATTAGAGTTTTACTCTGGAAGGTATTTCTGTTATAATCTATTGCCAACCAAGGTTCATTGTCAAAAGATTTGAGCCTTAAATGAAAAGCTGGGTGATTTTTAATTCTGAATAGTTCAATGTAAACTTTAACATCCCAAAATCTATAGGTGTAGTAAGAGAAAAAGTTTCAAAATATAATAACTACCTTATTTGCAGTATTATCAGATTGCTTTTATTTTAGGGAGTCTTCAGTTCACATTCATAAATTCAATTAGGGGTAGTTGGTTAATTTTAGTTCATTCCATTCTAAAATAACCTTTTGAAACACATACTCAAAATACTTGTCAACTTTTATTAGCCAGCCAATGGACACACATCCCAATTCCTAGCCGCAAAGTTTTTCCCTCTGTTGTGCTGTTTCAATGGCCTCAACATTTCTCAAATTTATCTCTGTGAAGCTTTTATGTATATTCAGGATAATATTATTTATTTATTTATTTATTCATTCATTCATTCATTCATTCATTCATTCATTCGTTTATTTATTTATTTATTTATTAGATTTGTATGCCGCCCCTCTCCATAGACTCGGGGCAGCTAACCACAATAATAAAACAGCATATGACAAATCTAATATTTAAAATAGCTAAAAACCCTTATTAAAAATCAAACATACAAACAAACATACCATGCATAAATTGTATAGGCCTGCGGGGAAGGAATATCTCAATTCTCCCATGCCTGATGACAGAGGTGAATTTTAAGGAGCTTATGAAAGGCGAGGAGGGTGGGGGCAATTCTGATCTCTAGGGGGAGTTGGTTCCAGAGGGTCGGGGCTGCCACAGAGAAGGCTCTTCCCCTGGGTCCCGCCAGACGACATTGTTTAGTCGACGGGACCCGGAGAAGGCCAACTCTGTGGGACCTAACCGGTCGCTGGGATTCGTGCGGCAGAATGTGGTCCGGGAGATATTCTGGTGCGATGCCATGAAGGGCTTTATAGGTCATAACCAACACTTTGAATTGTGACCAGAAACTGATCAGCCACCAATGCAGACTGCAGAGTGTTGGTGTAACATGGTCATACTTAGGGAAGCCCATGATTGCTCTCGCAGCGGCATTCTGCATGATCTGAAGTTTCCGAACACTTTTCAAAGGTAGCCCCATGTAGAGAACGTTACAGTAGTCGAGCCTCAAGGTGATCAGGGCATGAGTGACTGTGAGCAATGACTACCAGTCCAAATAGGGCCACAACAGGTGCACCAGACGAACCTGGGCAAATGCCCCCCTCGCCAAAGCTGAAAGATGTTTCTCTAATGTGAGCTGTGGATCGAGGAGGACGTCCAAGTTGCGGACCCTCTCTGAGGGGGTCAATGATTTCCCCCCCAAGGTAATGGATGGACAGATGGAATTGTCCCTGGGAGGCAAAACCCACAGCCACTCCGTCTTCTCAGGGTTGAGTTTGAGTCTGTTGACACACATCCAGACCCCAACGGCCTCCAGGCACTGGCAGATCACATCCACTGCTTTGTTGACTGGACACGGGGTGGAGATGTACAACTAGGTATCATCTGCTTACTGATAATACCTTGGATGATCTCGCCCAGCGGTTTCATGTACATATTAAATAGCAGGGGGGAGAGGACCGACCCCTGAGGCACCCCACAAGGGAGAAGCCAAGAGGTCGACCTCTGACCCCCCCACTTACACCAACTGTGACCGACCAGAGAGGTAGGAGCAGAGACATTGGAGAACAGTGCCTCCCACTCCCAACCCCTCCAACCAGCGCAGAAGGATACCATGGTCGATGGTATCGAAAGCCGCTGAGAGGTCGAGAAGCACCAGGACATAGGATAAAACATCCATCAACATGACCAAAGTAGTTTCCATGCTGTAGCCTGGCCTGAATCCTGACTGCTGAGGGCCTAGGTAATTGGCTTCTTCCAAGAACTGCTGGAGCTGGAGCGCCACCACCTTCTCAACAACCTTCCCCATAAAGCAAACATGTGACGGCACTCACAGCTCCAATGGCCTTGTCGACTTCATCACGTGTCACCAGATCAAAGTCTTCCCAGACAGATGAACAAGTACGGGCCTCAGTCACCTCAACTGACTCATTGTCAGTCGACTCTATTATCCAATTGGAGTCGAGGTCCGCCCGGATCCGAACAATTTTATCAGTGAAAAACTTGTTAAAATCCTCGACACTACTCTGTAAGGGCTCCCAAATTACCCCCTGGTTAAGGAGGGAGCAGGTCACCCTAAACAGAGTGGCTGGGCGGAATTCCGCTGATACAATCAAGCGGCATGATACCCGCATCTTGCTGCCTTGAGCACCACTTTGTAAGTCTTAATATGAGGTCTTATAAGTGTTCGATCGGATTCAGACTTACTCTTCCTCCATCGCTTCTCTAGATGTCTCTTCTGGCATTTCAACTCCCGGAGCTCCTCATTGAACCACAAAGCTCTATGGGTTCTAGTGCCACAGAGAGGTCGCAATGGGTCAAGAGCCTCCGCTGCAGCCTTGTTCCAGGCCTCAGCAAGAGACGCTGCCGAACTGTGGACGAGTGCATCTGGAATAACCCCAAGCACCCTCTGAAAGCCCTCAGAGTCCATCAGGTGTCTGAGGCAGAACCTCCTAGTCGGTTTCACCTCCCTGCAGGGAAGGATTGGAGCCAGGAAGTCAAGCCGCAATAGAAAATGGTCTGACCATGACAAAGGCAACACTTCTAAGCCCCTTAGTCTCAGACCATTGCTCAGTTGCTCAGAGAGGAATACCATGTCGGGTGCATGCCCTCCCTCATGAGTTGGACCCTGTATTACTTGAGTCAGGTCCATGGCTGTCATGGTGGCCATGAACTCCTGCGCTAGCCCAGAGTGACATAGAAACATAGAAACATAGAAGACTGATTGCAGAAAAAGACCTCATGGTCCATCTAGTCTGCCCTTATACTATTTCCTGTGTTTTATCTTAGGATGGATATATGTTTATCCCAGGCATGTTTAAATTCAGTTACTGTGGATTTACCAACCACGTCTGCTGGAAGTTTGTTCCAAGGATCTACTACTCTTTCAGTGAAATAATATTTTCTCACGTTGCTTTTGATCTTTCCCCCAACTAACTTCAGATTGCGTCCCCTTGTTCTTGTGTTCACTTTCCTATTAAAAACACTTCCCTCCTGGACCTTATTTAACCCTTTAACATATTTAAATGTTTCGATCATGTCCCCCCTTTTCCTTCTGTCCTCCAGACTATACAGATTGAGTTCATTAAGTCTTTCCTGATACGTTTTATGCTTAAGACCTTCCACCATTCTTGTAGCTCATCTTTGGACCCGTTCAATTTTGTCAATATCTTTTTGTAGGTGAGGTCTCCAGAACAGTATTCCAAATGTGGTCTCACCAGCACTCTATATAGCGGGATCATAATCTCCCTCTTCCTGCTTGTTACACCTCTAGCTATGCAGCCAAGTATCCTACTTGCTTTCCCTACCTCTTGACTGCACTGTTCACCCATTTTGAGACTGTCAGAAATCACTACCCCTAAATCCTTCTCTTCTGAAGTTTTTGCTAACACAGAACTGCGAATACAATACTCAGATTGAGGATTCTTTTTCCCCAAGTGCATTATTTTACATTTGGAAACATTAAACTGAAGTTCCATTGGTAACGGTAGGTTAAAGTTCCCCAAGACAATAAGTCTGGGGAACCCCACCGCCAGCCCGGCTACCTCCTCGAGCAGCACAGGCAGGGCTGTTGACATGCAGCTGGGAGGCAGGTATGTCAGTAACATGCCCACCTGAATCCCTAAGTCCAATTTCACCAGGAGGGACTCACAACCCGCAATCTATGGAGCAACGAGTCTCCCTGGTTATAATAGCCACTCCTCCCCCACTTCCCTGGGGTCAAAGCTAGTGCCATATCTGAAACCCGGCTGGGCAAATTTCAGAGAGAGGAACTCCTCCTATGGGCCCAGCCAGGTTTCAGTCACACATGCCAGGTCGGCCACCTTATCCAGAATCAAATCCTGGATGAGGAGAGCTTTATTTACCACTGACTTGGCATTGAGTAGCAGCAGCCTGAGCCCAGGGCCAGAATTACACTCATCACCCTGGGTTGAGCTCACAGAGCCGGAACAAGGGATCATTATTAAACAGCGATCTCTCGTTCCCCTGGAATGGCTAGCTCCATGGCTCCTGCCATATCTGCCTCTCCCCAGCAACACAGGAATATTCCAACCCCCTGCCACCCCAGAGATCAGTGCCCCCTCCCCTCCCGCCTCTCCAGTGTCAGATAGGCCAATTAAATCATTCATACCATTTCCATTTATTTCATCCATATCAAAATCTCACCCACCCCACCATATCAATCACTCATTTCATACATATTATCACATCCGCCCCAATTATCCATCAATTTTTTTAAAAAAAAAAACCCAATTTACTCTAAAAATTTACTCTAAAATTAATATTAATTAATATAATCAATATTAAAGTATAACTAAAATTATAAAGTAAATTATATAGGAATATAGTTATGCTAAAATCCAATCCCGCTAAAATCAACTAATTAATATAGCAATAATTAATTAATTCATATAGCAACAAAGTGCAATAAAGAGGCAGGTTGAGTCAGTTAGCAGCACTTTCCTAGAGACAGTTAGATCACAGGTTCTTCACAATTAAGAAGTCCCAATAGTCTTTACAGTCTTTATAGTCTTTACAGAGGGAAATGGGGGAACAGGACTGTCCTTCTGTTTGTGACAGTCCATGGGGGGGTTATTTCCTCAGCTTCCACCCTCAGTAGTCTCTTCTACACCCCCCCCCCTGCCACCTCCATCTCTTGGTGCCAGATTTGTCCACCTTTCTGTCCACTGATGCCATGGGGAAGAAGGGGGGGGTGTCGGTCAACGCGGGCTGGATCTTGACTTCCCAGGGCCCTCTCCAATGCCGGCTGCACATGCTCGGCACCAGCCAGCCTCTTGGTGCCCCACGTGTCCGTAACAAGTCCGACCCTCAGCTCCTCAATAACTCTCCTTCTGGTAGCCGGTTTGGGGCTCGTCAGCCAGCAGATCATCTGGTGTTGGCTGCTCTTTCTCACCAACACCCCAAGCCTGTCTTCTCTCACCAGCAGATTCCTAGGCTTGCCTGATTGATTTCCACCTGCAGCTTCTGATGTCAATCTGCTCAATTTTCACTGGCCTCGCTTCCGCTCGGTCAGCTTTCACTCTCCTGGCTTTGCTCGGCCCGGCTTCCATCGTCTCGGCTGCCAATCACTCTCTTCGCCTTCCTCAGGTAGATTAAAATTGCAGGACTCACAGTTTCGGCTCAGTGGTCTCTGGTCACTCAGTCCAATTCCTCCACTCCCCTCTACTCAGGATTCCCAATGCATTAGAAGCAAGTGCGGAGGCGGGGGCGGGGATGGCTCCAAAAGGCAGCCACCATCTTCTGCCCTACAGCTGATCTTTTTTGCTGTGTTCTTTGAAGTTTCTCGATGATTGTCTCACTCTCCGGGGCCCTGGACAAGCTTGAAACTCGACTGTTGGTTTGTATTCAATAGGACAGTGCTGCAAAACTAGCTCAAACTGTATAAAACTGTCTACATTCTAGATGGTATGCCGTAGTCCGGCAGAGCAGCGTTTATCTCCTTCCTCCTGCTGCCCCCACCGGAACTGGAAACTGCTCAAAAAAATAAAGGGAACACTCAGATAACACATCGTAGATTTGAATGAATGAAATATTCCCATTGAATATTTTGTTCTGTACAAAGTTGAAGGTGCTGACAACAAAATGAAATTGATTGTCAATCAGTGTTGCTTCCTAAGTGGACAGTTTGATTTCATAGAAGTTTGATTTACTTGGAGTTATATTCCGTATTTAAGTGTTCCCTTTATTTTTTTGAGCAGTATACATAAACTCCCTCTTCAGATATTTCCTGTTACTTCTTTTTTTTTTTTCAATTTTTTTTATTATTTTTTTCATAAAAACAGACAAATACATACAAACAATAAACATAAAGTGGGGGTATATTTCCCCCGCTTCTTATGAAAGTATACCTTCAAATATAGAAAAAGAATACATAATTAAATATATGTTAACTATTATAGTAAAAAAAGTTAATAAATTTGAGTTAAAGTTTTACAGATCTTGATGTGAGTGTTAAGTAGGGTTAGTATAACATAATTACCAAAAAATACCTTTAATATAATCTTAATTACTATAGTAAAATAATGTCAAACCTTCAATCCAAACAATAAAGCTAAATTCAACTATTATACATCTTGGTATGTTGCTTATACTTATACATACATACACTACTATATCATAATCGTCAAAAAGTCCTTTTAAACTAATATTAATATTATTATCACCTAGGTAAAAACTAATACAAAAAAAAAAAACTAAAGATATATCTTATTTTTTCTTATCTATCCATTTATAGACATTGTTCCATGTTTCATAAAATTTAGTATCCTCTTGATCGTTTAATCTTCTTGTCATCATATCCATTTCAGCGCAATCTAATATTTTAGCTATGACCTCTTCTTCCTTGGGGATTTCCTCCCCTTTCCAATTTTGCGCATATATTATTCTAGCCGCAGTTAATATGTGTATAATTAAATAAAAAATTTCTTTCTTGTAGGTCTGATTTGTAACACCTAGTAGGTAAAATTCCGGGGTATTATCTATATCTTGCTTTATTATTTCTTTTAATATTTTTTCAATCATTTTCCAATATATTTTTGCTTTACCACATGTCCACCATTGATGATAATAAGTTCCTATATCCTTCTTACATTTCCAGCATATTGGGGATGTTTTGGGAAACATTTTTGCTATCCTATTTGGTGGGAGATGCCATCTATAAAACATTTTGATTTGATTTTCTTTTAGGGAAACTGATTTAGTCATTT
Organism: Erythrolamprus reginae; assembly: GCF_031021105.1. Taxonomy (NCBI): domain Eukaryota; kingdom Metazoa; phylum Chordata; class Lepidosauria; order Squamata; family Dipsadidae; genus Erythrolamprus; species Erythrolamprus reginae. The sequence continues at coordinate 76,193,578 of NC_091953.1, forward strand.
TCCAATTGTTAATCCATACTTTCTCCCATGTGTCTATATCTATTTCCTTGCCAATATTTCTACACCATCTTATCATAGTATCTTTTAAAGTCAACTCTATATTTTTATGAGCGATAAGTAGTTTATATATTTTCCCTATCATTTTTGTTGAATTAGTGGTAATTAAAGTAGTTAAAGGATTCTTACTTTTATTAAAAATGTAAAGAGTTTTATCCTTCTGATATCTAGATCGGATCTGGGCGTAGTGCCACCAATCTATTATTATCCCTTCTTCTTGTAATTCAATTCTAGATTTAAGCTTCATCTGATCATTTAATAGTTCTTTATATCTATAAGTTATTTTCTTATCCTTTATAGACTTTGGATGTGTTATTGCTTCTAAAGGAGCTAGCCAGTCTGGGATACTTAAAAAATGATTTTTCTTTATGTCTTTCCATACTTCTAATAAGTATTTCCTTAACGTATGCCTTTTAAAATATGAATGGTTTTTGTCCTTATCATACCATAAAAATGCGTGCCATCCAAGCATTAAATCATGTCCTTCTAGGTCAAGTGTTCTTTTGTTATCTAAAATTATCCAATCTCTAAGCCATGTTAATGCAGCGGCCTGATAATATAGTTTCCAATTTGGAAGGCCAAATCCACCTCTTTCTTTAATATCTTCTAAACAATTCATTTTTATCCTTGCTTTTTTACCTTGCCATATAAATTTTTTAACTAAGTTTGTTAAAGTTTTTAAAAAGATACCCCCTGGGTTTATTGGTATTGTCTGAAAAAGAAATAAGACCTTGGGTAAAATGTTCATCTTGATTGTTGCAATTCTTCCCAAGAAAGATATTTTCAAATTATTCCACATTGCTAAGTCATTTTTAATTTCTGCTAGTAATTTCATATAATTATCATTTTTTAATGTTATTGTTTTCGCTGTTAAATTTATTCCTAAATATTTTACCTTTTTTACAGTCTTTATTCCAGAAATACTTTCTAATTTAGTTTCTAGTGTTTTATTCATATTTTTGGTCAAGTAATGTGTTTTGCTTTTGTTTATCTTTAAACCTGCTACGTTTCCATATTGTTCAATGGTTTGTAGTAAGGTAGGAACTGTTGTAGTCGGCTCTTCAATTATAAACATTAGATCGTCTGCAAAGGCCTGGAGTTTGTAGGTTTCATCTCCTACGGTTAAACCTTTTATTTTGGGGTCCGCTCTTATTTTAATTAATAAGGTTTCAAGGGTCATAATAAATAACAATGGTGATATAGGACATCCTTGGCGAACTCCCTTATTTATGTCAAGTATTGGTAATTGACTGTTATTCAATATTATATTCGTTGTTTGTTTTGAATATATGGTATCTATTAGGTTAACAAATTTTGGGCCAAATCTCATTTTATTTAATTGCATTTTTATAAATATCCAATTAACGTTGTCGAAGGCTTTTTGAGCGTCCAAAAACATTAAAGATGCCGTCTTGTCTGGGTGTTGTTCATAGTACTCTAGTATATTTATTACAGTTCTAATATTATTTTTAATTTGTCTCCCTGGAAGAAACCCATTTTGGTCTTGGTGTATTATTCCATTTATAACTCTTTTGAGTCTCTCTGCATAAATGGCAATAAAGATCTTATAATCTACATTTAATAGTGATATAGGCCTATAATTTTTAATTTTTTCTGGTTCTGTACCCTGTTTATGTATTAAGGTTGTCAGTGATTCTGACCAAGATTTGGGGATTTTTCCCTCAAGTCTACATAAATTAAAAGTTTCTAACATATGGTTTCTTATTGTTTCGTTGTCTATCTTGTACCATTCTGCAGGTATGGCATCTGGGCCTGTAGCCTTGTTGCTTTTCTGTTTTTTAATTGTTATTAAGAGTTCCTCCATTGTTATTGGCCCGTCCATGGTGGCCTGTTGATCTTCTGTTATTTGTGGTAAATTTGAAGCCTCTAAATAGTTAAAAACTTCATCTTCAATAACATGATCTTTAGCATATAATTCTTTATAAAAATTATACACAATGTCTGCCTTACCTTCTGTGTCATATTTTATTTTACCATCTTTATCTTCTAATTTTTGGATTAATTTTGATTGACTCTGTTTTCTAAGTTTATACGCTAGCCATCTGCCAGGTTTATTTGCATGTTCAAAATAATGTTGCTTTGCTCTTTTGATCTTTTCAGTTAGTTGGTTTTGTTCTATAACTCTAATTTTATGTTTAATTACATTTATTTCTGTCTTTAGATCTCTGTTCTTAATATGTTGCTGCGATAAGGATTCTAATTGTTTTAGTTCATTTGTTAATTGTAAGTACTCTAATTTCTTTTCCTTATTGTGTTTTGCTGTATAGGATATTGTTAAACCTCTTATATACGCTTTAACTGTGTCCCATAAGTTCTGTGGAGTAGTGTCTGATGTTTTATTAATTTCAAAAAATATTTTTAATTCCTTTTCAATCCAATCCTTATATTTCTTATCATTTAATATATACCTATTCATCCGCCAGTTGTTCTGTTTATTGTTCATCGTCATATAGACCACTATTGGGTTATGATCAGCCCATGTATTAACGTCTATCTCGACCTCTCTTATTTGTTCTGCCACCGTTTTTGGTGCCCATAACATGTCAATTCTCGTCCAAATTTTGTGAGGATTGGAGTAAAAGGTAAATTGCCTTTTGTGAGGGTGTCTTTCCCTCCAAATGTCGCTTAGTAATAATTCCGCTTTCATTTTTTGAAAAGTACTAGGTAACAAATTTCTTCTTGTTTTTTTACCTTTTCCCCTTTTTTTATTACCTCCCCCTCCTGAGTGGTCTAATTGTCTATTCGCGATAGCATTGAAATCACCTATTATCAATAAATTATCAATAGCTAAATCTATTATTGTTTGGTGTAAATTTTTATAAAATATCATTTGGTCTTCATTGGGAGCATAAATAGAAACAACCACTAGAGGTCTAGGTTCAATATCTACTTGTACAATCAATATCCTACCCTCTTTATCCTTATATATTTGTTTGGAATTTATAGAATTCTTGACATACATCACTACACCTCTTTTTTTTTGGTCTGCTAATGCAGCATACATTTTTCCAATTTTGGGATTCAACAGTAATTTTTGGTTATCTTTTTTAATATGAACTTCTTGTAGTATTGCAATCTGAACATTTTGGTTTCTAATTTTAGAAAAAAATTTGCTTCCTTTTTCTTGGTTCGTTAAGTCCATTAACATTTACAGAAAAGATTTTTAAGTCTTTATTCGTTGTCATTTAATGGGTTTTTTGGTTTCTCGCTGAGGTTGAACTCTTCTAGCACCTTGGTCCTGCTCTATTACTTGGGCAGTTGCCCCCAAGTTTTCTTCTTGCTGAGTTGGTAGTTTTTCCCCTGGTTGCTGTTGAACTAGTTGTAGTTGGACCACTTGTTGCTTACTTGCGTAGTCGGAGTGGCCCAAACCGCTCTGTTCAAGAAAGTACATGGCTTGTTCTACGTTTTCCAGTTTGTACCTTGTAGAACGCCATGTCAGAGAAAGTCCTTGTGGAATAAGCCAACGGTAAGTAATGTTTTCTTTGATCAAAATTTTAGTTAGAAAGTGATAATCTCTTCTGTTTTCTCTGACACTTCTTGGAACTTGCTTTAGTATCTTTATTTCTACTCCCTGACGTTGGGGCGGGGAGTTTCTTGAATAATGAAGTATCTCATCTCGCAACGCCTTTCTTGTAAACTTAATATGTATCTCTCTTGGAAGGTTGTGCCGACGGATATAGCTATTCGAGATTCTGTAAACTTCATCGATTTCTCTCTGTAAAGCTATGGGGTCCTCTTGAAGTATAGCTCCAATAATTTCCGCCATAGTCACTTTTAAGTCTTCATCTTTTTCCTCTTTTATATTCTGAAATCGAAGTCCGTACGAAGCTCGTTGCATCTCCAGCTGGATAATAGATTCATCATATCTTCTGTATCTCTCATCGGCTCTCCCTTCAAGATAATCCATTCTTTTCTCATTTTTATCAGATTGTTCTTCAACTTTTTTAACTCGGTCGTCACTTTCTTGAAGTGTTTGTTGGATCTGCTTTATCTGGTCTTTCATCTCACCCATATCAGCTTTCATTTGGGCCATCTCCACTTTAAATTCTGCCAAGTCAGCTTTTATAGCTTCTCTTTGTTGTGTTGCCTCCTCCTTTATGGCTTCTCTTTGTTGTGTTGCCTCCTCCTTTATGGCCTCTCTTTGTTGAGTGGCGTCTTCTTGTGATTTGACCATGAAGTCCTTCAAAGTGTTCAAAGTCTCATGTATAGTTGCAAGATTGGACTGCATTGTTTTGTCTTTGTCTTTGTCTTTGGTAGACATGGTTAACACTTGATGCGAAGGAGAAGAATGCGGTGAGACTTGTGGAGATAGAGTAGTTGGTGTAGTTTGTTTTTTTGTTGTTTTAACAAGGGTTGAGGTGTGGGACATTATCAAATTAGAATCCACTATTTCAAATTTTAAGGTTAATTTCAATTTTATATGTAGTGAAAAGGAAAAGAAATTACTATAAATTCCAAATCTGTTCAATGTATTTTGTTTCCCTTATAATATGGCTATACCAATTCAATAACAATTCAATTAATAACAGAATTAAAAAAAAAAAAAGAAGGGAGAAGAAAGAGAAGGAAAAAGAAATATTATTATTTAGTGCCACAGAACAGAAGAACAGGTGCCTTTTCAAGTAAAAGGAAGACAAAAAGTAAAAAAAGAGAAGGAATATCAACTATATGTAGAAAACAAAAGAAAAAAAATTGGAGAGGAAACTTTAGGAGGAGGGAAGAAAAAAGAGAAGGGAAAAAAATGAAGTAAAAAGAGTTGTTCAAAAAGAAAAGGAAGGGGGGTAGTATTTTAATTCAACTATTTAGAATAGAGCAGGAACCCAAGGTTTTTTAACAATGCATATAATTCAAACCAAGCTTCTTCTAGTAATAAAAATATCCAAGAATAGGGAAGAAAGTCAAAGAAAAATCAGGGAAAAAAACAACAACAGATAATTATTCAAAGACACAATAACAGTATTGTATACTTAAGTTCTTCTTATAAATCCTGTAGTTTTGCTAGGAAGTAAAGATGAAAATCCAAATCTCAAAGGATAAAGTTATATTTGATGTCAATTCAAAGAGTAAAACAAATCCAAAGCTTGCTTGTGTTCAAAATGAAGTCAGTTTATTTTCCAAATTCAAGACAGGAACAAAGAACAAAGAAACAGATCCCAAGATGGAGTCAAGTTAATTTCCGTGCAGCAGGCAGATGTTAAACCAAAGAGTCCTCAGCAGATAATCCAAAAGGTGTCAGCAAATAATCCAAAAGGCTCAGCAAGTATTCCAAATAGGTTAATCCAAATAGGTTAATCCAACAATAAGTAATCCAAAAAAGAAGTGATTTCAATCTCTTCTAGATTCCATTTAGTTCATAGTTATTAAGTTATTTCATATTGTAAAAAGGAGCAGCAGAAGGAAAAAAAAAAAAAGGCAGCAAGACTGTATTCCTCCGCTTCAGAAATTAAGTCCAGAACATTATGATTTTAAAAGTCTATCAACAACAAATTCTGATCATCACTAGGAATTTCCTTTAGCAGTTAAAATTTTCTAAATAGTCATGTCAAATTTAAACTATTTTATTAAACCATAAAGTCAGAAAATTATTTTATAGGTTCCAAAGTTCACGTTCAAAATGGAAAAGTAAAAGTGAAAAAAAGAATTAGATCCGGCTGTTATTTGCGGATGGGTTTAAACAAGAAAAAACTTTCACTTTCGCCCTAGAGAAAAAAAACCTTTTACTTAGAACTTTTACGATCTTCTGGCTTTAAACACGAAACACAATGGAGATTTTTACCTTAGGTCCTTTCTCTGCTATATTCTTTTTCAATGTAGATGTAGATATTTATACTTTCGCTTCTTTGATTCTGTTCTTCCCGCTGAGTGAGGGGAGAAAGCGCTGGCCGGTCCTCCTAATCAAGGAGGAGCGGTTCTCCCGTCTCCGAAGCTGCGGGGCGAACCGCTGCCTCCGGAGTCCTGGCGATGGGTCCTCGGGCAGAGGAGAGCCCCCTGTTCATGGATCGGGCCATCCGGGCCCGATCCGATCGCAAATGCGACCTTCGGAGGGGGTAGAAAGGATTCGCCTGGCAGAGCCCTGCCAGACACGTCCCGCCGCGATCTCCACCAAACCGGAAGCCCCCTGATATTTCCTGTTACTTCTAAAGGCTTCTGTTATTGAAGCCAGGCAAGTGTTCCACAGATGGATAAGCAAACAAATGAACAGATAAAGAGGTTCCATACAAATCCAGTTTTGGGTAACCAGCAACCAGTTTGCTTTGTTCCATTTTACATGAATGTTTCCATTCCAATTGCCACCACACTGCCACATTTGTACTTCTGCCTTCTGCCACCATTTTCCTCAAGGCTGAAAAAAATGGCTTCCTACTACCAAAAGCCCACCCCCTCCCTCGAAAATTGTTTTTGTTTTGTTTACATCTAGATGAAATTTAAACTATTTCTGCCAAGTTTATTCTCAACCTGTGAACTTTTGGGCTACCAAAAGTTTTATTACCACACTGTGGATCTGTCTTATGCAGAACGCCCTGCATTTTCTTTCAACATCTTTCAGTGCAAATTGGGTGCTCTGGGGTGGAGCTCCATTTTTGCTACCCCACTACCCCTCATCCAGGCAGTAGCCCACCCCTTATTGTAACCCCTTTGGGAGTCAAATGACCCTTTCACTAGGGTCACCTAATACCATCAGAAAACACATATTTGCATCAGATGCCATACACATGGACGTGAAAGCTGAGTAATAAGAGTCACTTTATTAAAATATAAACATATAGACCTGCAGAGGTCACAAAATGGGGCAACTAAATGGGTGTGACTTCTTGCCTGGGCAGTGCAAGGATATCTTCAGCCTATGCCCAGCCATGTAAGCCATGCCTCAAGCATGTGGGAGGGCTCACCCCCATAGCCCAGAACTGGAAATGAGATAAGTTAGTCCCAAAGGCACCCCCTTTCCACCATCCTAGCTGGGTAGGCAGCATGAGTTGTGGAAAGAGGCAGCCCATCATCTTCCAAAAGATGCCCAAGGGAGAACACACAGTTACTACTGATACCCTTTTCCGCCCCGTTATTGCCCAAAAACAGTGACCAAGAAAAAGTTAGTCAATTGCTACTTGCCGACCTATTTAACCCCAGACACACCAGAATAACCAAAATTCACTTCTCCATCCTCTAGTGTGGAGTAGGTGACCACCAATCTAGACTCAATTGCGCTTTGATTGCAAAAATTCCTACTCAGCCCCCAGTTGGGCAACCCCTTAAGCACATTGGAATTGAGTGGAGGGTGGGTTGGTGTCTGCTCAGGTAGGCAGCATGAGTTGTGGAAAGAGGCAGCCCATCATCTTCCAAAAGATGTCCAAGGAAGAATACACAGTTGCTACTGATACCCTTTTCCACCCCATTACTGCTACAGCAGGTGGTCAAATCTCTAACCTGCCCCCCTGACTCCCCCCTAAGCCTGTACCAGCTCTGATAAATGGACTCCATCATACCTATAAAGGTCAGGCAAGTGCAAATGGATGCCTGGGGTCTGATCACTGTACCCCCATTTGCCTTAAATAACTTGCCCACTGCTTTGTTAACTTGTATCCTTGTTCTTTCCACCACCCTTGGTTTGATGGCGTATCTCCATACCATCCATGGAAGGGTATCAGACCACACTAATTGTGTGTTGGGCCATAGCTCCACAAGAGCAGCAGGTCTACTGCGACTTGACACACCAGTGCCAAGCCCTTCAAAACTCCAAGGTCATTGTCACCAATGTGCAACACCAACCATCTGGGCCTGGCCCCTTCACGTCTCCAACCTTTCAACAATGGGAAGAGCCCATCTCAACAGAGACCTCTGCACCATAGCCATTCCACTGTGACTCAGCGACAGCTGCATTTCCCAAGATGATGTTGCAGCTCTTCTACCATGCTGTGGTCACAAACCAATACTGTGGGCAAACCAAAGGGCAACTCCTTAGTACTTCACATGCAACAATGTGGAGCAGGGCCAGGACCTGGAAAAATGGGGAAAAAACAAAACAGTGTTAGCCACCCGGGCCCAAACTAGCCTCCACTCAGGTGTTCTGAATGTACTCACTGTAGGCTGCAGCCTTCAGTCTGCAGTTCTGTCTCCAGTCTTCAGTTTGCTCCATTGAGAAACCTGCTGATATTGCCATAAATGAGCTCCTATTCATAAGGAGTGCACCTCGTATTGTTGGGGGGGGGCAGGGGGCAGGTCCCCCTGATTTCCTGCAGGTCCTTTTTTGTAACGGGTCAGAAGCCAGTACTTATTCAGCGGTAACATGTCCTGATGGTCAAACAGGTATCCTTCACTGGCTCCCCTGTTCTCTTTGAACTGCATCAGTGCTGACCACCAGGTATATTTTGTTGTTTGATATTGTCAAAATGTGAACAGCTTCCCCCCTACACCTCTGATCGATCTTGGAGCATCTCAAATGCAGCTGCACCGCATCACTATTTATTGTCAGGTCGCTGGCCCAGAAAGCACTGAATCACTGTGAGATGATGCCAGCACCTCATTGGCCCAAAATGTTCCGAAAAAAACAGTGTAGTAGCCACTGCATGAAACAGCAGTGCCTCACAAGGCAAGGAGCCAAGTATCCTCCAACGCCTGCTGAACCCAGGTAGCTGAGAAATGGAGAGTGGCTTCCTAAAGTCTCCCCCTTTTTGAATCCTTTCCCTGAACCATCCCTCCAGCATTCTCAATACCCTGAAATCACCTGATGTGTCCTGGAAGCTGGAAGCCTTGTCCAAGAAAGCTAGACCCGCCAGTTGGCTGGCTATAGCTGTACCTGTAGCATGCCTCCCCCTCATTGCATTGAGATGGCATTTTCAGAGTAGTAGGGTCATAACTTAGAGGACGCCATTCCCAGCAAGGGTACATGGCAATGCATAATGCCATTACTTTAAAGGCATTTTTAAGTTTACTTTAATAGTTGTTTATTTACCATATATGAAATGTTATAGATTACTTTAAATTACTTTAGATATTTACTTTATTTAATATATCAAATAGCAAAAAAACTAAATTACTTCAAGCGAGTTTGAGTTACTATTACTTTAAAAGGCACAACTTGGTTATACTCTGTACCCCTGGTGGCCTGTGCCAACTTTCTGTGCCCGACTGACCTGTAACCTCTCAACCTCTGCATGCACTCCCGGATGCACGTGCTGTCCATAGGTGCTGGCTCAATACTGCATGGTCCCATTGGCTCTCCTGTGCTCGAGCCATGGCACCATACCCTGCTTAGCTGGGTCAATGTCTCCACTACTTCTGAGTACCATACACACCAACCATTTGCCCTATGGGCTGCAATCCACCTGCCCACATGCTTAATACTTCCTGTTGGGCGAGTTGTGCACCATAGTCACTGTCCAATGCTATAGTATTCCTGTCAGGAAAGCAGAATGCTCCTATGTGGTTACCAAGTGCTGTTCAATGAAATGCCCAGCACCCCACCTTAGTAACGATCATTTTATTAAAATTCACTTCAGGATCATACTGCCAAGTGTATGCTGTGCATAACTACAGTACGCTGTGAGCCCAAACTGAGGTGCTGCCTCACCTCTGAGGCGATGGCTTACTGCACCACTTAATTACTGTGTACCATAAGTGTTTATACTACACCGTAATATAATTGCAACTCCTGCAGTATAACCCTTATGCACCCTCATAATGAAATGACTAAACTCCTCTAAATTAATTCATCCCCAAACTTCATTAGTGAGTGAAATTAGGATTAAACTTGTAACCTCATTCCCTATAAGTTATAGTCACTCAATTGCGGCAGAATTACCATCCTTGTCTCTAATGTGATCCTAGAGGCTGGGAAATGTCTGCTTGCTTTTTTTTTACCCATGTGCCAGTTTGCCTCTTTAATAGCATAGCACCTGAGCGTACTTTGCGTGCTGTATTGCCACATGAATAACCACCTGAATGCATCTGCTTAAAATTCAAATGAATAAATGAAAAAATTAATTAATAACCCAAGCTCATTAGCTGGGTGACAGCATTTATAATACATGAAGCATTCTCTGCCTAGCTATAGCCCTAGTGTCCTAGGTATACATTGAAACAGTGATGAAAGTTTTTTTCAGGAAAAAGTTTTTTTCCCCCACACCAATAACATATGCAATATAATATACCATTAATCGTAAAATACAATACAATAATAAAAATTTTGAATTGGGTATTCATAATAATAATAATAAATTTATTAGACTTGTATGCTGCCCCTCTCCGAAGAATCGGGATGGATCCATCCAGTGCTACCTCCTGTACTTTTGACATCTGGATAAAAAATAATTATTCAAAGTTCTTATATGCATTTAAGAAGCTATTAACTGATACAGTATCTTTTAGCTGTTTTTTTCTTATTTCATCTAGAAACATAGAAACACAGAGAGAGGCGGCATACAAATCTAATAAATAAATAAAAAATAAATAAATATAGAAGATTGACAGCAGAAAAAGACCTCATGATCCATCTAGTCTGCCCTTATATTAAAAAGAAGAAGAAGAAGGAGAAAAGAAGAAAGGAAAATAAAATAAAATAAAAAAGGAAATAAAGAGGAAAACAAAAAAAAAGAAAAAACCTTTTCCCTCTTTTTCTATGTATCTCTTTTACTCTGAAATCAATTAAATCATCTCACCCCATTTATCACTGTAAGCCCAGTGGAATCATCATGCCCTATTTCTAAAAAATCACTGTAAACTCAGTGGAATCATCTTGCCCTACTCTATTATGTCACTGTAAACCCAGTGGAATCATTGTGCCCTACTATAATAAATCACTTTAAACCCAGTGGAATCTTCTTGCCCTACTCTAATTTATAACACTGTAAACGCAGTGGAATCAGCATGCCCTATTCTTTAAAAACCCCACTTTGAGCCCAATAAGATCCTCATACCATACACTAATTTTATCACTGCAAACCCAGTGGAATCATCATGCCCTAATCTATAAAATTATCTGAAAACTTATTGGAATCATCAGTAAAACCTGATCTATTTTATGGGACAATAAATCAAAATAAAAATCTCATACCCTATTATAATATAAATCACTGTAACCCCAATAGAGACAGCATGCCCTCTTTATTTTTATCAGTCTAATTTATAATTTTCTATAAACTCAAAAAAAGTTATAAAGTATAAATTATAATCCACCTATCTTCCTTAAATTCTACAGTTCAATAATTTCTATAATCAATATTTCCCACTACCATTAATAACTTTCCTTAAAATTGAAAATCATCTAATATAGTCATCATTATTTTCTATCTTCTTAATTCTATATTTCAGTCAAACACAATTCATTCTCATATAAAATTCTCCTAATCTTTGCCTATCTTATAATTAAATATTTATACCTTTTCTCTCCCATTAATATCAGAAATAATAAAAAATATTAATATCCAAAATAATCATAACCATTTTCAATTTTCATTGTCCTATTTTCATTGTTCTATTATTGTTCTATTATTCCATTTTTCATTATCTACCCCAAGAATATATCATAACATATATCATCAATTTACAAAAATTAATTCTTCTAATTTATAATTTATAATTTTATAATAACCTCAATCTTCTTCCTCTTCAGAAATTCTGCTGCCATCCATATTTTATCATTTGCAAATATATTCCAAATTACAAAGACTCTTTCTGGTAATAATATCCATTATTTGATTGTCCTCAAATTCTTCCTCTCATGTTTAATTTCTTCTAATATTTTTTGCTAACTATGTGGCCATATTTCTATCAGCCAGTTCAAATACTTCTCACGAAAGTTCTTGTTACAAACAGAAGTTGTTAGCTTCCTCCATTCTCAAAGGTAAACACATAATAAACACATTCCAATCTCATGACCAGGACAGATAAAATCCACGTCCAAAGCCAGCATCTGCTGAACATATGAAACAAAATTCATAACGATGATACCAAAGGAGGGGTTAGACAAACAGAAAATAAAAAACTACAGACCAATTTCTCTGCTCAACGCGGATTATAAGATCTTTATGGTAATCTTAGCAGACAGAATAAAAGAAATATTAAATAAAATCATCAACACAGACCAAAATGGCTTTCTACCCTCCAGACAAATTTTCAACTGCACCAGGACAGTTTTAGACGTCTTAGAATATGGTGAAGCCCATCCAGGAAAACAAATAGCTCTTGTCTTCCTGGATGCCCAGAAGGCATTTGATAATGTTAATTGGCAATACTTAAATGAGTTAATTAGAGAATTAAAATTAGGTAACAGAATTGAAAACATTATCAAAAATATATATACCACCCAAAAGGCCAGAGCAATAATAAATGGAGACACTACAAAACCAATTTTGATAGAAAAAGGAGTCCGCCAAGGCTGCCCTATGTCACCCTTATTATTTATACTGACACAGGAACTACTACTAAATAAAATAAGAAATAATAAAAATATACAAGGAATTAAAATTAAAAAAGAAGAATATAAATTACAGGCATATGCGGACGACATGGTGTTCTTTTTAGAAGAACCAACCAGCTCTGGCCCAGAGCTAATCAAAGAAATTGAAATTTTTGGGGAATTTGCAGGTCTAAAAATAAATAAACAGAAAACAATGTTAATGACAAAAAACATGAGTATACGACAAATTAGGAAATTAGAAGAAACTACTAAACTCCAAACTACAAAAAAAATGAAGTACTTAGGATTAATATTAACAAACAAAACAATTACACTTAAAAAAGACAATTATGACAAATTATTGCAAGATACCAAAAAAATTTTAGAGAAATGGAAAGACCTACAAATATCAATGTTAGGCAGAATATCTGTAATAAAAATGGATATTCTTCCCAAATTTTTATATCTTTTTCAGACAGCTCCGATTAACTTGGAACCAAATTTTTTTAAAGAAATCAATAAAATCATCTCCAAATTCATCTGGCAAAACAAAAGGCCAAGAATAAAATATGTGTATCTCCAAGATAATAGAATTAGAGGAGGCCTGGGGCTCCCGGATCTAAAATTATACTACAAAGCGGCAAGCCTAATTTGGATAAAAGAGTGGATTAACTTAAAAAATAAGAGAATACTTGTATTAGAAGGTCATGACTTACAAACAGGCTGGCATGCGCATTTATGGAAAGATAAATTGCAAAAACAAACTATATTTGACAGGCACTTGATCCGTAAATCACTACTAAAAACCTGGTACGAAATTAAAAATAAACACTACGACAAAATTCCAAGATGGCTTTCCACTATGGAAGCCATCATCTACCCAAATTTGATCGACATAGCCAAAACCATCCAGTACAGAGACATATTACACCCAAACGGGGAACTCAAATCTAGACAAGAACTGGAAAGATTAAATCATAAAATGGATTGGTGGACATACGCCCAAATAGAATCCAGATTTAAAAAAGACAATCAAACACCCGGTATTCAAAAATCTATGAACCCATTAGATAAGATTCTGATAGGAAATGAAAACAAACAAATAAGCAGAATATACCAAATACTTTTAGAACAGGAAAGAATAAAAGATACGACCAAAACACCAATGATAGCGTGGGAAAAAAATCTGCAACACGCCATCCATATTGCCGACTGGGAAAGAACATGGACCACAATATCCAAAATAACCCTTTCGGCAGCATATAAGGAAAACTATTACAAATTATTCTACAGATGGTACCTCCCACCGGCGAGATTAGCAAAGATCCACCCAACGTTATCAGACTCGTGTTGGAAGTGTAAAAAGGAAAGGGGTACGTTTTTCCATATGTGGTGGTCCTGCCCCATGATACAAAAAATTTGGACAATAACTCATACTTGGCTCACAGAGATTACGAAAGAGGAAATAGAACTCACACCGGAAGCTATGCTTTTAGGAGTTTGGAGAAAACATTATTCAAAACAAACAATGCTCCTCACAACACATATTAACACCGCCACGAGAATTGCGATAGCACAACTCTGGAAAAGTGATCAGATACCAACGGAAGATTTAATTATAGATAAGATATATGCATGTGTAGAGATGGACGAATTCACGAACTCAATTAAGGGAAATAAATTAATAGAATCAAAAAGAACATGGCAAAAATGGCACGAATGGGTTCAAAAGAGAACATAAAAGCAACATAATATGAAACAACAGTACAATTGAAACGACCTACAGTTACCGTGTATAATTAATGAACGTAATAGATTTTAGAATTTAAAAATATAAAATACAATGTATATAATGAAAGGAAACCGGTCAAAACTTACTGTCAGAATGTTAACTGAGAATATGTATAATCTGTAATTCAAAATAATATGTGATGGGAATGACATAAGAAAAATTAATAAAGAGATTTAAAAAAAAAATTCTCCTTGTAATGACTCCTCCCACCAGTAGATGGCAAGCTGTCATCTCTCTGTGCTTCTGCCATTTTAGTTCCATATTTAATTCCATATTTGAATCTATTCGTTGCACAATTTTAAAAAAACACTTCTTAAAGAGAAAAAAAGAAAAAAGAAAAAACCATATAATGCTTAAATAGTCCAAATTCAAGATCTTTAAATCTGCTTTCTTTTAATTGGTCCAATCTTGGGCAATATGCAAAAACCAAATCATCTGCTATTCACCACACCACAAAATAGCTGCTTCCTCTCCCATTTCTGGCAGTTAGCTCCATTAAGAAAAATTAAAAAAAAAACCATTCCCAATCCTTTTTCCCAAAGGATTCCCAAAATCACTCACCAGCACAGCACTTAATTTTTCCTTCACCTCACTATCGCTTAAAAGGTCCTCTTCCCAGGTGTTAATGCTCAGCTCCGATCCCTGTGTTGTGTTGTCTCCGCGGCTGGTGTTGACTCAGGCATGGCAGCATGGCCAGCTTCACACCACTGTCGGCGTGAGACAGTCCGGTATGTCTGGTGGGGTATGCTGACTCCAAACCAGACTCCTAATAGCATCCCCTGCATCACCTACCCTTCAGAGAGAATCGGGTCTGGTTCAAATGAACCCGACCCCTCACATGGTGGGGATTTGGGGGGCCCCAAGGGAGAGGGGGACCTCTGTGTTGCCGCAGCCATCTGACCCTACCCCTTCCTCACTGACATGATTTAATAAGTCATTCAAGCTTGAGGGCCTACCTCCCCATGGCCTTGGAGGGGCCCCAACACCTGTGCTATCCCCATTCTTAACACAGCTTGCTTTTAATGTAATTTGCTCAAAGCTCGCTCCAATCGATAAGCAGTCATATAAGTTCGATCAATCATAAATACATAAAATATAATCTAGCCAGTGACAAAGTGCAAAATCTATTTGTCAAGGTCCTAAATGGATATGGGAAATTTTGAATTCAAGTGCGATTAATGATCCAAGCAAATAAAATTAAGCATTCTATGTGGTTACGTTTCCATTTCCATCTTTTCTTTGACTCCTGCTTACTTCTGAGCCCCTCATTGCTAGATTATCAAATGCATCAAACTGGAGAGATAGAAGATTGCAATTACCCTTTATGAATTGGTGAGCAGAAGTAATTGGACAATCTTGTAGAGCTGAGAACAACCCAAGTCCAATGGATGACCTATACGCTCTTAAAGGTTAATAGATGGCCTTGATTATTACTGAAAGGCCAAAACCGCAAGCATGGTTAAAGGTTAAAGAATAAAGAAAACTCCCAGGCTTGCAGGAAAATCAGCTGAAGCAATCCAAGAACACACACCAAGTAGCATCTCTACATGGGGCTAGCTTTGAAAAGTGTTCAGAAAATTCAGATCGTGCAGAATGCGGCCGTGAGAGCCATTGTGGTGCTTCCCAGATTCGCCCATGTTTCTACAACACTCCGTGGCCTGCACTGGCTGCCAATTAGTTTCTGGTCATAATTCAAAGTGTTGGTTATGACCTTTAAAGCCCTAATGGCATTGGACCAGAGTACCTCCGGAATTGCCTGCTACCGCACGAATCCCCTACAGAGTTGGCCTTCTCCGGGTCCCGTCGACTAAACAATGTCGTTTGGCGGACCCCAGGGGAAGAGTCTTCTCTGTGGTGGCCCCGGCCCTCTGGAATCAACTCCCCCCGGAGATTAGAACTTCCCCCACCCTCCTTGTCTTTTGTAAATTATTCAAGACCCACCTATATCGCCAGGCATGGGGGAATTGAGACACCTTCCCCAGGCTTTTATATTTTATGTTTGGTATGTATGTGTTGTTTGGTTTTAAATGATAGGGTTTTATATGTCTTTTTCTCTCTTAATATTAGATTTGTTCCACTGTAACATTGTTTTTATTATTGTTGTGAGCCACCCCGAGTCTTCGGAGAGGGGCGGCATACAAATCTAATAAATAATAATAATAATAATAATAATAATAATAATAATAATATTATTATTATTATTATTATTATTATTATTATTATTATTATCATCATCATCATCTATTTGCTCCCTCAGGGTGGAAAATAATTGAAAGAAAATTTATGAAGGCAAATTAAGTGCCATATAAGTCATGTACTGCTAATGTTTTCATTAATGGTATTAAATTAAATTTATGTATTAAATTAAAATTATGACCTACTCAGAAATAAGTTTGAGGTGCGCTATTTCTCTTTATCAAATTATTACTTTCATGATCTGAAAATCTTAATGATTACATTTTGTTCAATAATTTCTAAAATTCTGCAAGTTTTATTTGTACTTAAAATGTTTTGCTGCTGCTGCCAGATACCAGACTAAATCAAAAAGGATAGAGCAAAAATATCTGAAATAGCATAAAGCATCAGCTTGCAATTGAAAGGATTTAGAGCATAGAATAATAGTTGGAAGGAACTTCAAAGGTCATCTAGTCCAACCCTTGCTTGAGCAGGAGACTCCATCCATTTCAGATAAATAGATATCCAGTCTCTTTTGAATGCCTCCAGTGATGGAGCATCTACAGCTTGGAATTTGTGTCACATCCCTGTAGGGAAGGTATAGCATGTGAGCTTTGTGTTTTAAGAACTTTGATTCCAGCCATTTATAAAATCCTCTATCAACACAAAATAAAAGATGACAGAAAGTAGCGCTCTTTATATCCTGCTTAACATGAAGCAATGTTCCAAGATGCCAACATTGATCAGATTGGGAATAGTATACTACTGTAAATTTCTGATAAATTTATTGTGTTGTATGATAAACATTTTGCCCACTTATTAACCGCAACCATATTAGGAAGCTACAAAATAATGATTAAGACTTTGGCTTTAATCTTGAAATTATTGCATCTAACCACATTGATTTGAAGAAACAATTAGTAAGTAAGGTTACAATATGGTGAGGTGGGAGATCAGCCATAATATTGCCTCTATATTTGTATTTTTTTTAAAAAAAATGGCACTGCACATGCGTGCACCCACAAAACGCACACGCACCCATGAGGCACGGCCATACATCACAGGAGAAAGTGAACCAGCAGTGAGGTAAGTTAGAACCCACCCCTGAGTTTCCTAAAAATTTTATTATTTTATGGTTGGGGGTCATCACAACCTGAGGAATGTCAGACCTGGCTACAGCATGGAAACTGCTTTGGTCGCGCTGATGGATGATCTCTGGTGGGCCTGGAATGGGGTTTATCCTCTATCTGGTGCTCTTTCACCTCTCAGCGGCTTTCGATACTATCAACCATGGTATCCTTCTGTGCCGACTGGAGGGACTAGGAGTGGGAGGCACCATTTTATGGTGATTCCCCTCCTACCTCTCTGGTCGGCCACAGTCAGTGTTAGTGAGGGGTCAGAGGTCGACCCCTAGGTTCCTCCCTTGTGGAGTTCCTCAGGGGTTGGTCCTCTTCCCCCCTGCTGTTTAATATCAACATGAAACCGTTGGGTGAGATAATCCAAGGACATGGGGTGAGTTGTCATCAGTATGCTGATGACACCAGTTGTACATTTCTACCCCGTGTCCACTCGGTGAAGCAGTGGAAGTGATGACCTGGTGCACAGTGGCTGTTAGGGTCTGGATGGGTGCCAATAGGCTCAAACGCAACCCTGACAAGGAGTGGCTATGGGTTTTGCCTCCCAAGGATGATTCCATCTGTCATCCATTATCCTGGGGGGGGATCAATGACCCCCTCAGAGAGCGTCTGGAACTTGGGCATCCTCCTCGATCCACAGCTGACTCTAGAACATCACCATCTTTTGGCTGTGGCAAGGGGGGCGTTTGCCCAGGTTCACCTGGTGCACCAGTTGCCGCCCTATCTGGATAGGGAGTCCTTGTTCACAGTCACTCATGCTCTTATCACCTCGAGGTTCAACTACTGCAATGCTCTCTACATGGGGCTACCTTTGAAGAGTGTTTGGAAACTTCAAATTGGGAAAAATGCAACCGCGCGAGTGGTCATGGATCTTTCTAGATATAACCATGTCTCTCCAATACTCCGCGGACTGCACTGGTTGCTGATTGGTTTCCGGATACAATTCAAAGTGTTGGTAATGACCTACGAAGCCCTACAAAGTTCTCAGAGAGGGGCGGCATACAAATCTAATAAATAATAATTGTTATTGTTATTGTTATTGTTATTGTTATTGTTATTGTTATTGTTATTGTTATTGTTATTGTTATTGTTATTGTTATTGTTATTGTTATTGTTATTGTTATTGTTATTGTTATTGTTATTGTTATTGTTATTGTTATTGTTATTGTTATTGTTATTGTTATTGTTATTGTTATTGTTATTGTTATTGTTATTGTTATTGTTATTGTTATTGTTATTGTTATTGTTATTGTTATTGTTATTGTTACTACTACTACATGGCATCGGACCAGATTACTTACAGAACTGCCTTCTGCCACATAAATCCCAGCAGCCAGTTAGGTCCCACAGAGTTACCCTTCTTCAGGTCCCATCAACCAGACAATATTGTTTGGCAGGGCCTAGGAGAAGAGCTTTCTCTGTCGGGGGGTCAGCCCTCTGGAATCAGCTCCCCCCAGAGATTTGTACTGCCCTCACCCTCTTCACCTTCCACAAGAGTCTTAAGACCTGGGGCAATTAGATCTTGCCCCCCTTACCAATAAAAGTGATGGATGGTGTGATTGGATTGTCTGATTGAGTAATATATAGGGTTTTTAGCTGTAGTTTTTTAATGTATTAGATTTATTTTGTACGCTTTGTTTCTATATATTTTCTGTGAGCCACCCTGAGTTTTCGGAGAAGGGCGGCATATAAATCTAATAAATAATAATAAATAATAATAATGTTACTTTTTCCCTCTGGTCCTCAAAAGGCATTCACAGAAGGGGAAGCATTTGAGGTATCTTCCTACAGCTCTTTTTTGATACTATTGTTCTGCCTATTTTACACTGAAGGATGACTGAAATGCAATCAAATTTCTATCCCATAGCACATATAAAATTCAGTGGACGACCCTCTAGACTCCAGCTGGTGCAGTCAGGTGCTCCGTCCCGGTAAGAAATTCTGAGATGCACACACAGCTGCATGTCCATGATGCTCACCTGCATGCCCCCATGCCCCACATGAGATTTGGCTTCTGCGCGTGTGCAGCAAGCAAAATATTGTGTGAGGATGCTTACACAAGTGAGATTCTGGTGATTCTTGCTTGTTTTTTGCTTCCACGCATGTACGGAAGCCAAATCTTGAACCAATGGGTGTGCATGTGTGTGCCAGATGCATGTGTGCCTAGGATGGCCTTGGAGGGTGCACCACTAGTGCCGAAGATGAGCGGCCCTTCACTGATAAACTTGAATGACCTTTTGTTTCAAATGAATTTATATTCATGATACAACTGACAACCAAGGCCATGAAAATACTTTATGGTGCTGGAATTTACTCCTATTAACATGCACTCCAATTCCATTTATCTATATACATAACAGCCTACTAAATCAGTAACATTTCCTACATTAAAAAGCAGGCTGTTTGTCCCATCATGCTTCATCCATTTTACAACCATGAAGGGTAAACATCTCAACAGTACAGTTTAAAACTGGATTAAACATTTTCAAACCACATTCCCAGCCTTTCTATCTTCTGCCACTTTAGCCTTGCAGTAATCAATCAGATTCTATAGAGGGTCATCCACTTTTACATTTGAAATGCAAAATAAATAAATACAAATAAATATATACATAAAGCAAAATTTGAGATCTGAAGAAACCAAATTCTTTCTCCTTCTGGGGAAATAAATGTGACAATTTTTGACAGTATAATTTAAATGCTTTTTAGCAAGCATTCAATGCCCATGCCTCCATCTGTTTTTCCTAATACTCCAAATTGTCCTGGCTGTTGATTATGGGAAGGAAGCAAATTCTATAACATGTGTTTAAATTGTAAGAAATTATTTAAAATATCATCTAAAACCTTTTGAAAGAACAAAACTGGCCGTTTCTCCCCGTGTACATTAATAAATTCCTTCATAATATGCAAAATATGAAGTATCATTTGCCTTACTTTTATCCTAGATATCAAAGGGACGAATATAATAATACTAATTGTACTAATTATAGTAATTATACTAATTATACTAATAAAACTACTATACTTATTTATTTATTTATTTATTTATTTATTTATTTACTTATTGTATTTATATGCCACTCATTCCAAAACAGACTCTGAGTAGCTAACAACAATCATAAATACATGAATAAAAAACAATAAAAATACAACAATAACATGGGGAGAGGTTGATTGTAGATAGTCTAAGGTTAAAGTTTTGGGGGGTTGGGGAAGAAACTACAGTCAGCTAGTGCATTCCAGGCATTGATCACTCTATTGCTGAAGTCATATTTTCTGCAATTAAGTTTGCAGCAGTTTACATTAAGTTTGAATCTATTACATGTTCATGTATTACTGCAAATAATCATTAACAGGTAGGACATTTTGGTATATGATTTTATGAACTACATTTAGATCAGATTGGAAGTGACATAGTTGTAAACTGTCTAATTGCAGTATCTCAAATCTGGTGGAATAAGGTATTGTTTTGTGAGTAGAGGAGTCTAGAACTCTTCTTGTGAAATATTTCTGGGCTCTCTTGATTGTATTAACGTCTGATATGCAGTGCAGGTTCCAGACAGGTGAGCTGTATTCTAGAATTGGTCTAGCAAATGTTTTGTATGCTCTGGTTAGCAGTGCAATGTTACCAGAGAAGAAGCTACACAAGATTAGATTAACAACTCTCAGTGACTTTTTGGCAATGTTGTTACAATGGGCTCTAGCACTTAGTTCGTTTAATATAAGTACTCCAAGGTCTTTGACAAAATAAGAGTTGTCTACAAGTTTGTTTACTCCAAGTTTGTATTTTGTATTCTGATTCTTTTTGCCAATGTGTAAGGCAGAATACTTGTTGGTTGAGATCTGAAGTTGCCAATTGTTTGACCATTCTGCTACATGATCAAGGTCTTTTAGGAAAGTAGCAGAATTGTTAGTAGTGTTAAATAGTTTTAACATTATCAGCAAAGAGAACACAGTTGCTTATAATATGACCACAAAGATTGTTTATGTAGAGTATGAAGAGTGTTGGTCCTAAAACACTACCTTTAGGGACACCACTTTTTACAGGAGCGGGGTTTGATAGGACATTTCCTATTTTGACCACTTCTTGTCTATTAGACAGGAACACAGTTATCCAATCCTGTAGGGGTCCAGAGATGCTATGGGATTTTAGTTTTAGAAGTAGTTTGTTATGTACTACTGAATCAAAGGCTTTTAAAAAGTCTATGTAAGTTGCATCTATTCTTTTACCCCTGGTCAAGATTAGTGGCCCATATGTTTTTGCAGTTTAATAGTTGCAGATTACAGGATAGTTTTTTTTCCCTGAAACCAAATTGTTTGTTGGAGAGTAGGTTATTAGTTTCTAAGTGGAGTGTAATGGATTGGTTTATGATTGATTCCATGATTTTGGATTCTTTTTGCCGATGTGGAGGGTAGAGTCTTGTTAGTACTATGTATATAACTAATTTAGTTTAGCAATATATAAGATAAATTAACAATTATTTATTTATTTATTTTATTTTCTCAAGTATGTATTGGTAATATACAAAGAAATAACACTGTTTATATACAGTGGTAGCTCTACTTAAGAACGCCTCTACTTAAGAACTTTTTTAGATAAAAACTGGGTATTCAAAAAAAAATTGCCTCTTCTTAAGAACAATTTTCTACTTAGGAACCCGAGCCCTGAAAAATTTCCCAGGAAATTTGAAGTGGACAAGGCCATTGGAGCTGTGAGTTCCGCCACCTGTTTGCTGGATCCGTGTCCCTACTGGCTGGTTTCAGCCAGCAGGTAGGTGACATGGAGCTGGGTCCAGGAGATTGTCAATGCTTCCATGGGGAGGGGGTCCTTCCTGGATCCCTAATAGGAGGCACTTATGTGGCCCCTTCTCAAGAAGCCTTCCCTGGACCCAGCCATTCTCAACAACTATCGGCCAGTCTCCAACCTTTCATTTATGGGGAAGGTTGTTGAGAAGGTGGTGGCGCTCCAGCTCCAGCAGTCCTTGGAAGAAGCCGATTATCTAGGCCCTCAACAGTCGGGTTACAGGCCCGGCTACAGCACAGAAACTGCTTTGGTCGCATTGATGGATGATCTCTGGTGGGCCCAGGACAGGGGGTTATCCTCTGTCCTGGTGCTTATTGATCTCTCCGCAGCTTTTGATACCATCGACCATGGTATCCTTCTGGGCCGGCTGGAGGGATTGGGAGTGGGAGGCACTGTCCTTCAGTGGTTCTCCTCCTACCTCTCCAGTTGGTCGCAGTCAGTGTTAGTGGAGGGTCAGAGGTCAACCTCTAGGTTTCTTCCTTGTGGGGTGCCTCAGGGGCAGGTCCTCTCTCCCATGCTATTTAATATCTACATGGAATTGCTGGGTGAGATCCTCCAGAGGCATGGGGTGAGGTGTAGTGATGGGCGAACCTAACGAGGTTTGGGTTCGGCAAGTTCGGCCGAACTTTGCCATGAATTTCGGGTGAGTTCGCCAAACCTGAACCTGAACCCCGAACTCTTCTGGAAATGAAGCCACACTTTATTAAAATTAAATTGACAGAGAGGTCTAGTGGCTTTTTCTTAGATAGAAAAAGGAAATGCAGAGAAAGAAGGTGTCCCTGTGGTTGACCCCAAATTAAATTTAGAGAGAGCACTAGTGGCTTTAGATTAGATAGAAAAAGGAAATGCAGAGAAAGAAAGTGGCCCTGTGATTGACCCCAAATTAAATTTGCAAGAGGGTTAAGAGGGGAGCGTAGAATAGCAGAAGGAGGCAACAGCAGCCACCAGCTTTTTTCCAGCAATCCTGTATGCAGCAGCCACCAGCTTTTTTCCAGCAATCCTGTATGCATCAGGCACCTGCTATTTTCCAGCAAACCTGTGTGCAGCAGGCACCAGTTTTTTCCAGCAATCCTGTTTGATGGAAGGACATGTGCTCTGTGGCATAATCGGTCTCTGGCCACTGTGGCCAGTAGTAACAGCTTTAGGCTTTAGATTAGATAGGAAAAGAAAATGCAGAGAAAGGAATTGGCCCTTTTTTACCCAAAAATAAATTTACATAGAGCTCTAGTGGCTTTTTTTAGATAGAAAAAGGAAATGCAGAGAAAGAAATTGAAAGAAAGTGGCCCTGTGGTGGATCCAAAAGTACAATTGCCAGAGGTCAGTAGCGAGACAAAACTGACCATCCACCCCTTTTTATTTGTTTGTTTGTTTGTTTGTTTGATTGATTGATTGATTTTCATGCTGCACTTCTCCTTAGAGTCAGGGCAGCTTACAACATGTTAGCAAGAGCACTTTTTAATTACTGGAATGGCTCGATTGATCACTTCTAAGTGAACTTTTTCCACTCAATCTGCACATTGGACAAATCTATCAATGAGAAATCTACCAGAACTCAAAACAAGGCGCTACTGCTTGATGAATGGACTTCAACTCCCAGAATAGCGTACCCGTGTTTGACCCCAAATTAAATTTACAGAGAGCACTAGAAGCTTCAGATTGGATAGAAGAAGGAGATGCAGAGAAAGAAATGGACCCTTGTTTTACCCAAAAATAAATTTACAGAGAGCACTAGAGGCTTCAGATTGGATAGAAAAAGGAAATGTACAGAAAGAAATGGGCCCTTGTTTTACCCAAAAATAAATTTACAGAGAGCTCTAGGGGCTTTTTTTAAATAGAAAAAGGAAATGTAGAGAAAGAAATTGAACGAAAGTGGCCATGTGGTAGACCCAAAAGTACAAGTGCCAGAGATCAGTAGCAGCAGTGCAACACTCAGTGGACCCTTTAAATTACTGGAAAGTCCTGATGTATCCCTTCTACAGTAACTTTTCCAACCCAATCTGCATGTAGGACAAATCTATTGTTGAGCAATCTACTAATATCCCAGAGCTCTAGACCAGTGTTTTTCAACCAGTGTGCCATGGCACACTAGTGTGCCGCGAGACATGGTCAGGTGTTCCGCGAAGCTCAGCTTCCGAGACCGGAAGCTGAGCTTCATCCTTCGTGCTTCCTTTTTCGCGCCTTCTTTCTTTGTGGCAGATGAGCTTTGAGGCCCAGCAGGAGAGCGCCGGCAACAGCAGCATCGAACAGTAGAGGGGGCGGCGGCTGCGAGCAGGAACTCCAGTGTCGGGATCAGAAGAACCTTTACCTTATCAAGGCGCTCAGCCCGTGAGGAGTGAGCCAGGACCTTCCGGAGGTGATGGTTATTGAAGTACAGACAGAGCATGTTCGAATGAACAAATTACTTTTTATTAGAAAAGTATAAAAATAAGAAATGTCTAAAGAGACACAAGATGGCACATCTTATAGCTAGAGAAGATGAACCGTAATGGAGATCTCTGAGATTTAGAGACCGCCTTCTTCATCAAGAAGAGAGGATGTGAGCAAACAGGTTACATCACACAGGAGGAGCTACATTACTAGACAGAGTTAATTATCTAACTACTGGATGTTTCTCAATGTCTTTGGGGGCTGGCAATTTCCAGCGCGACACCCCTTCTTTGTCAGTCATCAGAGACATAAGGGACATCGGGACATCAAGACATCAATTCACTTGAGGCACATTTTGTTGGTGAGGTATTCATGTTGATCAGCTGGCAATGGCTTATTCAGCAAGTCAGTGATCTGCTCAGTAGTGGATACATACTGAATTTTCACGAATCCTTCTTTCACCTTCTGTCTGGTATTTTGATACCGGATGTGAATGTGCCATGAGCGAGCTCCAACAAATTCAGCTTCAGCAATGAATGCAACTGAAATATTATCCTCCATAATAACAATTGGTGTCATAGGACTTTCCCAAATACTATCAATGAGAGGAAAAAGAGACATTAATGCATTACAGCAATCAGAAACACATGCATATTCAGATTCAGTTGAAGAGCAAGAAATAAACTTCTGCTGCCTAACTTTCCAAAAGAAAGGACAACCATTTAAAAACATTATATAACCAGAAGTACTTTTTCGTGTTTCTGTGTCACTTGCCCAGTCAGCATCTGCATAACAAATCACTTCAGGATACTCAACATGATCCGGCTCGAGGTACAGCTTCTTGCCCTTTGTGAGCTTCATGTATTTGAGCAGCTTCTTTATGCAAGACCAGTGAAACGTGGTTGCTTTGCCAACGTATCTGGACAGTAGATTCACACTCAGTGAAATGTCAGGTCTTGTCCAACTGCTGATGTACAATAGCGATCCAATCACTGACCGGTACAATGTTTTGTTCTCAAAATCAGGATACTCTTCTCGGGTTAACCTGTAAAAGTCAGTTTGCATAGGAGAATGACAAGTATGCACATCAGACATGTTACAATTTTGCAAAAGCTGGTCAACCTTACTTTCTTGTGAAAGAGAGAACCCCTTCTCAGTTTTCTCAAACTGAACACGTAGATAATCATTGATATGCCCTAGGCTTTTTAAGGTGAAATGTTTTTCAAGGCCCTTAGCAAAAGTTTGACTAGTGCTTTGATTTAGACCCACATAAACAATATCATCAACATAAACAAGAACAATTTCATAAGTCTTACCTTGCCCTTTTGTGAACACGCATTCATCAGATTCGGACTTAATAAAGCCCATTGAATTTAGCTTTTGGGATAATAACTTGTACCACATAAGGGCACTTTGCTTGAGGCCGTATAAAGACTTGCTGAGAGACCAGACCTCACCTTCTCGGTCCTGGAATCCGGGAGCACCCTTGACGTAGATCTCTTCATTCAGATCAGCGTTCAAATAGGCAGTCTCTACATCGAACTGAAAAACCTCTAAGTCCAAAGCAACAGCAGTGATTAGGGCAATCTTGACACTCTCATTTCTGACTGTGGGTGAATATGTGTCAGTGTAGTCATCTGGATAAACTTGAGAGAATCCTTGAGCTACAAGTCTAGCTTTGTACAGCTTTTCTTCATTAGGTTTTTGTTTGACTTTATACACCCAGCGTGTGCCAATGACTTTCTTCTTGTTAGGAGGCTCCACCTTTTGGAACACTTTGAGTTTCTTTAAACAGTCCAGTTCGCGTTCCATAGCCTCATGCCATTTTTCTTGTTCAGAGTCAGGCAAAAGTTTGATCTGGTGAAAATGATCAGGTGGAAGTGTAAGATTGTTACACATGAAAAGATAAGGAGATTCAGATACTTGCTGTGTAAATCTCTTTGGAGGAGTTCCTTTAGTAGTCCTCTTTGAACGTCTTGGAACGCTGGTCCATCCTTCATCATCATCTCCGCCTTCAAGTTCATCACCAGAGGTTTCCTCTGCGACTGTCGAAGGCTGTTCATCATCTGTAACATCAGGAATATCTGGCACAGCTCCCTGGTCATCAGGTATCGCCACACCTTCCTTAGGAAAATAAACTGAAGTATCATTACTATGTATATTGGACCAATTTGTGTCTTCCTCAAATTTGGCTGAATTAGAAATGTAAACTCTGTGATGAGAGTCAGCAAATTTGTGGTACTTGGAGACTTCATCAAAGCCGATGAATCTCATTCTTTCTGACACAGGACCTCCTTTTCTTCTCTGTTCAAGTGGAATGTTAACAGTGGCATAACAACCAAAAATGTAGATATTTTGAATATCAGGCTTCTTGCCATGAAGCAAGTAATAAGGGGTGTCTTGTATGATGCTACTCCATGTTCTGTTAACAATGTAATTAGCATACCTTAGTGCTTCGCCCCAATATGAAAAGTCCACGTTTGCATCCTCAATGAGACAACGAAACATCGTCTGCAAAATCCCGTTCCTGCGTTCACACACACCATTGTGAGCCGGAGTCCCGGGTGATGAGGTTTGCTGGCGGATTCCATTTCTGGCCATCCATCCTTGGAACTCTTGTGACATAAATTCGCCTCCACGATCACTTTGAATTCGCTTGATCCAGACGTCGTGTTGGGTGAGTATCTCTGCAGCAAAGCCTTTAAAAGCCTCAAACGCCTCTGATTTTTGTTTTAAAAGAAAAACATAGCCAAATCGTGAGTAACTGTCAACTACAGTTAAGAAATACTTACATTTACCAACAGTAGGCCGAAATGGACCGACGACGTCGGTATGGACCAATTCAAAAATGCGTGAACACAAACGGACAGCAATCTTTGGTATCGGTGAATGCTTGGACTTGGCTGAGTTACAAATTTTGCAATCTAAGTAAACTTTGCAAGCCCCATCAATTTTGAAACCATCAACATATTCAGACATCTTTGCTAAGACGGGGTAAGAAGCATGCCCCAAGCGACGATGCCATCTGTGAATGCACCTGGAATGAAAAGATTTGTTTGTTAATACATGTTTAACATTTGTAACAGCATTAGGAACCTCAGGAGTTTCATTGGCTTTAGGAGCCTTTGAACTAGCGGTGGCACCAGGGTTTCTCTCTGGACCTGTGCTAACGCCCTTTGGAATGCTTATACTTACACCACCTTTGCTCTGAGGTTTAGGTTGCAAGTAAAAAACACCTTTGATGGGAATGGCAGTAGCAAGAAGTTTGCCATCCTTGATAATGTTAGTATCTGTAAGTTCAAAGTTTATTACAACTTTTAATTCTTCTCTCAGGCAATATCCACTAAGGATGTTGTTCTTGGCAGTTGGAACGTAGAAAACATTTGAGATAAGGGAGTCCAGTTCTTTGACGAAGACTTTTCCTTTTCCTTCCACCTTGGAACGTAGATCACCAACTCCGAATACTTCCTTGACATCTGTCTGGTGTAGCTCAGTGAAGGATTCCTTCCGGTACGCGATATGTGCCGCTGCTTCGCTGTCTAGGGTCCATAACTCACGAATGTCGTAGAGTGGACTCTTTTCAGGAACAATGCTGAGGTGGATGGTACCAACATAAGTAGGTTTCTCATCTTTTGAGTCTTTGGGAGTTGACTTTGCAGCTCCAGAACTCTTTCCTCTGGATCCTTTCTTCTGTGCGCCTTTAGGCTGAGTTGGATAAGGTGGATGGTCAGTTTCGCCAGATTTCACACTTTGCACATCAGGAGACTTGCGAGTGTCATCCTTCTTAAAAGGTTTCTGGCGTGAGTACTTTGGAGTACTTGTTTTCTGCTGACCGCCCTTTGCCAAGTTAGTTTTAAATGCTGCTGACATAGGTCTAAGGCCAGTGTTCAGCAATTCTGCTTCTTCAGTTAGCATGTTACAGAGTCTCTGAGTGGTCTTCTGGGCCAGTGGGAGTATACTGAACTTGTAAATAACTTCCTTCCATTCAGGACCAAGGGAAGTTATAATAGCCGCATTTACTTGATTGTCATCATAGCGGTATCCTCTTTCTTCTAAATCTTTATGCATAGTTAAGAGTTTAGATAAGTGTGGTGCAAGTTCACCCCCAGTTGGAAGTTTAGTGTTATTAAACTTGGCTATCAGTATGTAGTTGCCTTCATCTGATACTGGCCTAAACATGCCGTCTATTGACTCTAATATCTGAGCAGAAGTAATGTCACGTGTGTCATATCTTATTGACAATTGTGAGTCCATGCTCATAAGAATGAGTAGCTTGGCTTTTATGTCAGCTTCCCTTTCTTCTGCAGTCCATCGCCTTACTGGGGGATTATGAGCGATCCCATCTATGTCATGAGCCAGTAGGTGCAAATTTATTCTGTGAAGCCACTTCCTGTAATTGTGTCCATTAGGTAACAGCACAAACTCACCTTTCAGAGCAGAAGAGGTGATGGTTTGCCTCGTTGGTGCAGTCATCTGAACTGCTTGGAGCGGCTGGAGTTGAGCTCCAACCCCTCCTGGCAAACCTTGTGGCTGTCCCATCTGGGGAAGTTGCGCTTGCATCTGTGGAATAAGGACTGGAGGTCTCTGCGGTGAAACAGAAGTACCTGAAATGAATGGAACTGAGTCTTTCTGCATTTGTGCTGCCAAATCAGCTTGGGAAAAGCCCTGTCGAGTTTCAGGTAATGCCTTTTCCTTTCGGGCATTCCATCCACTAGTGGCCCCTGTTGCGTAACTTGCTGCAGTGGGGGAATTCGCCCCCCTTCTGTGGCTTGTTTCAAAAGGCAAAAGTTCCGGCTTTTTTTCTCTGGGGAATCTACCTCCCCCTTCTTCGCTTGGAATGTTCTCTATGTTAGATAAAGCAGGGGGGAAGAAATGCGTGACCACTGGAAAATGGCTAATGTGCGCATGCCTATCTTCGGGTGGATAGGAGGAATGGATTCCTTCTCTATCTCCCTTTGGAGAATGAGCATACGTGGCATCTCTCAGGGAAACTGCCTCCATCTTTTCTGTGATTAGTTTAAGCTGGAGTTTCTTCAAAGATCTTAATTCAGTCCTGGCATCATCAGCCTTTTTTAGATAACTGAAATAGATTTCTTACTGCTCACTATTTTTCATAGTAGGTAAATTATCAAGGTGAAGACAGACTGATTCTAACGCGTGAATTTCTTTCTCATCCTTTTCAATGAGTTCCTCAATTTTCTGCAGATTTAGGGATGTACCTTTTATTCTAGCAGAAGTGAGAGAGCTCAAATCATCTAGATGCTTCGTTTTGGCTGACGCCTTTACATGCAAAACAGATGATTGAGATGGGAATAGAGTTAACGTTTCGTCCTCAACTTCTTCATCATCACTAGGGTGAATTGAAATACTGCCGGAGGGGCCCCCTTGGGCAGATTTACATTCTTCCTCCCGAATCCCAACATCATCAATCATGTAAGAGAGACTTACAGTTTGGTGGATATCGTCAGCTGTAGGGGCTTCCTTCTCAGAATGCAAAGACATGATCGGATTCCTTTTACTATCCGTAGCACGAATAGTCTCTTTTAGCTCGGCAAGCTGCTGGCTTGAGAGAGAATCAATGTATGATTGCGTAAGAGGGTTGCACTTTTTCTTAGCTGGCATCTGGAGAAATTGCTAGTGAGCTTACGGGGTGTAAGCGGGGTCTGTTTCTTCAATAATAACCATCGCTCTGTCTACCATGTCGGGATCAGAAGAACCTTTACCTTATCAAGGCGCTCAGCCCGTGAGGAGTGAGCCAGGACCTTCCGGAGGTGATGGTTATTGAAGTACAGACAGAGCATGTTCGAATGAACAAATTACTTTTTATTAGAAAAGTATAAAAATAAGAAATGTCTAAAGAGACACAAGATGGCACATCTTTTTTTTTTAATTTTATTATTAAAATGGAAACATGTACATCGTATAATACAACATATGGTACAATACAAAACATAAAACACACAATACGGAAAAAAGAAAAACAAAGCAAACAAACAAAAACCAAACAGGTAAAAGTATTGGCGAATAAACAGGGGAGTTGTATTGAAAACGAAAATTAGATCCAATTATATTTGCTCATTACCATGTTTCGAATAGTTTATCTAAAATGTTAAATGCCAGAGTTGAAATAAACACATTGCAGAGAAGTTAACAAATAATAATAAAATTTCATGTTTAAATATATATAAAGTCTCATGTTATTATATAAGATAATAGATTACTTTATACCAGATTTGTAACAGTTCAAGGTTATATCTAACATTTCAATCTTATAGCCTGATTGTTCTCGCTTTTGCTTCCTAGCCAATTATAAAAAGGGTCCCAACAATTATTGAACGTAGCCAACGATTCATTTCTAACTAGTAAAGTCAGTTTCGACATTTCTGCGCAGTATAATATTTTTTTAATTATTATTTCATTTGGGGGTAGCTCATCATTTTTCCACCACTGCGCATAGGTTAGTCTTGCTGCCGTTGTTAAGTGAATGATTAAGTGTACTTGGGGTTTCGATATATTTTGTCTGATTATACCCAATAAAAAACATTCAGGAGTTTTGTCTAGTGATAGATTTAATATTTCGTCGATCCAAATTCCAATCTTATTCCAATATAATTTAGCTTTAGTACATTGCCACCATAGGTGGAAATAGGTGCCCAATTCTTGTTGACATTTCCAACAATTTGGTGAGAGTTTGTTATTTAATTTGGTTAGCTTAATTGGGGTAATATGCCATCGGTAAAACATTTTGACCAAGTTTTCTTTATAGGAAGTGGCAATAGTCAATTTATAGTTCCTAGTCCAGAGTATTTGCCATTCCTCCTCTTTAATCTCATTTTTAAGGTCCAGATTCCATTTCTTGACATTAATTTTTGTGTTAAAGTTGTCCAATTCATTGTAATTTAAGTAGCAGTAAAAATTTTTGATTAGCTTATCTTGAGGGCCTGTACATAGCTTATCTAGCAGGGCATTTTTCTTATCCCGGATTTTTTTTTGTCTTTGTTAAATTTAGTTTGAATCTGAAGGTATTCCCACCATTCCACTTTTTGACCCAGATTTTCGAGTTCTAGCCTTGTTTTAATTGCCCCGTTTGGATTTAGAATGTCTTTATATCTTATAATGTGTTTCTTTTGTGTAAATTAGGATGTACATAGGCTTCTAAAGGGGCGTACCACATGGGAATTCCTTTATAAAGTTTAGTTTTGATTTTTTTCCAAGTGTAGATAAGCGATTTCCTAATCAAGTGGTTGGAGAAGTATTTGTGGGTTGTCAGCTTTTCGTCCCAGAGATAATAGTGCCACCCTAAGTGGAGGTCGTGGCCTTCTAAGTTAAGAAGTCTAGTATTTGTTAGGCTCATCCAGTCTCTCGTCCATGCTAGAGATGCAGCAATATAGTAATCCTTCCAAATTGGGAGAGCCAGTCCTCCTTCTTCTTTCTTTCCTTGTAAGTATTTTAATCGAATTCGGGGACGTTTGTTTTGCCAGATGAAATTGTTAGTTAATTTAGTCAAATTGTTGAAAAATTCCTGTTTTAATTGTATAGGGATTGTTTGAAATAGAAACAAAAATTTGGGCAGAGTGTTTAATTTTATGGCTGCAATCCTCCCAAGTAAGGAAAGTTGTAAATTCCTCCATTTTGACAAGTCAGCTTGTATTTTGTCTATTAAAGTATCATAATTGTTTGATTTTAAGCTGGACACTCTGTTTGTCAAATTGATGCCGAGGTATTTAATTTTTGTGACTATTTGAATATCCAATTTAGCTGATAAGATATCTTTCTGTGGTTGTCGCATATTTTTGGTTAGAATTTGGGTTTTAGTTTTGTTTATTTTGAGGCCTGCCACTGTACCGTAATCTTCCAGAACTTCTAATAATTTGGGACCTGAGTCTAAAGGATCTTCTAAGATAAATACCAGGTCATCTGCGAAGGCTTGAAGCTTATAGGTTTCTTTCTTACAATTTAATCCCCTTATATCTTCCTTGTCTCTAATAATTCTCGTTAATACTTCAAGGGTTAAGATAAATAATAATGGGGACAGTGGACATCCTTGTCTTGTACCTTTGTAAAGAGAGATTTTTGTTGATGTGTCTCCATTAAGAATAATATAAGCTGATTGGACAGAGTAAATAGCTTTTATTGCATTTATAAATTTGGGGCCAAATTCCATATATTCAAGCTGTTTAATCATAAATTTCCAAGACACGTTGTCGAAAGCCTTCTGGGCATCAAGAAATATTAACGCCACTTGTTTTTCATTATGGGCTTCATAATACTCCAGCGTGTCTAACACAATTCTAATATTGTTCTTTAGCTGTCTCCCGGGAAGAAAGCCATTTTGATCCGAATGTATAAAATAATTTAGAAATCCTTTGATTCTACTTGCTAAAATGGAGGTGAAGATTTTATAATCGGCGTTTAAGAGAGAAATCGGGCGGTAATTAGATATATCTGTATGGTCTGTATCTTTTTTTGGGATTAACGCTAAGTTTGCTTCTGTCCATGAAGTTGGGATTTTACCTCTGTCTAGAGCCTCATTTAACGTCTCTAACAGGGCCTTTTCCATTTCTTTGGGAAGATCTTTATATAGTTCTATGGGGAGCCCATCCGGACCCGGGGCTTTATTATTTTTTTGACTTTTTATTGCTTCTTTTAGTTCTGTATCGGTGATCGGTTTATTAATTGTATCAACCATTTCTTGTGGTACTTTGGGTAGCTTAGCCTGTTCTAGAATTTCTTGTGTTTTTAGATCATGAGTATTGTTTTGTGTAATATCGGTATACTCATAAAGTTTAATATAAAAATCGCCAGCAATCTTTTTTTTCCTTTCCAGATCATGGCATAGTTCCCCATTTTTGTTTTTTAGACAGTTTATAAGTTTCTTTTCTTTTTGCTTTCTGAGTTTATTGGCTAACCATTTGCTAGGTTTATTGGCATTTTCAAAATTATATTGGTTAGTTCTTTTTATTTGTTGTGCCAAATTTTGTTGGTCTATTAAATTTAGTTGATGTTTTATTTGTAGCATATTTTGTTTAATTTCTTTTTTGGGGGGGAATTTCTGAAGTTCTTCTTCTAAGGCCCTATAGTCTTCTTCTAATTTAGCCGATTTCTGTTTTTTTAGTTTAAATTCTTTGGCCATATATGAAATAGCTATCCCTCTGATAACAGCTTTGGCTGTGTCCCAAACATTTTGGAGACTAGTGTGGTCTTTAGGGTTTTCTTGAAAGAAATGGTTCATTTCAGTTTTGAATTTTTGCTTAAAATCTTCCTGGCTTAGTATAGATTTTTGAAGAGACCATCTACAGCACTGTTTAGTTCCTTTCCAAGTTACTTTGAGCGCATTGTGGTCTAAGATGTAGTTAGGATCTATCTCTATCGAATGAATTTTGGTATTAATTTCTGTTGTTGCCCAGACCATATCCAATCTTGACCAAGATTGGTGCCTGTCGGAATAGAAGGTAAATTTTTTAAGGTTGGGGTTTCTGTCTCTCCAGCTATCTTTCAATTTTAGTTCTTTAATTAATTCGAAAAAAGCTTTCGGTAATATTCTTTTCTTTTGTTTGATCGTTTTGTCATTTTTATAATCCAGTTCATTATTAATTATACCGTTAAAATCTCCTAATAAACAGATGTTGTCTGTAAAGTGCTCTTTAATGATATTTAGCAATCTTTTATAAAATCTTTCTTGGCCTTCATTCGGAGCATAGATATTAATTAATGTTATTGTATCCCGTTCTATAGTTAATTCTAAGATTAGAACTCTACCTTCCCTATCTTTATATTTCAATTTAGCTTGGATATTAGAGTTGATGTAACATATTACACCCCTCTTTTTTTCCGCAGCAAGAGATGTAAACAGATTCCCAAGTTTGTTTCTTTGGAGTAAATGTTCAAATTTATGTTTGATATGGACTTCTTGCATTGCAATGATGTCAAAATTTAATTTAGCAATTTTGTTTAAAATTTGATTTCTTTTTTTTTGGTGCATTCAGTCCATTTATATTAATTGAATATAACTCAATTCCCTTGTTTGGTTTTTCCTGTGTCAAATTTAGATTATCTATATTTGGGTCTTGTTGCCCTAGTGCTTCTTGTTTCTTTTGGATATCCTGCATAGCCATTATTACCTAAAGTTAAGTTGTCAGTAGCCTGTGTTCCTTCCGAACTAAATGGGATCTGGTCTATAGGTTGTGCACTGGTTGATTGGGGGTTCCTTGTTCCTTTACTGTCTTGTATTTCGGAAGTCCGTTCAGTGGGAAAGTTTTTATCAAAAAATTCTTCTGCTTTTTCGACCAAATCAATTTTCAGCTTTTTGTCTTGCCAGGTCACGAGCATACCCTCTGGGACGAGCCATCTAAAGTTTATGTTGCGCCTGGTCAATTTAGCTGACAAAAAGGTGTATGGCCTACGTAAATCTCTGACGTGTTTTGGGACTTGTTTTAGGATTACCAATTGTCTCCCCTTGTATTCTATGGGGTCTTCCCTAGCTCTATGAAGAATTTCGTCCCTAACTGATTTTTTAACAAACTTGATGTGAACTTCCTTGGGGAGGTTATGGCGTCTGGCGTAATTAGTGTTTATTCGATATACTTCATCAATTTCATTTAGCATTGTGTCCTTTTCAATGCCCAGAGCCTTTGAGAGAATATCAGCCATAATGTCTGGTAGGTCTTCACTTTTCTCCTCCCTAAGATTTTGAAATCTAAGATATTGATTAGCTTTTTCGCTCTCTAATTGTATTACTGTACTTTCTAATTCTTTATTGGCATGGACTAATTTATCTGTCAGGTCTTCCATTTGTTTATGATCCTGATCAATTCTATCTTCTAAATCCTGAATTCTTTTTTCCTGTTTAATCATCTGCTGTTGGAAGGCCTCATGCCTTTTATCCATGTTTTGCATCCTTTCTTTTAACTCTGATGTATCGTTCCTCACCTCGCATAATTCTTTTTTTATGTCTTGATGATTCTTGAGCATTAATTCCTGCATTTGAAGCAGCGTAGTTTGGAGATCTTTATAGGAATTAGATCTTTCTCTGGGTAACATATCTTCCAGAGATCTCTGAGTAGAAGGACTCGGTATGGCTGAGGTAGATTGATTAATTGATTTCTTCCCAGAGCCCAGTCTGGACAGATTAGAAAGGCTTGTCATTTTTTCGATGGACCACCAGCTAGCCCACTTATACAATTGTCTTATGGTCCGATCCAGAATTTAATTTAAATAGAGTATATTGTTGGACTTTTAGATGTTATAAAGACGAAAAAGCAATTCCAGATATATCTATTGAAAGACCTTAGAACAAATAGCAATGGGAGATAGTAAATAGCTAAAGGGAATAGAAAGAGAAATGGGAAGTAAAAAAGTAGTGGGGTAAATTAGTTTCAGTTATTTTATATAAATATAAAATTTAAAGGTAATTCTTCCCTCTAATGAAAGGAAAAGAAAAAAGAAAGAAAAGGAGAAGGAACAGGTTCTAGCAGATTTTATGTTAATTAATTATATATATTATATTAATTGAGTATATAGATTACTAAGAGGGTATAGCCTTGTCTTATTTGTAGTTAATTTCTGAAGAAAGTTGTCACTTACTAAAGACCAATAGAAAATTAATAAACAGAATAATACATATAAACTTAATCAAATTAATACAGTAGGTAAAACTTATCTAATATTTCTATTGTTAAACTATAGTAACCTTATAGTTAGTAGTTAATATTCAAGAGAAAAAATCACTTAAAAAGTTGGTATTGTAATCAAATAGCCTATAAGACAGTAGATAGGTTAGTGGATTCCTAACAAAATATTCTATACAAGTGGGAAATGAATATCAGTTAATATATACAATTGAATAGTTAGTTGATACAATTGGTAGCAGTTGATATCCTGTTATAGTAAATAGTAAGGTCAATAAATTCATTAAGGTAAGTTCATTGAGTTTTGATTAATTAATATATTGAGTATTTAATATAAATTGTGAAATTATAAGTTATAGAAGATCAGATATTGAACGGTAGAAAGACCTTGTGTTAATTATCAAGTATAAATAGGAATATAGCGAGATTTTGAAGCTAGAAAATTACTTATTATACATTTAAATAGAATATCAAACCCTTCTGAGTTCTCCAGATCTAAGTCGTAAAGTTCAAGTAGAATTTCAGTGATGCTACAAGTTGTTGGTTATATGTTAGGTTGGTTAGGTTGGTGAATAGTTTACTGAATATGTTCGATATTAACTTGATCGTTCCAAAGATCTTCTGTCACAGATGTATTATAGGGTTATTTCCAATCCTGGAGCTTCACGAAGTCAGTCTAGATTGCGTGGGGAGTTATGAAGCAAATCCTTTCCTTGCTGCCAGTTTCCCAGAGTGAAGAATAGGGCCAGACTGTGACTCGGCAACAAAAGGGGAGATCAAAAGAAGAAACAGGAACCAGGAAGTACATGAATCACGCTGATGAATCGGAGCCTCTAAATGAGTTTCAGAAATAAAGGAAGACAAAACGGGAGCACTTCTAAGACGATAGAAATTCCCTCTGGGACGTCAGATCTTCATACTGTGTTGTAAAAACTTCGAATGATGTTAGTAGATGAAATAGACTGTCGGAAATTGTTAAGACCCGAAACGCTAGATCGCCGCCAGCCGGAAAGAGGAAGTTGTCAGTTCCTCCTTCTCCTTCTCTAGTCAGAGCTATTAGGTTTTCAAGCTCAAAAGACGCTGCCCAAAAGAGGGGAAAAGAAAACTCTCCGGTTATAAATCTCCAGTACGATCTCGGTCTGGTATGTTAAGATTCAACTCCGCCATCTCGTTCGCCTCCGCTAGTCACCGTATAGTAGTAACCAGCTGGGAGCTCTCTAGGCCGCCATGTTGCTCCTAGCTTACAGGCACTCAATCATGATGGGGATTGATCGCTCCGTCGATCGGGCTGCTGCCTCGGGATCAAACTAGCATCACCCCCAATCCGTCAGACCCCTGACCGCAGGGTCTGTGGCCCTCAGGGACCAAAGAGAACCTATAAAAACGGAGGTGTATAACGGAGCCCCGCTCCACACCGTCCGTTCAGCTCCTCCGCTGGCTCCGCCCCCCAAGATGGCACATCTTATAGCTAGAGAAGATGAACCGTAATGGAGATCTCTGAGATTTAGAGACCGCCTTCTTCATCAAGAAGAGAGGATGTGAGCAAACAGGTTACATCACACAGGAGGAGCTACATTACTAGACAGAGTTAACTATCTAACTACTGGATGTTTCTCAATGTCTTTGGGGGCTGGCAATTTCCAGCGCGACATCCAGGTCATAAGCACCGGCACTGGCAGCGCCCCGCCCAGCTGGAGCTTCCCTGGCAGCAGCGCCAAGTGTCATTTGGGGCCCAGTGGGAGAGCACCAGAAGCGGGAGCAGGAGGGCGTCAGCAGCAGCGGCACTGGGTAGTTGCTGGGGGATGGTGGCGGTGAGCAAGGCACCTGCAGTACCCCACCAGCTGGAGCTTCCCTGGCATGGGCAGTGGCAAATGTCCTTTGGGGCCCAGCAGGAGGGCATCAGCAGCGGGAGTGGGAGGGCACCGACAGCAGCAGCACCAGGTAGGCGAGCAAGAGCTCCAGGGCGGAGGCACCGGCAGTGCCCCGCCCAGCTGGAGCTTCCCTGGCGGTGCAGAGGCAAGTGTACTTTGTGGTCTGGCTGCAGCGGCACCAGGCAGTCGCTGGGGGATGGCGGCAGTGAAAGGGAGCTCCAGGGTGGAGGCACCGAAGGTGGTGGCTGGACATGTTGCTGGATGCCGTACATGCTGGCGCTGCGGGGCTGGCACTGGCCTGCTGGCTGGGCCGTAGGTGCCAGCCCCACGCCCATGCCCAGCACAGCACCAACATGTACAGCATCCAGCAGCACCTCCAGCTGCTGCCGTCAGGGCTCCCAATTGCACTCAACCGCTCTGCCGCCACTCCTGCCTACTGCCTGATGCCACTGTTGCCAGCATGGTGTAACAAGAGAGAGAGAGAGAGAGAAAGAGAGAGATATCAAGAGAGACAGAGAAAGAGAGAGAGAATGAAAGAAAGAGATAGCGAGAGAGAAAGAGAGAGAGAAAGAGAGAGATAGCAAGAGAGACAGAGAAAGAGAGACAAAGAAAGAGAGAGGGAAAGAGAGAAAGAGAGAGATAGCAAGAGAGAGAGAGAAAGAGAAAAAGAGAGAGAGATAGCAAGAGAGACAGAGAAAGAGAGAGAGAATGAGAGAGATAGCAAGAGAGACAGAGAAAGAGAAAGAGAAGGGAAAGAGAGAGAAAGAGAGATAGTAAGTAAGAGAGAGACAGAAAGAGAGAGAGAGAAAGAGAGGGATAGCAAGAAAGACAGAGAAAGAGAGAGAGAAAGAGAGAGAGAGAGGGAAAGAGAGAAAGAGAGAGATAGCAAGAGAGACAGAGAAAAAGAGAGAGAGAAAGAGAGAGATAGCAAGAGAGAGAGAGAAAGAGAGAGAGAGAAAGAGAGAGAGAGAGATAGCGAGAGAGAGAGAAAGAGAGAGAGAAAGAGAGGGATAGCAAGAAAGACAGAGAAAGAGAGAGAGAGAAAGAGAGAGGGAAAGAGAGAAAGAGAGATAGCAAGAGAGACAGAGAAAGAGAGAGACAGAAAGAGAGAGACAGAAAGAGAGAGATAGTGAGAGAGAAAGAGAGAAAGAGAGAAAGAGAGAAAGAGAGAGATAGCAAGAGAGAGAAAGATAGAGATAGCAAGAGAGAGAGAAAGAGAGAGAGAGAAAGAGAGAAATAGCAAGAGAGAGGGAAAGAGAGAGAGAAAGAGAGAGAAAGAAAGAGAGATGTAATTGATGCCTTAATTGATGTAATATTATTGGTTTCCATTTTTATAAGTTACCAGTAGCCACTGCATTTTCCACCCTTGACTTATACTTGAGTCAATAAATTTTCCCAGGTTTTTTTGTGGCAAAAGTAGGTGCCTCGGCTTATAATTGACTTATACTCAAGTATATATGGTATATATCCCATCCATCCATCCATCCATCCATCCATCCATCCATCTATCTATCTATCTATCTATCTATCTATCTTTCTATCTATCTACTGGACTGGATGGATTACACCCCAAGGTTGTAAAGGAATTGGCAGATGAGATCTCAGAACCATTGAACCATATCTTTTAAAGACCCTGGAGCAATGGGGAACTGCCAGAGGACTGGAAAAGAGCTGATGTGGTTCCCATCTTCAAAAGGGGGGGAATAGATCCAGAAAACTATAAACCTATCAGCCTGACCTCAATACCAGGGAAGATTCTGGAAAAGATAATCAAGCAACGAATCAACAAACACATTGGCAGGTTTTAACCCTTTAATAACTCTAATTATTTCCTCATTTGTTATTTCTGCATTCAATATTTGCTTATCCTCTTCAGTTAGCTTTTCCTCAACCTCTATAACTCCCATCTTCACTTGCTCTTCTTTATATAAATTCTCATAATACTTTTTCATTATTTTTTCCAATTGAACATTACTGTATTTTACTTCACCATCAGTATCTCGTTAAGCTAATATACAAGATTTCTCTTTTCTCTTCTTCAGGTAGCGTACCATTTGTTTCATTGATTTCTTCCCCCATCCCATAATTCTTTGTTTTATGATCATCCTCATATTATTCCATTGTAACTCATCAAAAAGTTTCAATTGTTTTTCCTTAGTTTTCAATAAATTGTTCCATTCTCTATTTCTTGTTACTCTTAATTTTTCTTGTATTAAATCTATTTCTCTTATTTTCCTCTCCCTTTCTATTCCCCATCTCTTTTGATATGGGTTTCTGTACTAATGCATTGTCCTCTCATAAAAGCTTTCTGTGCATCCCAAACCACTGTTTGCTGAATTTCTCCTGTGTCATTTATACTAAAATACTCACATAATTCTTTTTGCAATTTAAGTTTATCATTTTCATTTGCAGAGACAACAGAGTTATATCTCCAAATTCTTTGATTTTTATCTAAACCCATTTCCACTACTGCTAATAGTGGAGCATGGTCTGATTACCAAATACTTTTTATTTCTATCTTCTTAAGATGTATATTTCCCACTCTATTCATTAATATATAATCTATACAATTAAATTTATTATGTCTTGCTGAATAATATGTACTTCTATTTGGTAAGTCTGCATGAAGGTCCACCATATTAAGTTTATTTAAATGCAACATTTTTTTATTCCCTTTTCCTGCTGTTAATTGGATATTGAAATCCCCTGCAAAGAACACTGTGCCCTCCCCAAAGTTATCCAATTTCCTTTTAGTATTTATTATAAATTGTTTTGAATTCACATTTGGGGCATAGATTACTGCAAATGTTATCTTCTTTTGATTCATTTTCCCTTTAACAAATAACATTCTCCCATC
The DNA here is from genome assembly GCF_031021105.1 of Erythrolamprus reginae. Classification (NCBI taxonomy): domain Eukaryota; kingdom Metazoa; phylum Chordata; class Lepidosauria; order Squamata; family Dipsadidae; genus Erythrolamprus; species Erythrolamprus reginae. The sequence goes on from NC_091953.1 coordinate 76,234,676, forward strand.
TTTATCCCTTTGAATTTGAATTTCTTTGAAAGGGACTCTTTGATGAATTAGCAAAGCTACTTTTTGTACTTCCCCGTGATTCATATATCCACTTCCAATTGTTATCATTTATAAGTTTATCTGTCCCTCTACCTCTTTTATGTGTTTCTGTTAATAACAAAAAATCCACCTTATTATCCCTTGCCAATTTCAAAACTCTATGACATTTCAACTGTGAAGCCATACCATTTACATTCACATTTAAAGTCATTATAACCCTTTCACTCATTGTAAATGCTTTTAAATCCCCCCCCCCCCATTCTTGCAGTCCCAGACTTATTTAAAAAACTTTTAACTACTGTCCAGACTCCCTATCTCTGTGCCTCCACCCATGTTTCCCCTAAGGGGAAATAACAAAGCTAACCCTTGTCTTACTTTGGAGACACTCATAGGATTGCTTATCCAACTTTTCCCGCCCTCTTTACCCACTTTTAAAAGTAAGAAGAAAGAAAAAAACCTTCCCCCTCTTCTTCACTTTTACTTTAACAGAAAAGAGAGAAAGGAAGAAACTTTACTTTACAGAAATTACACAATACCAATCATTAAGGTTCCAGCATAAATTATTTCTTTCTTTGGCGTGTCACTCTGCCTTCCGCTTTATCTTCTCTCCATAAGGCTGTAATTTGATCTTGCAAGGCAGCAATCCTGCTCATCACTCTTTCACTTAAACCTGCAAATGTTTCCAGTTCCCCCTCCCGAGCTACTGTAAGTAAACTTGCTCCTTGCTCCCAAACAATTCCAAGCTGCTGCAACATAACTTTGCCTTCTAAAAGATTCCATGCCCAAAGAATTTTCTCTCCTCTGAAGACTATTATAACAGCAGGGAAGATCCAGGTGAATCTGACTCCATTTTGAAACAAAAGGCTTGAAATTGGTCTCAGTTGATTCCTTGCTTGCAAAGTCTGAGCAGAAAGATCCTTTAAAACCCAGATCGGGTTTCCTCCTTGGTTGAGATTTGAAATGGCTCTTAGCTCTCTATATAGTTCAGCAGCCCTTCTTTTGGACATAAATGCAATAATAACATCTCTTTGCCAACCTGGACCCTTCCGGCCAAAACTCCAGTGGGCTATTTCGAATTCGTGTATTTCAACTTTTATATTATTTTCTTGAAGCCACTGATGAACTGTCAATTTTTTACTTTCTGCAAAGTTCTGTTTGAACCCACGTAAACACAAGTTTTTTCTTCTTTGCCTATCTTCCAAATTGTTAATTCGAAGATCCTGCTGCTTTTTAAAGTCTGCTAACTTTTCACTTTGAATTTGCTGATTTGTTCCAAGCTTTACAATTTTTTTGCCTTGGTCTTTTGTCTGCATTTTAAGCTGCTTAATTCCAGCAGTCACATCTGTTATAGTTAACCGCATTTCTTTAAATTGTTCACCCATAACATTAAAAGTTTATGCATTTTCTCCCCCAGCTCTGCAGCACCCACCATCTTTTCTTTGTTCTTTATTCCTTTGTTTAACTCACGGTTTTAGACTGAAGATTCCAAGAGTCTCCACCTCTTCCAGGCTGTTCTGTCCACGTTTTTATATTCTCCTTTAGTTTATCTTCCTCTCAATCCACTTTTCTTTTAGTTTGAGAGGGTTTGTCAGGGGTTTTAATCAATGTTCCCTTTAATTTTTTTTCGGGGTGGGTGGAAAAGTATAGTGTCTGAGCGGCAGTCCCCTTGGGACTGGGCGGCATAGAAGTATAAATAAATAAATAAATAAATAAACAAACAAACAAATCCCTTCTTTTTTATTAAAAGAAATTAATAATAAAACAAAACAAAACTCTATTACTATTAAAACTAAAACAACCAGCAAATCCAAAAACATAACTATTAATAAAAACAAGTGAGGGCTGGGGGTTTTTTTCTCTGTTATTATTTAAGTGCTTTTACCATATGCTTTAAATCAAGAGTCACTTCTCTCTCTGTTTCTCTCTCTTTCCTGTCATTCTCTGCCTCAATCATTTTCTCATTTCTCTTTTTCTCCCCTTCTTTCTATCATGTCTCTCTCTCTCTCTTCCTTCCACTCCTCTCTCTCTCTTGCTTTCTTCCTCTCTCTCACTCTCTCTCACTCTCTTCCTTCCTCTCTCCTCTCTCACTCTTTCTTGCTCTCTCTCACTCTCTCTCTTCCTTCCTATCTTCTCTCTCTCTCTTTCTCTCTCTCTCTCTCCCTTCCTTTCTTTCCTTCTCTCTTCCTTCCACTTTTTTCTCTTTCTCTCTCTCTTTTCCTTCCTTCCCCTCTTCCCCTCCCTCTCTTTCTCCCTCTCTCCCTTTATACTTATCTCTTCCTTCCTTCCACTCTTCCTCCCTTTCTCTCTCCCTCTCGTTCACTTTTCTGTCCCTTCCTTCCCTCCCTCCTTCTTTCCTCTCCACTTCTATTTTCCTCCCTGTCTTTCCCTTCTTTCTCTCCACTTCTCCGGTGGGCAGCCAGCTTTGCTGACCGGCACAAGGCTCAAGCCAGCTGCCCGGGAAAGCCAGGAAGGTCCTCCTGCCCCCCCCAGCCAAAAACATAACGGAGGTCTGCCGCCACCAGCTTGAGCCTTCCGTTGCTCCACGCCGCTTCACCCTGCCTGTCATGCTGGACCTCCGTTGTGTTTTCGGGGGGGGGGGGCGGCAGGAAAGCCCTGTGCCAGCCAGGAAAGCCAGCTTTCCAGGAAAGCAGCGTGCTTTTCAAATGTGCTGCTTTTCTGCAACTCTTTCCTGGGCGGGGGGGGGAGCAGGCCACTCCCCTCCCCAGGAAAGAGGTGCAGGAAAGCACCCTAAGCAGAGCAGCTGGAAGGGATTCCGCGGACGCAATTAGGGCGACATTATACACACATCCATGGTTGCCACAGTGGCCATGAACTCCTGCACCAACCCAGAGGATTTGCTGAGTGATAGTAGATTTATTTATTTATTTATTTATTTATTTATTTATTACTTAGATTTGTATGCCGCCCCTCTCCGAAGACTCGGGGCGGCTCACAACATGTAAAAACAAATCATAAGCAATCAGACAAATTTAAAATAATTAAATATTTAAAAACCCCATATGCTAACAGACACACACACAGACATACCATGCATAAATTAAACGTGCCCAGGGGGAGATGTTCAGTTCCCCCATGCCTGACGGCAAAGGTGGGTTTTAAGGAGTTTACGGAAGGCAGGAAGAGTAGGGGCAGTTCTAATCTCCGGGGGGAGTTGGTTCCAGAGGGCCGGTGCCGCCACAGAGAAGGCTCTTCCCCTGGGGCCCGCCAACCGACATTGTTTAGTTGACGGGACCCGGAGAAGGCCCACTCTGTGGGACCTAATCGGTCGCTGGGATTCGTGCGGCAGGAGGCGGTCTCGGAGATATTCTGGTCCGATGCCATGAAGGGCTTTAAAGGTCATAACCAACACTTTGAATTGTGACCGGAAATTGATCGGCAGCCAATGCAGACTGCGGAGTGATGGTGAAACATGGGCATGCCTAGGTAGGCCCATGACTGCTCTCGCAGCTGCATTTTGCACGATCTGAAGTTTCCGAACACTTTTCAAAGGTAGCCCCATGTAGAGAGCATTACAGTAGTCGAACCTCGAGATGATGAGGGCATGAGTGACTGTGAGCAATGAGTCCCGGTCCAGATAGGGCCGCAACTGGTGCACCAGGCGAACCTGGGCAAACGCCCCCCTCGCCACAGCTGAAAGGTGTTGTTCTAATGTGAGCTGTGGATCGAGGAGGACGCCCAAGTTGCGGACCCTCTCTGAGGGGGTCAATAATTCCCCCCCCCAGGGTAATGGACGGACAGATGGAATTGTCCTTGGGAGGCAAAACCCACAGCCACTCCGTCTTATCCGGGTTGAGCTTGAGTCTGTTGACACCCATCCAGGCCCCAACAGCCTCCAGGCACCGGCACATCACTTCCACCGCTTCATTGATTAAAATCCCCCAAGACAATAAGTCTGGGGAACTCCTCGAGCAGTGCAGGCAGGGTTATTGACACACAGCTGGGAACCAGGTATGTGAGTAACAAGCCCATCTGTACCCCTAGGTCCCTCTTCACAAAAAGGGACTCACAGCCTGATATCTCAAGAGCAGCAAGTCTGCGTAAAACGGTGGTCTTCTTGGCTACCATAGCCACTCCTCCCCCCCTCCTCTTTTGCCTCACAAAGCTACATGGAGACAGAGCGAGATGGAGTCGGAGCTGATTTTTGCCTAACAAAGCTACAAAGAGTCAGAGCTGGTTTTTGTCTTGTTAGTTTTTTTGTGTTGTTTATTTATTTATTTATTTTATTTATTGTTTGTGTTGGAAGGGACCCTGTGGGTCTTCTAGTCCAACCGCTTGCTGGTGCAGGAGACCCTATACCAGTGATAGTGAACCTTTTTTTGTTCGTGTGCCAAAAAGGGTGTGTGGGAGGGTGCTAGCATGCGTGACGTGCCCACACCTCTTCCCTTCCTCTACCAGGCTTCAGAAAAGCCTGTACGCATGGGCAAACCCCCCCCCCACTGCCACCCACGCATGATGTCTCCTGAGAGGAACAACGGACATTGGGGAGTGACCGGAGGGATTGATAGGAGTCAGGAGAGATATAAAGACAGAGAAGTCCCAGGAGACAATAGCCAACCACATGGACATGAACTGGGGATGCTGGTTGGTGGCAGCAACCAGCATTGTAGTGGTCATTTTTGCCCAGAAACCTGGACATTTGGGGACCTGGACTATCAATCAGGGTCTCATACTAGACTTTTTTGGAACTTAATAATGATTAAGATCTGATTTTATATTATCAATATCAATATTAGCTTAATATAATTTTTTCTATTTTTATTTCATATTTATATATTGTGATATATTTTATTAGTGCTTTTAATTAATACTAATTTAATCTATTTTTAATATTATTAGGGGGATTCTTAATTAATGGATGACTGGGATGGATGTAATATTGTGCATGAGACGAGTGATTGGGATGATTGGGATGGTTGGTGTGGGTGGGGTTACGGTATGGATGAGATGAATGGTAACAGTATGAATGATAGATTTGGCCCACCTGACGTGCGAGAGGTGGGAGGGGAAGGGGCACCGATCTCTGGGGTGGCAGAGGGTTGGAATATTCCGGTATTGCTGGGGAGAGGCAGATATGGAGGGGGCCACGGAGTTAGCCGTTCCAGGGGAACGAGGGACCGTTGCTTAATAACAATCCCTTGTTCTGGCTCCATGAGCCCAGCCTTGGGCACTGGTGATGAGTGTAACTCTGGCCCTGGGCTCAGGTTGCTGCTGCTCAATGCCAGGTCAGTGGTAAATAAGGCTCTCTTCATCCGGGATCTGATCCTGGATGAGGAGGCCGACCTGGCATGTATTACTGAAACCTGGCTGGGCCCAGAGGGAGGAGTTCCTCTCTCTGAAATTTACCCAGCCGGGTTTCAGATATGGCATCAACCTCGACCCCAGGGAAGGGGGGGAGGAGTGGCTATTATAGCCAGGGAGAGCCTTTGCCTACGTGGACTCATTGCTCCGGAAATTGCGGGTTGCGAGTCTCTCTTGGTGAAGTTGGACTTAGGGGTTCAGGTGGGCTTATTTCTCACGTACCTGCCTCCCAGCTGCATGTCAAAAGCCCTGCCTGTGCTACTCGAGGAGGTAGCCGGGTTGGCGGTGGAGTTCCCTGGACTTATTGTCTTGGGGGACTTCAACCTGCCGTCACTCGGCAAAACCACAGGAGTTCATGGCCACCATGACAACCATGGACCTGACTCAAGTAGTACAGGGTCCGACTCACGAGGGAGGACACGCACCTGACATGGTATTCTTCTCCGAGCAATTGAGTAATGGTCTGAGACTAAGGGGCTTAAAAGCATTGCCTTTGTCATGGTCAGACCATTTTCTACTACGGCTTGACTTCCTGGCTCCAATCCTTCCCCGCAGGGAGGCGAAACCAATTAAAAGGTTCCGCCCCAGACGCCTGATGGACCCTGAGGGCTTTCAGACGGCACTTGGGGTTATTCCAGAGGCACACGTCCACAGTTCAGCGGAGTCTCTTGCGGAGGCCTGGAACAAGGCTGCAGCGGAGGCTCTTGACTGGATTGCGCCTTTGCAACCTCTCTGTGGCGCTAGACCCCATAGAGCTCCATGGTTCAATGAAGAGCTCCAGGAGTTGAAATGCCAGAAGAGATTTCTAGAGAAGCGATGGAGGAAGAGTAGGTCTGAATCTGATCGAACACTTGTAAAAGCTTTCATTAAGACTAAACAAAGTGGTGCTCAAGGCGGCAAGATGTGCGTACCATGCCGCCTTGATTGCATCAGCGGAATCCCGCCCGGCTGCTCTGTTTAGGGTGACCCGCTCCCTTCTTAATCAGGGGGGAGTTGGGGAACCCTTGCAGAGCAGTGCCGAGGATTTTAACACATTTTTTGCTGATAAAATCGCTCAGATCCGGGCCGACCTCGACTCCAATTGGAAAACACAGTCAACTGACAATGAGTCAGTCAAGGTGACTGGGACCCATCCTTGTCCACCTGTCTGGGAAGAGTTTGATCTGGTGACACCTGATGAAGTGGACAAGGCCATTGGAGCTGTGAGTTCCGCCACCTGTTTACTGGATCCGTGTCCCTCCTGGCTGGTCTCGGCCAGCAGGGAGGTGACACGGAGCTCGGTCCAGGAGATTGTCAACGCTTCCTTGGGGAGGGGATTTTTTCCAACACTCTATAAAGAGGCGCTTGTGCGCCCCCTCCTCAAGAAGCCTTCCCTGGACCCAGCCATACTTAATAACTATCGTCCAGTCTCCAACCTTCCCTTTATGGGGAAGGTTGTTGAGAAGGTGGTGGCACTCCAGCTCCAATGGTCCTTGGAAGAAGCCGATTATCTAGGTCCCCAGCAGTCGGGTTTCAGGCCCGGTTACAGCACGGAAACTGCTTTGGTCGCGTTGATGGATGATCTCTGGCGGGCCCGGGACAGGGGTTAATCCTCTGTCCTGGTGCTTCTTGACCTCTCAGTGGCTTTCGATACCATCGACCATGGTATCCTTCTGCACCGGCTGGAGGGGTTGGGGGTGGGAGGCACTGTTCTCCAGTGGTTCTACTCCTACCTCTCCGGTCAGTCGCAGTCGGTGTTAGTGGGGGGTCAGAGGTTGACTCCGAGGTCTCTCCCTTGTGGGGTGCCTCAGGGGTCAGTCCTCTCCCCCCTGCTATTTAATAACTACATGAAACCGCTGGGTGAGATCATCCAAGGGCATGGGTGAGGTATCATCAGTACGCTGATGATACCCAGCTTTACATCTCCATCCCATGTCCAGTCAACGAAGCAGTGGAAGTGATGTGCCGGTGTCTGGAGGCTGTTGGGGCCTGGATGGGTGTCAACAGACTCAAACTCAACCCGGATAAGACGGAGTGGCTGTGGGTTTTGCCTCCCAAGGACAATCCCATCTGTCCGTCCATTACCCTGGAATTATCCCCCCCAAATTATTGACCCCCTCGGAGAGGGTCCGCAACTTGGGCGTCCTCCTCGATCCACAGCTCACATTAGAGAACCATCTTTCAGCTGTGGCGAGGGGGGCGTTTGCCCAGGTTCGCCTGGTGCACCAGTTGCGGCCCTATCTGGACTGGGACACATTGCTCACAGTCACTCATGCCCTCATCATCTCGAGGTTCGACTACTGTAATGCTCTCTACATGGGGCTACCTTTGAAAAGTGTTTGTAAACTTCAGATCGTGCAGAATGCAGCTGCAAGAGCAGTCATGGGCTTACCTAGGTATGCCCATGTTTCACCAACACTCCGCAGTCTGCATTGGCTGCCGATCAATTTCCGGTCACAATTCAAAGTGTTGGTTATGACCTTTAAAGCCCTTCATGGCACTGGACCAGAATATCTCCGAGACCACCTTCTGCCGCACGAATCCCAGCGACCGATTAGGTCCCACAGAGTGGGCCTTCTCCGGGTCCCGTCAACTAAACAATGTCAGTTGGCAGGCCCCAGGGGAAGAGCCTTCTCTGTGGCGGCCCCGACTCTCTGGAACCAACTCCCCCCAGAGATTAGAACTGCCCCTACTCTCCCTGTCTTTCGTAAACTCCTTAAAACCCACCTTTGTCGTCAGGCATGGGGGAACTGAATCACCTCCCCCGGGCATGTACAATTTATGCATGGTATGTTTGTGTGTATGTTTGTTTAGTAAATGGGGTTTTTAAAATATTTTAAATTATATTTAGATTTGTCATGAATTGTTGTATCCTGCTGTGAGCCGCCCCGAGTCTGCGGAGAGGGGCGGCATACAAATCTAAATAATAAATAAATAATAAAATAAATAAATGTGCACAAGCCTTCTGAAGCCTGGTAGATGAAAATTTCCTTCCCCCACCCACCAAGAAGAGGCAAAGAGAAAGAAAGAAGATTGGACTGCTTCCTGCCGGCAACTCCACGGCCAGCCACTTCGCTTTTTTCCAATCTTTCTTTCTCTCTTCTTGGTGGTGGGAGAAGGAAGAAATTAAAGATAAGCTTTAATTCAGCTTCTCAATGGGTCTATGTCCACATGAAGAGAGGTAGGCAGCGGGGTACCATAGGCATCAGTCTTATGCCCAGTACTTTTTAACATATTTATCAATGAACTAGATGAGGGAATAGAAGGGAAATTAAATAAATTGGCAGATGACACCAAGCTGGCAGGAGTGGATAGGCTCAGAATACAGAAAGATCTAGACAGACTTGTACAGTGAGCCCAAACAAACAAAATGAAGTTCAATGTAGAGAAAAGTAAAATCCTATACCTAGGTAAAAAAAACCCTCAAAACATACATACTAACTGGGTAAAACCACATTCAATACAAGCGACTGTGAGAGAGATCTCGGAGTCATGTTTAGTTGGTAGGCAACCAACTAAACATGAGGCAGGAATGGGTGCAGTTGATCAGCCAGTTTTCAATCCATCTTGTTGGGTTACAATCTATCTCACTTTTTTTTTACTTTGCAGAATAGTAGATTGTGGTCCACCTTGTTGAATGCTTTGGTAAAGTCTAGGTATATTAAGTCCACTGTGTTTCTCTAGTCAATTGATTTGGTTACAGTGTTGAAGAATGAGATGAGGTTGGTTTGGCATGATTTTTTCCTGATGAATCCATGTTAACTGGAGGTTATTACATTGTTCGTTTCAAGGTGGTGGCAGATCTGTTTCTTGATTATTATTTTTAGTATTTTCCCAGGAATAGACATTAGCCTGATTGGTCTGTAGTTTCCTGGGTCTGTTTTTTGCCTTTTTTGTAAATGGGGTTAATGTTGGCTTGTTTCCAATCATCTGTTAGTTCTCCTGTGGTCCAGGATTTTTGGAAGATGTGGTACAGAGGTTCAGCAATGACATCTGCTAGTTCCTTTAGGACTCTGGTATGTAGTCCATCTGGTCCTGGTGATTTGTACTCATTGAATTCCAACAGGTGGTCTCTTACTGTGCTTTTATTAAAGTGGAGTTTTGTTCCAGTTTTTATTTTGATTTTTGCACCTGCATTACAAGTTTGCTGATTTGCATTTTCTTTATGAGTGAAGACAGATGTGAAGAATGTGTTCAGTAGTTCTGCTTTTTCTTTGTTGTCCGTAACTTCTTTGCCATCTTCTCCTTTTAGTAGACCAATTGTTTCTTTTGTGGGGGGTTACTGTTTATGTGGTGGAAGAAAGTTTTTTTGTCTTTCACTTTTGTTGCTAGGCTTAATTCAAACTGGGCCTTTGCTTTCCTGATTTTTTCTTTGAAGATTCTGGCTGTCTGTTGGTACTCTGCCTTAGTTATGTGTCCTTCTTTCCATTTTTTGTATTTGACTTTTTTCATTCAGTTTCCTTGTAAGGTCTTGTGCAGTCATGCTGGTTTCTTTTTGGATTTCATGTATTTCTTTTTCATTGGGATAGCATTGTGTTGGGCTTTTATGATTATAGTTTTTAAAGTCTCTCAAGCTTCTTGTATGGTTTTACCATTTAGGGCTTTTATCCAAGGGACCTCTCTCAGGTTTTCTCTGATTTGGTGGAAGTCTGCTTTTTTAAAAAGTCTGGGACTTTTAGTGTTGTTTGGTCCAATTGTTTGTGATAGCATTATATTGAACTTGAGAGAGGTGTGGTCACTCTCACCCAGCATTCCATTGGTTTCGACTCCTGCTATCACTTCTCTGTTTGTGAGAATTAGGTCAAGTATGGCTGCCCTCCGGGATCTAGTGCCACAGAGCGGTCGCAACGGCGCAATTCGGTCAAGAGCCTCTGTTGCAGCCCTGTTCCAGGCCATGGCAAGAGACTCTGCTGAGCTGTGGACGAGTGAATCTGGTAAAATCCCAAGCGCTCCCTGAAAGCCCTCTGGGTCCATCAGGCATCTGGGGCAGAACCACCTAGTCGGTAATAATAGATAGATAGATAGATAGATAGATAGATAGATAGATAGATAGATAGATGGATGGATGGATGGATGGATGGATGGATGGATGGATGGATGGATGGATGGATGGAAGGAAGGAAGGAAAGAAAGATAGATAGATAGATAGATAGATAGATAGATAGATAGATAGATAGATAGATAGATAGATAGATGATAGATAGATAGATAGATAGATAGATAGATAGATAGATAGATAGATAGATAGATGACAGGCAAGCAGACAGATAGATATAGGTAAAAATAAAATAAAATAAAATGAACCAACCAGACCCCCTTTTCCCCATCATGCCCACCCAAAAAGCAAGCCACTGCGGGTGTGTGTGTGTGTGTGAAGGATAGAGCTCAGTTTCTACACAGCAGGCAATTGCTGAGCCATCAAACCACACCCAGCCACCAGTATTTATAGAGGGAAGGCAGCTCAGGTCTCGCTGTGTTCGCCCTAGAACAAGGACAGACGCACCAGCCTGAAGATGACGAGTGGGACCTCATCGAAACGTCACCAGAAATTTCTGAATCCTACATGGGAAGAAACCTACACGGGAAGAAACCTGTACCCGTGAAAACAGATAGATAGATAGATAGATAGATAGATAGATAGATAGATAGATAGATAGATAGAGATAGAGAGATAGAGACAGAGACAGAGACAGAGACAGAGACAGAGACAGACAGACAGACAGAGAGAGACTATATAATATAATGTAATGTAATGTAATGTAATGTAATGTAATATATTCCTACATTATTTGCAACCAATTTATCATTTCATTATAGTTCTAATCTGAAAGTTAGCAAATAAAAAAGTCCCTGGAAAAGAAGAAACAATGTTTTTGAATATGTGCTTCCTATCTAATTTTATTTTTTACATCATACTTCCATTTTTAATATTAGCAGTCATCCACAATTTGGAATTATCCAATGATATTTAATGCAACTTCAAGTATCTATATTGAGATTACAGTGATGCATTTCTGGTTAACAGTTCTCAGGTCTGCCTTCCCTAATTTCTTGTCTTCTTTATTTAATAAAAACACGTTTCTTCAATTTTAGATCATATAGAAGGAGAAAAAGATTGTTCTAAAAATCAACAACCAAATCTACCTGCACAAAACCAAAATCCTCTTTGCAGAAAGACTGCTTTATTTTTTAACATCTCATTTTCTTCCAAATTAATCTTTATTAGTTTAAATTTTATATAACATCTAAATTCTTAAAATATTTTCTGCTTTTTAATACCTTGATTAGTAGGTACTTTGGGACCAATTATTTTCTCTCATCCCATCACCTCACAAAGAGTTCACTGTGTGGATAAAATGGAAGGTAAAGTGCCACTTGTATTGCCTTGAATTCCAGGAAGAAAATAAATCTAATTACTATAATAACAGAAAATGCCTTCATGGAAATTACGTTACAGCTAAATTACAGCTATTTTTATGGAAATTTAATGAAGTTCCCTTTGGGGACTGAATGTTAATACCAAGGAAATTGTTATAGTATATTAAGACTCCCTACATTTGCATGCTGAATCCACTTGGACGATAAAATATGGATCACAGCCTGCACCCTTCTTCCCTTCTGCCTGATTTTGTGTAAAAACTAACATATATCATTTTCTTTAACATTTGGAACTTTTACATTTATAATAATGGTACCCCTCTTTCACTTTAAAAAAATTATATTTAAATTGTGTGGCAAATAAATTATGGCTAGTGAAATGGAGTTAGAAGAAATAACAAACACATTGCCAGTGCCTCAAATAGCATCTGAGAAATAAATCAAGTTCCAGTCCAATTCTCTCACTCAAAGTTTGATTTATTAACAAAGCCATGTTGGTCACGCCATCGCCATTCCGACACTAACATCTTCCCATTACCCCACCCAGGTTAAGGTTCATCCTACATCCCCACACCCACAAGTTCATCATGAGAACCAGTCCAAATGCACGGGTTTCACCAACTTCCACTTTTCTTCAGTTGATGCAGAACAAAAGATGGCCTTGGCTTGAAGAAAGGAATTTGTTTTGGCTAGTAACTTTCCCTTTCACTCACTGGCCCTCCCATTTCCCCTAATGCTGTACTAGTGTGGCAGGCCAAAGTCTCTAACCCCACATGATGGCTTGAGCCTGACACACATTTCATAACAAAGAGACTGTCTGCAAAAAGCAAAATTTAGATATTTCAGACCAATATATAAATATAAATTGAAATCACAAGATGATAATAACACCCATGGAAATAGATAACCTTTGGAATTTGCTCTTGACCCACCACTTTAACATTCTCCAACAAAGGTGAGTAACCTTTTCAATCATAAAATATAAAAAGTATATATATCCACATTAAAAGACCAAGACAGACCCCAGCGCTTACCTTAGGACCACCCCCAATAGCCGACTGCATGCTCCCCACCAGACCAGATGCCCCCAGAAACTCCTGACACCGATCCGACATCCCCTGGAGCCCCAGACGCATCCTACCATAGCCCAGCACCACCACATGCCCAGCTGGCAAAGGATCAATCCTGTAAAATAAGTGCACGGGAGGCAACTTTCAATTCAAACGGTTTATTCGGTAGAAGATTGGTCAGCCAATCCCAAACTCCAAATCCCAACAAGGGCAACGGTTAATCTGTTGCCCTATTTATACTTTTTACAGTGCAGGCAAACTTTTAGACAGCCATTTATTTTTGGCAGCATTCTGAGAGCTAGCCGCGTCAGCACCAATCACTTGCTTTAGTCAGACACAACACCACTCCCCTTATAGCTGGATGATAGGGTGTCAATCATTTAGCCAAGTGACCTAGTTTTGTAACTTGATTGGAGGTTTGATGGTTCGCTGAGACCTGCGCAGTTTAGTCTCAGGTGAGTTACCTCTCTGGAAGGCTGGCTTCTGTGTTGCTCCACTCTGGTCAGTATATTCTTGGCCTGTTGATGTCGATGCAGCCTTACCACCAGCAGCCTCCAGGGGACCAAGGTAGCCGTCACTGGAACTCTGAACAGCCATTGGTGAGTACTCGGTTTGGTCTTCTCTTGCTATTGCATTGTTTTCTGGAAAAGGTAGAGTGTTTGTATTAGTATGTTTTGGGTTTTGTTCAGTTACGCGTTTCCTTAATTAATCTATGTGCCAGCACCATACTCTACTGTAGTTCAATGAAATGGCATAAGATTTAAGGCTGTTTTTTTTCTTGATTACCCCTTCTTTCCATTGGATGTTCGAATCGTATTCTTTTGCAAAAACTGGGTCTCCGGTTTTGAAGCTTCTTTCGGGCTCGGTGATTTGTTCCTCTTTTTCATTGCGATAGTTAGGATGAAGTCTATCTAATTGTGAGCAGAGTTTTCTCCCCATAAGGAGTTCAGCCGGGCTCTTATGGGTTGTGGTTGGTGGGGTGATATGTTGGACCAGGAGAAATTCATCCAATTTTTCTTGCCAGTCTCCCAGTTCAGATCTGGAATTGGGCATGGATAGCCTAGTGAAAAAAAGGGCTGGGGAGACATGATAGAGTATACAGGTACTTGAGGGGTTGCCACAGAGAAGGGGGTCACACTATTTTCCAGGGCACCAGAGGGCCAGTCGAGGAACAATGGTTGGAAGCTGACCAAGGAGAGATTCTACCTGGAAATAAGGAAGAACTTCCTGTAACTGTAACTGGAAAATGCAGGGAGAAGCTTCTGTGGGGCCTCTCTAGGAATCTCCTGGGAGGAAACAGGGCCGGGAAAGGTGGGGAGAAGCCTTCATGGGGCCTCTCTAGGAATCTCCTGGGAAGAAACAGGGCCTGCTTCCTCCCTGTGGTTTCCCCAATTGCACACATTATTTGCTTTTATGTTGATTCCTATGGGAAAAATTGCTTCTTCTTACAAACTTTTCTACTTAAGAACCTAGTCACGGAATGAATTAAGTTCGTAAGTAGAGGTACCACTGTATTAGACAGCAGATATAAAAAAGAAAAATATTTAATAATAAATATACTAACAACAGTAAGAATAATCTTTGCACAAAATTGAAAATTAGACTATACCTCCACTACACTAAATTTTATCGATAACACAGTGGAATGTGCTGAATTGACAAAAATTCTTGCACTAGAACTGCAAGAACAAGAAGAGACAGAATTTTACAGATCCTGGCAAAGATGGTACACCTGGTTAAATTTTTAAAAATACCAAAAATATGATAAAAGTATATATGAAAAACTGTATATGAAAACACGAAAGAAGACACTAGAGTACTCGCTCCACAAATCCACTTAAAATGACAAGTGAAGATGGGTAAATTTTGTAAAAGTGCAGATCAAAACATTTAGACTGATTTATATAATCTTGATGTTAAAACTAGACTTAGTAATTTAATAGGAAAGTAGTAAATATTAGAATAGTAGAATAATATTTATAGTAAACTATAAAGAGGCTGTGTGATATGATAGTCAACAGAAAGGTTGACATGTCTTTATACTGTATATATCTATATAATCTTTTTTCCTTTCCTTTCCTTATGTTTTTTAGCCATTTAATATTTATTATGCAATATGTACAAAGCAAAATGTATATATTTGTATTTATATATGTATTCTTTTACCTTTATCTTTTTCTTCCTTCCTTTTTGTTCTTTGTTTATACTTAATTTCAATAAAGACTATTTTATATACCTTCTCTTGGACTTGGACATGAACTTCTTGCTCAGCAACATGTATTCTATTGGCTGTTGTCAGATTCCCATGGGGTCCTGTATAAATCCTAAGAAATTGTCTGAGCTAAGTTTGGTTGAAGTTTGAACTGCTGGGGTGGGGGTGCAATTGAGATGATGCAATGAAGGAGTTTTGGTCAATTCCTATTGTGGCTAGGAGCTAATACTACCTCAGTTAGATCTTGGATGAGGATATTTGCTTATGAATAGAGCTGGCTATCTCTTTATCTCTTAAGTGTTGACATCTGCTGAGAGCTATTAAGAAAGGTGATGGCTGCTTTTCAAGAGCATGTTTCTCCCTTTAGGAAAATATAATATTCTGCCTTTTTAATATTTCCTAAAATATTTTATTCTTCTAGGAGATGAGTGGGTGCTAATTTTCTACACTACCATTTTCCTGCTTCTTGTCTCGAAACATCCATCTATTTGGAAAGTAAGTTAGACAGCTGCTGATTTCTTCAAGAGAGTCATACGGTCCTCTAGAAGAGGAGAACGATGAAAGAAACTTTGTGTCTCAGGACTAGCAATCAAGTGGAAACTACTGCTTGAGGTGCGTATGAATCCTGTAAATGAAGTGGCTCTTGAATTAAATTAATTTAAAATCTAGCAAATATTACTTGGCATGTTTGTCAATGTGCTGTATAATTATTAATTTGTTCATTGAAGCATCTGCATAAATAAATAGAAAGCAAAATGCCATGATTAAGTGAATATTAAAAATCCAGGGTCAAGGAGCTCCACTATTCATAGATCTAAATAGCTTTTCTAGGTTCTATTTTAACATCTCCATGCAGATCTGCACATCTGCAACCGTGCATCAATTGGCACACATTTAGATGCCAATGGGGCTTTTGTATTCTCAGTACACAATTTGTCTTTTCAGAGATGTTAGTAATGGAGGTTTTAATACTACTCCTAGGGGAGTACCAGAAAATCTTAACAATTTCCTTCACTAGCATATTTTCATTAGAGCTAAATGCTGTGCAATTTACATTTGAAATCAGGTGTAAGGGTAAGTATAATGTGATACATATAACACGTTGCAGTATTAGATCCTTGATACAAATGTTCCTTATCTATGACTACACAGCTATAGAAGAAAATTGTGGAATCATATTAAAAACATGTTTTAAAGTGCTTCTAAGCCAGCTAATGTTAAAATGAAAGAAACCTGAGACTGTGTTTGTATTATCAATTGCTCATGAAATCCCCCTGCCCCCCCAATCAAAATATACAGTATATGTACTGTGAATAACTCTCAATCTCAGTCAGCTCTCTTTAGAAAGAGGTCAGGTAGAAGCTCAGTTCAGGACTGAGAAAAATGGGGACGAAACAGGAATAAGAGGGATAAATATACTAGTCTCTCTCTCTCTCTCTCTTTTTGGTGCAGAAGCAACAAGCATTAATCCAGACAGCACGTTTCATGAAGGTCAAGTCTAAGTAAACAAAAAATTCCAACTTGAAAACTTTCTAATGGATACAGTCTCTTCCAGTAGATGGCAACCATACCATCCTTAAATCGCTTGTTGTTATTGTTTTTTAAGTTTTCAACTTTTCAATCCAAATAATGTTTTAAAACATTAAAAATAAGACTTATTTTTAATTTTACAAATCCACCAATTATTTATTTTATTTTATTTTACAAATCCACCAATATTCTTCCAAAGTGAGTTTTAGCCAGTAACTTTTACTTCCATTCAATACGAAAACAGCAATTGTAATATCCATTTAGCTGCTCTCCCCAATTTCTCGAACTCCTTTTCCAGTAATCCATAAACAAAAAATATCAAAAAAAATTCTCCCTCTGGCAACAGTGCTTAACTTAACAGTCAATTCTCCTCGCCACAACACTAGCACAAAAACTTACGTTCTCTTTTCTTTTCCGGATGACTTCCAATTCTTCAAACAACTATTTCTAGCACGCAGTCGCCTCGGCTAATGGCAGCTAACCGCCTTCGCACTGCTGTTGGTGGAGGCTCCAGGTCTGGTCACCATGGGGTATGCCGACCCCAAAAAGGGATCAAACCAAGTCCCCTTCTTCCCTTCCCTCCAGGAAGATTCTGGGCCGATTCAAACTGAATCGGCACACCCAAACAGCGGGGAACTGGTGTTTCTCCATGGGAGCGAAAGAAACACCTCTGCCACTGAGACGCTGATCATGCCCCTCTCTAGGTGGGAGTGGCTTGATGGGCATGTGATGGTGGCCTAGGTTCACGATCATATGACTGAGCAGGCATGGCTTCATAGTCATGTGACTGAGTGGGGTGTGGCTAAGTGGTCACAATCCTAGTTTCTCCTATGAGGATTCCTGCATCTAGAACTTTTTATAATCCCCCAAAGAATTAAAGGAAACCAGATTCCATATGGCTATGAACCCTTAACGCAAACTAAATACAAGTGATCCTTGTTTAGTAGCTGGTTTCTTAGCAAGTGTTCAAATTTATGACTGACCTCCTCAGAGCTACTTGATCTGTTTTTGGAGTTTTGACAGCGATATGCATGCATACATGTGCATATGTGCACTCACACACACATTTATGACCAATTACAACATCCCACACAGTCATGTGACTGAGAATGAGGTTTTCTATGTTTTTTTTTCAATTCCCAACAATTTTTTTTTGTTTCTGGTTAAAAATGCCCATAGGGAAAAATGGATTTGTTTAACAACCAGTGTTCATTTAATAACCACAAGGTTTATTTAACGACCTTGGAGTTTGCTTAACCCAGGGCTCTGCAGCCTTAAACACTCAAAGAGCAATTTTTCAATTTATTTTAAACAGATATCTCTCTGTGTGTCTTTTTCTTTCTCCCTATCTCTCTCTCTCTCTCTCTGTCATCTTTCTCTGTCATCTCCTCTCACTCATCTCTTTTTCTCCCCCCCTCTTTCTTCCTCATCTCTCTCTCTTATCTCTTTCTCCCTTTCTCTCTCTCATGTTTCTCTTTCCTCTCTTTCATTGTCTCCTTCCATAATTTTCTCATTTCTTTCTCTTTGTCTCTTCCCCCTTCCTTTCCTCTCTCTCATATTGTTTACGTATGCATGCATACACACAAGCAGATACCCTGCTGCACTGGGATCATGGCAGCAGGGACAGTAGGGACTCCTCTTGCTGCCATCACTGTTCATTGAGGTGAGTAGCAGCAGAGGCAGATCTCTTCCCTTTCTGCATCTGGTGGCTACAGTGGCTGCTCTTTACCTCCTTTCTGAGCCAACACAATGGGGTGTTAGCGGTCTTGAGCTGGCCATGAAGGAGGCAGAATCATAAAAAGCAGCCAGTTACACCAGTGCAGAGAAAATGTAGGGGCACTTCAGCCACTCATTTCTGTGAAGGCTTACACCTTCTTGGGGCTGAGAGCAGGTTGCATGAGGAGGGACAGGGAGAAGGGGGCAGTGGTGGCTGCTATCATTGAGGGTGGAATGCAACACAGAAATGGGAGCACACAGAAGTGCCACCCTCTTCTCTCTCTCAGCTGCCAGGTGATCTCATGTGAAGGGAATGGCAAATTTAGCAAAGAAATCAAAACTGATTTTACTGCTTCCCTTTGGCTAATGCCTAGAAAAGGAGAAGTTGCTTGATATCCCCCCCCCACTCAAGGACCTCAAGGCCAACTGGCAGAGCCCTATCTTTCCACAGGGCAGCCCTTGGTAGAGATGCAGCTGCTACCATGGGGCTAAGAGACCTCTAGTGCTGCTGCCGCTTACACCACTGCCATTGCCACTTGCCCTTACTTCCTCTTTCTCCTCCTCTTTCTTTGGGTTGGCCCAAAATTATCCAAGTTAGTGCCTAAGGCAGGCTAAACTCCATTGCAAGTCTTCCAAAGCTCTCTGCCCACTCGACCATTTGTCAATAATTCTTCCCTCTCAGCTACTCACTCAGCCACCCACCCACCTCACAGCAGAGCAGAGCAGAGCAGGCAGGTAGACTGAAACTCCTGAGTGCTTCCAGGTGCAACTCCAGGCACCTCTTGTCTTTCACTGCCTTCTGCCTTCATACATTGAGGAAACCAAGCAGCAGTGGAAAGAGCACGGACCACCTGATGCAAGAAGTTGCTGCCAGCAAGTGGCTGTCAGCAGAGGGACTCCACCCCCCCTTAGGAGCCTCAGTTTACTCATGAACACCACTAGGGCGAACAAGGACAGAAACACCAGCCTGAAGATGACGAGTGGGACCTCGTCGAAACATCGCCAGAAATTTCCAAATCCTACACAGGAAGAAACCCGAATATACCAAGACCATCATACCTGTACCCGTGAAAATCTACAAAAACAAATACAGTGGTACCTCGGTACTCGACCACAATTCATTCCAGAAGTGTGGTTGAGAACCGATTTGGTCGAGTACCAAATTTATTTATCCCATAGGAAATAATGGAAATGGATTTAATTGGTTCCCAGCCCCTGTTAACTCGCTGGAAACCAATTAAATATATTTTCTTTATTTCCAATGGGATAAATAAATTCGGTACTCCAAGCTGCAGGAAGGGTGGGGGCTGCTACAATCCCAGCAGCTTCGGGGGGCTCCTTTCCTCATTGCTTCCTCTTATTACCTGTAAGCAGCTGCAAAAACTTTCTCCCTCCCAGTGGCTGCAACGGCTTCCCTTCGAGGAGCAACAGCGCCGGGAACGTCACGTAATGAAGGGAAGCTGCTGGAGTGGCGGTAACTGCTGAGATGGCTCCGGCGGCTTCCCTTCATCATGTGACGTTCCCGGCGCTGTTGCTACTCAAAGGGAAGCCGTTGCAGCCGCCAGGAGGGAGAAAGTTTTTGCAGCTGCTTACAGGTAATAAGAGGAAGCATTGAGGAAAGGAGCCCCCCAAAGCTGCTGGGATTGCAGCAGCCCACGGCGGTAACATTTCAGATAATGAACAAAATTTTCTCTGGCTGTTTGGTATCCGAATTTTTGTTCAGATACCGAAGCAAATTTTTGCCGGAAATTTTGTTCATTATCTGAAATGTACGAGAACCAAAGCGTTCATGTACTGAGGTACCACTCTCTCTGTGTGTGTGTGTGTGTGTGTGTGTGTGTGTATGTGTGTGTATATATATATATATATATATATATATATATATATATATATATATATATAGTATTTATATAGAGAGAAATATTTTTAGAAATTTATATATTAGCTCCAGATAAGGTATAGTAGGAAATACAATGTTACAGTGAAATACATATTTGGACAGAGATATTTAAGTTAGTATATGGTAGGATGGAATAACTTTTCAAAATTTTTAAGATGACAAGCATGACAACAATGATTCCAAAAGAGGGCAAAAAGCAATGTTAAAAATTGTCTCCCCATAGGGACAAAGACCCATGGATAGCATGTTGGTACAATCATCATTAACCTTGATACAATGATAAAAATGCAAGAAGCCAGGCTTGGGTGGCGCAAGTCTGTAATTCAGCATGTGGAGGCTGAAACTGGCATGGATAGCTTGAGCTCATGGGTTCTGGACTGCAGTCCATGCTACCTCCTATCCCATGCACTAAATTAGGCATCAATCCCAGGACTTGTAGGCCACTGAGGTGCCAAGGGCCAGCAGCAGGTTACCCTAAGTGCAGGGGAGTAAATAAGCCCATGTCAGAGATGCACTATATTGGGATAGCTGCTGTGAATAGCCGCTGCAGCCTGGGCAATACAGCGAGACAAGAAAGGAAGGAAGGAAGGAAGGAAGGAAGGAAGGAAGGAAGGAAGGAAGGACCAATATCTAGAAATCATGAAGATATGAAAAGTGAAATGGGTGAGGTGAAGAATCATATCCACAAAATGGATGACAATTCAAGAGATGCAGCAAAAAAGGAACAAAAAATAAAATAGTAGAGACCAGAAATGAGCAGACGGGGGAAAAATGGAAGAGATGGATAATAAATTAATAGCGCTTAATAGGAATTTAGAAGAGGCAATTACACATCTTGAAATTGAGGAGCCAGCATGTTTTCTGGGTTTCAAAATATTCCAGAAAATAAAGCAGAAATATTAGTGTTTACGCTGAATAAAAGTAAACAAGAGATCCTAAATGAATTAGATGAAATGTACAGAATTCACACAAACTATGCCTGGAGAAATAAAATAAGGGATGACTCTTTGATATGTAAAGGAAAAGAAATTTTGACATTGAGACAAATACCATGAAGAGTTAGGAAAAAGAGAAGGAACTATAATTTTCTATCTATGCAATTGATAAAATTTAAAGTTATATTTAGATGTTTCATTTCAGAGGGGATGTTGATCTCTTCGGAGGAGAAGAAATTCAGAATAGATTCTCTAAAAAAGCACAAGAATTTTTTAAACATTATTTGGTAGGGGATGAAGAGCAGGGTAGCAGAGAAGAGATGGAAAATAGAAGCCAAGGGTAACAAGAAGAACCACTGAGTTTCTAATATCTAGTCCGTGCCTAGGATTGAGTGTATGATGCATGATGGTATGAATGTGATTGATTAATTTTAAGTATTGGGGTTTTAAGATTGCATTTTAACATACTGTAGATTTTTAATATGTTTGCATTAATTTTTGCTGTAAACCACCCTGAGTCCCATGGAAAGGGTGGCATAGAAACTGAATGAATGAATGAATGAATGAATAAACAAGCAAACAAATAAATAAATACAGTGTTATAGGGAGAACTCAAGGAACAAGACCTCAGAGAGCAAAAGAAAATACAAAAATATGAAAGGAAAAGATCCAGACCAAGGTGCAAACAGAGATAAGAACAACACAAAATCAAAAAGTGTTACTTAGGAAATAGGATGGGGGAAGGGGAATTAAAATGCTACCTATAAACATCAATGGCATGAATTCTCCATTTAAACCTATTCTCCAGTTATGATCTATAAAGCCCTACATGGCTTAGGACCAGACTACCTTCGGGACTGTCTTCTGCCTTATGCATCCTAGTGGCCAGTTAGGTCCCACAGAGTCAGCCTTCTCCAGGTCCCGTTGGCCAAACAATGTCATCTGGCATGACCTAGGGGAAGAGCCTTCTCTGTGGCAGCCCTGGCTCTCTGGAATGAACTCCCTCCGGTGATACATACTTCCCCCTCTCTCCAGGTCTTTTGTAAAACTCTGAAGACCCACCTCTGCCGGCGGGCATGGGGGCAGTGAATGATGAGATTGTCTCCAGTCAACATTATGAATGATTGAATTGGATGAATGTGTATGACTGTATATGAGGTTTTTAACTCTTTTAGTAATCTGTATAATTCTTTTAAAGTAATTTAGATTTCTTTTATATATTGTTGCATTTATAATGTTGTACACAGCCCTGAATTGCCTCAAGAAGGGCAACATAGAAATCAAATAAATAAATAAATAAATAAATAAATAAATAAATAAATAAATACAGATATTGATGAGCCTTCAGACACAATGTATGTTCTGTCTAGGCAAGGAATCCCCAGAAAATGAGTTCACACATACAACCAGCCAGAAAAATATAAAATGGTAAAATATATTGGAAGAAATTGTTCGCACACATGACTAGCCAGAAAGGTATCAAATGGTAAAATATATTGGTAGAAATTGTTCATAGCATTAAATAGTTAAAAGTGAAAGGAACATTATCCTGCACTGGGCAGTGGTCCATGACTAATGACCTTTTCAGTCCATGAGCTCATTAAAAGTCCCTTTGGTCTATTAATCAGTCTGTGGCTATTTAAAGCTATCTTGAAGCAAATGGGATCTCTCCAGCACAGAGTCCACACTTTATCATTGCTGGAATGTTGTCCTTCGCACTGATTTCTTGTGAGACTTCCCCTTATATAGTCACCAAGTGTGGCCAAGTGTTCTATAAAGCTATTCACACCCAAACATCTTTCTTCTCAAATAATCCTGTCTGGCTATAGTTCTGCTTATTCTTGGGGGTGCCACAGTCAATGTTCCCTCTAATTATTTTTTCGGTGTGGGCGGAAAAGTATAGTGTCCGGTGGCGGCGAAGGAAGGCGAACACGGCCCGGAGGCTGAGAAGGAGGTGGAATACAGGAGGAGGAGGAGGAGGAGGGAGGGAGGGAGGGAAGGAGGGAGGGAGGAGAGAGAGAGAGGTTTCTGCTTGAAGTTACAAATTGGGGTGGCGGCGCAGCGTGAATCTGGCAAGGGCTTCCCCAACCTTTCCCCAATCACTGTCGGACTCTTGCAAGATTATCCTAGAACGCCAGTGGGGCCTCCCAGATACAAAAAAATCAGAGAAGACACACGTACAAGCGGCCCGTGCATTTCCCTCCCTTCCCTTCCAGTCATTGCATCCGGGCAGTAACAGTTGATTTTTCAGTCTTTGTGGAAGGCCAGGCAGTTTCCCCCGCATGTCAATCCACCCACAAGGCTCCCTCTGGGAAGCCTGCAATGTCTCCCCCCCTCCTCCACCCACCCCCGAACAAGGATCCGAATGCCGGCGGTAATGAGGCAAAAGTGGTGAGTTTTCGGCTTGTACGCAGTATTGGCTTTTTCATTGATTCCTATGGGAAACATTGTTTCATCTTACAAACTTTTCAACTTATGAACCTTGTCCTGGAACCAATTAAATTTGTAAGACAAAGTATCACTGTATATTTTTATTTTTACTTTTCTTTTTCTTCTTTTTTTTCCTTTCTTTTTTTCCTTCCTCTTTGGATCATGTGGTCAATTAGTTTATTTGCAGAGTCATTTGGTGGGTGTCTCTTGATTAGTAGCCATCTCTAGTCAATTCAATGGTATTTGGAGTATTGTATCCAAGGTCTGTATGTGGAGGTTGTGCTGTTGGGTGATGGTATTGTTCCAAATCTGCTATGTTTGGTATTGGAGAGGGTCTTTTAAGTGATATGGATGGGTTAGATTAGGGTGGGGTTCAATCAGGATTCAAACAGGCATATAGGCATATAGGATTCAATCAGGCACATGTGGTCACTTTGTTTCCCCTTGGAGCCACATAGTCTATGTCCCTCTGTTATTGGAGAATTCAAACAAGGTTTATGTCCTTCTGGTATAAATAACAAAACACCAGGGCCAGACAGAATACCGACAGAGGTTGTAAGAAAAACTACAGGACTAGGAATAATAAAATCTTTATTTTATTTAAAACTTTCTTTTAAACAAAATAAAAATAAAAAATCAGTATGCATACTGAGACCCAAAGAGATCATGGGAAGTAGAGGTAATTTAAAGGTTTCTTATTTTCTTATGCACGCCCCTAACAATTCCATCTTTCACTGAACATACTTCTCCTTTTTAGTGTATTTTTGTATTTTTCTAAACTTTTCTGGGGTCTTTCCAAGCTTCATTAATTATTGACAATGATGCCTTTATTGATCCTACAATATTTCAACACTTCTTGTTTATTGTTTCTAAAGGTCACTTACACAATTCTTGGTATCCAGTATAACCATATTTGTAGAAGAGTCTGTGGGGGAACAAATCCTCCCCCTTCCAGGAACAGGCCTGCTTTTTACGGGAACAGAGTTTTCTAATGCCAATTACACTATAGGGCCTTATGATTTTTCTTATAGAGGAATATAAAAATTTCCAGGAATAATTGGAGGAAAAAATGTTAAAAACATGATCAAATTATTCATCCAGAAATAACTATTGTGGCTCACCAGCAGCCCATGCAGCTGGTAGCAGATCCCTCCCGAGAAGGAGGCCAATGTGGTGATGTGTCAACAGCCTGTGCAGCTGGCACCCAAGTCAGACAGTGAAGAGGCTATAAGAACTCAGTGCCAGAAGCAAAGGTTCAGCCAGGACCTTCGGAACCTCCAGCACCTCACATCAGTGATGAGAAAGAAAAGGAGGAGCCTCTTCCTAATACATGGGCACACAGAGTTACCAAAAGGCAGGAGTGGTTCCTCAGGAAGAGGTCTACTTGGGAGTAAGGCTTGGAGCTAATTGACCACTCACTCATTTAAGGGATGGTGACAACAGCAAAAACTACAGGAAACAATTGTTCATGTGCCTTC